>NW_016690333.1:1216202-1323702 GCF_001604755.1 Lepidothrix coronata | reverse complement strand
TTTGTCATATTTAGGGATGCGTTTTGTACACATAATTCATAGGCTGTTTTTTCACAGCAGAGCGAGATGTTGAAAGTTTCCTATCTGTACAAGGTGTTTATCTGGTCTGGTTTTATCCCATATAGTGCAGATAATTTTACTACTGTTCAGAACAGTGAAAATTTGAAGAAAACCTGGTCTTCTTCCATATGATGTGTAATTATTCAAGATGTACTTGTGAAACTTCTTTCTGTTCTAAAATGGCTCGTGTCTGTCATCCCGTGACTCTAAGATGTGTTTTAAATAAGTATGTCCACTTTGAAAGATATGTTATTGCCAAGTCATTTTCTATAAAGGCAGTGTTACTTTATGAGGGTTAGGTTTCCCCTATTCTCCTTCCCAGTAAAGATCTTCTTTCCTGCATATCTGACCCTTCTGAGATAAGGTTTCCTTCTGTCAGCATTTAATGCCATGGGAGTGTTATCAAGCTGGTGATTTCATGTAGGTGGATGTTGTCTGATGGTTACAGAGTGGTCATTCCTTCAGAAGCTGCTGATCAGAAAGGATGCAAAAATGGTAAAGCCATTCACAGTGATGGGAACCAAACACTCAGAAGAGCAGAGGCCTAAAGGTTTTGCTTTGCTGGGAAGGCATTAAGTACCTGCTGCTGCTTTGAGATGTGGGGGGGAATGAGTATATCTCCAGGAGTCTGAAATAAGGAGGATTCACCACAGCATTACTTTTTACTTGCTGTCTGCTCTAAGATTCAAAAAATTCTTTGAAACACTGTGGTACAGAAGGCTAAGTGTAAGAGTTGACTCTATTAGTGCTCTGTTTTCTTATCCTTAGCTGCTTACTGCTAAGAGTTTTGTTTTACAGAAACTGAGCCTGTGAATTCACGTTTAAGATAGTGCTATATGCTTTTGACTGTCTTCCAGAGGAAAAGTCAGTCCTAAATGCACTCGACTGATCCCAAGTATTTGTATGCATTTGCTGTAATGTGTTACAAATTCAGTCCTGGAATGGATCTCATTGCATCATTGTCTGCAGATTTTTGCAGCCAGATGTGTTTCCTGTACCTTACTATACACTTATTGATATATGGGACCATAATTCAGATGATGATCTGAATATTTCCAGAATGTTTTACAGCATTTCTGTTTTCCAAGATGGTCGATAGTTTCAGCCTGGCCCTCACAGGCATGGCAGAGGAGCTCGTGGAACATTTTGGCTGAATTTCTGATGATGTTCATAAGGTAGAGGAGCAGCAGCTGCTGTACTGGTATCAGAAAGAGAGAAAGACTAATTCCAGGGCAAGGCAGCTTTCAAAGGCAAGTGAGCATCATGTGACTGTATGTGTATAATTTAAAAGAAAAAGAAAAAAAGCTAGAACTTCAGCACAGCCTGTCTCTCCAGTATATGAGAAGTGAAGCAAATGAATATGGCCTTGAATACACTTTTTAATTTTTCAGCACTGTATTTTGCCAACTTTAGTTCACTCTGTTGACTGTTCAGTCAGACCGTTTTTAAATTAAAAAGGAATACATGTTTGAATTATTTATTAAACAAAAGGTGCTTCCGTGCATGCAGACTACCTGGGTTTTGAATTTCTTTTGGTGTTGGAGCTGAAGAAAGTGCATCGCTAATAAGTTAAGAGAATGAACAACCCTCCTTCTTCTGAAATAAGTCTTTCTCTGTCTCTGAGGCAGACAGTAAGCTAACTTGTGTCTGTCCAGCCAGAGAAGAATGTCTGATTTCATTCGAATGTCTGATCTTCATTCGAATGTCTAATTTTGACCTTAGTACAAAGTTTTTTCCTCAGTTTTCTAGGCTCCATAGAGACAAAAAGTTATTAATTTCTGGTAGAGAAATGTACTTGCAAATCAAGCAAGCTGGATTATCTCCTAATTTTATAGATGCTCCCGATGGGTTAAAATATGTATTTACTGGTGGATTAATGTGGAGGAACTGTAAATAAGTAGAAGGAGGCTTGCAAAAACTTTGTATCACATTACCATCAGCCTGTATGTCCCTGGAGGTTACCAGTTCATCTTGGGGTGATAAGCACCTTGTACAGTGACCTCTGCTTTGCTCAGTCCCCATTACAGCCTCTGTGTTGGTGTTCCAGTGGTGCACAGACAGCGTTTCTTGTATTTTTGGAGGAGCTTGTACTGTTAGCTTCCGAGTGCCTGATCTTTTCTTGTCCACTTCCCCAGAAGTAAAGAATCACTAGCTTTGCACTAGACTTTGGCTGACAGGGAAAACACTGTCATGCTGGGAAACTCAGAGGGGTCTTCCATCAGCTGGGGAGCTGTGGTTTTCATCTTCATAGCTTGCTTAAAAGTTAGTGGGCTGTTTTACCTGGTATTGAATCTGAGGGAACATCTGTCCAAGAGGTTGATACTTCTCGTCACTGATGTGGGACTTGATAACCGGGTAGGATCGTAGTGATCTAAGAAGTGTGATGCACTGCAACAGGCCGGCCATGGCAGCAAGGAGGCTCTAGAGAAAGGTTGATGAGACTTGCCAGGGCTCTGAAGAGCTCCCAGTCACACCAGTGTGTGTGGGAGGCTGGTTGTGAGCCTGGAGCTTTTCTGTGGAAGGAGAGCAGTGAGCAGTAGCGAGCGGCTGGGCACACCCTGGCTTTGATAGCTACAGATGGAGACCTAAAAGATTGCAGGGCCACAGTCCAACACCAGCACATGTAAAATAAGGCTCAGGATTTAGATAACTCTGTTCCAGCATACTGACGTGTGTGGCCACAGTCCAACTCCAACACATGCAAAATTAGTTTCAGGATCATTCCAGCATACTGAAGCCGATGCCTAAACCAGTTATTGCCACAAGCTCAGCTAAATCAGAGGAGAACATTCAAAACAGTATTTTTTCCTCTTTTTTCTTTTCTTTTTTTTTTTTTTAACCAGGATAGTTCAGATGAAAAAAATTTATATTTTCATAGTGGAAAAGGAAAATGGAATTATTGATATATCAGCTCCATAAGCAGCATTTCATATCTTTATAGCCCACAAATAGCATGTTATAGTATCTGTGTACTTTAAGGCTATTTTACAAAACATGGATATGAGTTGACCTAATAATGTACTTTTTGAGATACATCATTAGTGTAAAACAATTAATGAGCCCCTTCAGAAAATATCATGTTTTCAGTAGGTCCAGAATACACTGTTAAATCAATGAAGAAAAAACCCATGGTGAACAGTTAAAGGATCCCTTCTCAAGATTCAAAGTAATGAATTTAATCAATATTTTTCTGTTATAGCAAAAATTATATAATTAACGTATTTTATTTATGAGAAAGGGTGCTAGTAAAATGGGTTCAGCAGTTAAGAGTTGCTTATAAGTATTTTTTCAAATATAGCTCATTTTTTTTGTCAAATGGGTAAAGAAGTTGAAAGTTATACTCAAGTGGCGTGTACCAAAGAAGTTAATGGGAGGAAAATTGTTTACAGAAGCATTGGTATTAGCTCAAAGTGGTCATTTAGTTTAAAGACAGCACTGGTAAGTTAAAAGTAAGAAAATACGGTTACTGGAAAAGTCTGTCAGAGTCCAAAAGTTGTAATACACACCATGACATTATTCACTCTTTAGAGACTCTGTCAGCACCTCTGTAATCAGTAAGCTCTAAATGGAATGACAATCTTTAATTCTTTCTCATTTTGTTGAGGGGAAAATTAGTAATTTAGCTACCTGTACAGATGCTTTTAGGTGACTGATTCTTTTGTTGGTTTCTTTCTTACCGGTGTCTACAGAGAGATGTTCCTGTGACATTTTAAATAATTTACATTTTTCTTTATTAGAATGAGCTTTTATAAAATCTGATGATCTGCTACTGGCAATTCTGTGCTGATTTTGCCACCCTGTGATAAGATGATAATAATAATAATGAAAAGAGGTTTTCTTAAACAATGGTGTGCAAGAACTTATCCAGTGATACCTGATGGCCTGAGAGCTGCTTAGAATGTAGGCAGGTCTGTGGCTCTGACTTGAAAAAGAATGATTTGTTTGGTGTTTGGATTTGTTTAAACCCAGCAACTCAGGGTGAAACCTGTCTAGTGTAATTATTAAATATTCCTGTACAAGTACTCAAAAGATTTTAAAAGATATTAATGGATTTTGAAAACTGTATGGTGGTGGGTGTTCATTTGTGCCTTTTAGAATCTTTCAGACTGCATTATTTGGCACATGAGAAGAACCTAAAGAAAATAAGTTCAGTAGCACTTTCCTCCACCCAGATTCATCATCTTTCTTACAGTTTACTGTAAGATTACTTGGATTTTCTTCATAGTGTAGCCTGTACACTGTACCAAATGGTTCTGTTTGTCCCATGTGTGTGTTAGGAACAAGCTAGAGGTCATAATGAAGCACATCTTACCTGTTGGTTTATAGGTATGTTGAGACTCTAACATGTGGAAGAAACAGGGTAAGTATGGAAGCGAGAAGAAGGCAATATATTCATTCACAGAAGTCCAGTTAATGGTTATTTTAGTTGATTAGCTAGCAACTTCATTTTCTCCCTCATGAAATTGCCTCCACAGATCCTTACTTCTGGAGCTTAATCAGCAGTAGCAATCCATCCCAGGAGTGGGAGATCAGGAGTACTTAATTAAAGAGGGACTGTAAGGCAACTCTCCCAAATTGGATATCTGATCTAGCCTTGGCATCAGGAGAGCAATGCTAGGTAAAAGTGTTTATCAAGCTCCATGTAGCCACTCTGCAAATCTCAGAGATGGGAATATGATGCAGACAGCCTGTAGAAGCTGCTATAACCTGAGTAGTATGGGTTTTAAGGCCATCTGGTACCTGAACACCTGCCTACAAATAACACATACAGATCCAAAAGATGGTCCAGTTGGATAGCCTCTGTGCTTAGATTCCCCACTGGAATTTTCTCCAAAAGCAGTAAACAATCTGTATAAAGTTTGGAAAGTCTTTGTCCTCTCTGGTGCGTAATCAAGTGCCCATTTCAAATTTATGTGACAGGATCAAAGCTAAGACAGGTGAGCCAAGGGTTTGGTTAAGAAAACTATTGAGACATGGGAATCACAGACTGCTTTTGGCACAAACATTTGGTAAAACTGCAGAATATTCTAAGCTTTTTTAAGAAAGGGAGGACAAAACCATGGAAAGCACATTGTATGAAGGGTTTGAGAGCTAACATTGCTACCAAAATTATAAACAGACACCAAAGTAAATTTTGAGGATAGATGGCAAAGAACATTGGCAAAATACCAAGGAGAGATCCATGAGTATATATTTAAGCACAACCCTTCTGATACAAAAGGTATCAGCTTTGCTTGTGAAGATACACATTCTGGGCTGTGAAGTACAATAAGGTGTTCTGGCAGCTCAGATGTGCTCTTCTGAAGAAAGCAAGAACTAGCACAAGCTAGATAAAATGACATTCTGATAGGTGGCAAAGTACATCCAGTTCTAAAGCATCAACTTTTCTGGTGGTAAGATTATACAAATCTAGTGCAATTTCATGAACTTCATCTGGTAAACTTGGTGATTTGGGATCTAAAATGCTTTGATCTATACAGTCAAATTAAGGAAGTGGGATTTCAGAGCCATGATTTTGGAGTGGTAGATCTGAAAAGCCAGTGAAGGAGTTGGATGGTGGAAGAGTCCTGCATATGAAGAACCTAGGAAAGAAGATTTTGCATCCTGCAGTTTTGAAATAAACTGGCAAAAATGGTGTTAGAGGGACCAGTGTAGTGGTCCATGGTCATTTGCTGCAAGCTCAGCTCTCATGAGGTAGGTGGAGGTTCCAGGATCTAGTAGTGATAACCATTGAAGTGAAGACTATTTAAGCAAAAACAAGCACTCTCATGGCTGTGCTCTGTGAATTTCTGATGTTCGTTGAATTCATTGAAGGACTGTGCACAGGTCTGACTGCATAGACCTATACCTTTTAATTATACCATTTGTGCATGTGCATGTGACTTCAGAATGGCCTTAAAAGTCACAAGCACTGGAAGAGGGTGAAGAAGTTTGACATGCAGGCATGTGCATATATTTTAAAAAAAAAGTCTGCAGTACTCCTTTCAGTTTCATTTCAATTCAATTTTACCAAAACTTATATTTTCATAATATGGTAAGGTCCTGACTCAAATCTAAGTGGTGAAGTTACACTGAGTTCAGTAGGGCTGGAGAGGTACACAGTAGTGAGATTAGAGTTTGAAGCTTACTTTCTTCTCATGCTGAGCTAAGAATACATGTGATGGTTTGCAGGATAATGATATTTAACTGTAATATTCTTGGGGCATGAATGGCATTCCATTGATTTTCTACAACTGAACTTGGTATTGCTGATTAATAAAATGATAAATGCAGAAAATGAACTATTTTGTGTTTTATTAACAATTTGCATTTCATATAGTATTTCATTTTAAATAAGTATAAAATCATAGTATTGAATGGTAAGATGTAATTGCTGATCATGTATCTCTTTGTTCCAGACACTTTTATAAAAGTGTATGTATTATGTATGATCTGACCTTCAAATGTCATGAATGCGTTGTGCAATAAACTGTCAATATTTGTGGCTATAAGGTACTAGATGACTTTTACAATAATTGGAACAGCTTTATTAAAAGCTTGGATCACTCAGCTGGTTAAAGAGAAAGACAGAGGCCAATGTTCATCTGGGAGTTTCCTTCTGCCAACTGTTAAATGAAAGATATTGCAAGGTACTTAAGATGTCGTCTTAAAAAAAAAACCCCAAAACCAGTTAAAAAGGTCTCATACCAAATAATATTCTCTCAAAAAATAAATTTTTTAACATGCTTAATTTTCAGACAAAACTGAGCTCTGTCAGTTAATGGCAAGTAACCAACCTCGATTTTTAAGTTCTAAATCTGATTTTCTATGTCTTTTGGTCACACGATTCTTCAAAGAAATGAGGCAGTTAAAATGATGTACTCAGAAACTGTGTTTGAACTTTGATTATCTTAAAAGGTGTTAAATTTTTAGAACAATTTGAAAAGCTAAGAACTCCAAGACAAAAACTCTGTAGGGAATTCGATCAAAATGAAAAAAAGTGGATAAGAAATGTTTTGTGATGAACCAAAGCTTAATTCTGGTTAAGTGTCTACTAATATAACTTTGTGCTGTATATCCAGCCTCTCAGAATATGTACCACAGTGAAAAGCATTAAGATATAACCAACACTGTGTACATACAGTATCGTCATGCAAAGTGTTTTGAACCCAGGGGGTGTGAGAACCACCAGTCTTCAGGTGTGTCATTTATGGGCTTAAGGTGTGTGTGCAGCCCCCAAGTCACCAGCCTAACAGTTACTAAGAAATTGCTTGGAATGTTTTGCCTCTCTTCCAGTTGTGCCTGAAATAACACCCAGCTACTCCCCTGCAGCCCAGGGTATTGGCTGTGACTGACATTCACCCACTTCTCCATGTTGCAAGACTTCCCTCATAATAAATGGCTCCGAGCATTTTACTTCAGTTTAATTTAGACTGTAATTTAAATTTAACTCTGCCATTGCACTAATTGTTAGCAGAGTCAGGGCAGTTTGTGCTTGTTGTTTGTCTGTGTGGTTCAGAGGGCTAAGGGGGAATTCTTATGTCAGAAGTGGTATCTTTTTATTTACCAGTGGAACCTTTGTATAATCTTTATTTCTAATAATACAAACAATGTGAATGCTGCTTTCTCACTGGTAGGCCTCCTCTCCAATTCTCTTCTAAAATAGCTCTCTGTTTAAACAAATTCTCTGCCAATCCATAGTAACAGTTTAAGATTCCCATTTATGGTCATTATAAAACCTAAATCCTTGATGAAACAATAGAGACAGCAAGTTGTTCCTGACCTAAGACATTAGTAACTCTTTCCGGAGGCCTAAAATATAACTGTAATATTTAGTAATATTAGAAGCTTTCATTTTAAGCCGTGAACTTCACTAGCAAAGAAGTGTAGTGACATCTGCTAATAGGGTCCTAATTTCAAATTATGAGCACAGGGCTAGATTCTGCTCTCATTTACATTGAGCAGTACTAATTGAAGCTACTTCAGGTAGCTAGAAAAATATGATTAATTATATTCCCAATTATATTCCTATTTTCCACTATTTTCAGTGTTATTAAAGCTTTCTCTAAGGAATAGGCAAGAAAGGTAATGCATGTTTTCCCAAAAACTTTGCATATCCTGTGCTGCTTCCCAGGGACAGAAGTGGTTGAGTCCAGGCATACTTGCACAGAGATGACAGCAGTGACAGGATTAACACACTGAATATCTTCTGACTCCCTTCTTGACATTAGATTTCCTGCTGCAAGATGGGCTAATCTGGGTTGTTTACAGGTCATCAAAAAATAGCTGTGGTCACTACCACTTCTTGTTGCACCATATTTCATTAACTTTTACAGGCAGTTCTGAAGAACTACAAATATTTTGAATTTTAGAAATATATGAAGACCTGGGATTATGTGCAGCTTTAAAGGCTTTTGGCCACATTTTCAAAGGGTTCTTTAATAGTGTCGAAAATTGTGCAAGAGCAAACACATACTTGTAAGTCTGATTACCTATTTTGTGAGTTGATTACCTTTTCCATGTGATTGCCTGTTTTTGGCTAATTTGGCAAACCCTGTGTCGACAAATTCCAACTGACTTCACTGATGATTTAGTCTGCATGAGGACTGCAATTTAGCTCCTTTGAACATGAAAGCACCTCTTTGTGAATTTCTGCACTTTCACATACACACAGCAAGTAAATAGTCTGGTAAAATTTGTGGGACATGTATGTAGATGTTCCTTTCAAAATTTGGCTGCTAACGTGACTGAAGTCAGTGCTGCTGCCTAACCAAGTGAAAAGAGGTTTCTTTTTACGAAAGCAATCCATCCTTTTCTAATCATTTTTATAGACTCATCCCAGACAGGTGGGCCAGTTGTACAGAATATATATGGAAATGTCAAAGAATTTGTTTTCTTTTGCTCTTCATGTGTCTGTCTAGATAGCTTCTGCTTTGAGTACAGATTCACAGTCCACCTAAGTTTGTCTTCTCTTTTCTAGCAATATCCACTGAAGTTGGCATTTTGCCTCTGTGACATCTGCATGTGTGTGCTGAGGGCACCGCCTGCCGTGGCTCATTTCTGGGTAGATCATTTCTGATACCTAGTAAGAGATCTGCTGTAAAAAAAGGATTCACTGGTGTCTTTCTCACTTTCTCTTAACTTTCTACTGTTAAAGTGCTCCTGGCTCGAAACTGTTGGTTGGGATTATCTGTCTCTGTGGAAACTTCCTCTCCAGGTTTGGTGGTGATGTGAAAACAGAGCTACATGGGCCATCTCCATACTAGATGGGGAGTGGTGGCTTTTAGTCCCTCCTCTCCTGAAAAGTGGGCATCAGTCTGAAGAAGGGCAATCCTTCAAATGCTGATCTTATGGATTGCTCAATTTTAATTTCAGTCTGCGTGACAAACAGGTTTGACCACATTTTGGCCAGATTGGCTCTTTGGTTATGCAGCTAATTGGCACCTTCTGATGTGGATGTTGAAGTGAACTTTCTTTCCTTGCATTTTTCCTATGAGAACATGTGCACAGTCAGTTATTAGGTGTAGCTGAGGCATGGTGTGCAAGAGATGTCCCTGTTATACCACCCCAGAAGCTGCTTTGTGGCTGAATTCCTCTGTGTCCTGTGCCATGGAGCAGTATCTGCCTGCCCAGCAGGTACAGCAGAGCAGCTGGAGGACTCACAGCTGTTCCTTTTCCTTATACTGACACAAAGACCAGTTTTGTATGTAGAACTGAGTATTGCTTTTTGCACTTCTGTCCATGACTTTTGCTGTGAACAGACACTTTCAAAGTGAAAGTTCAGCAAGAGTAAGTTCAGAGACAAGGCTCTGAAGACTTACATGTAGCATTTACGTCTATACCATACTTTATACTCTGTTCTGTTATTTCCTGCATTTGAATCAGGAAAGATTGGGATGGGCAGGAAGACATTCAGGACGTCGCCCTGCCTATAATGGAAGCAGATAGTAAAAAAAAAAAGCAGTTTAATCCCATGTGGATCGAGTGCACATCATATAGACCACATAACTCAGTGAACCACAATGGCTGTAAGATAAGTAACTGTTCTCTTTCCTTCCTGATCTTTTATCCTCAGAACTGAGAAGCCCCAAACCCATAGCTCAAATCCTGAGTAAATCATAAATTAAACTACTTTGTGGAGGCTAATCCTAGTTCTGCAGATCCGTAAAACACCACTACATTTTTGCAGAATTTACAGAACTGAGATATTCTGCTTGTGAAGGGGCTCTCAACAGCAGGAGAAAGGGGACATCAGAGTTGTAAGATACATGATTATTGCTAGAGCTGAACATTTTTCATTCCCCACATACTCTGTTGTTGGCATAGTCTGTATTCACCAGTTTGCTTCTTTTTTCTTGCTGATCTCTTCTCCTTTTTCTGTGTCACTTTTTTCACCCTTCGTTTTCCATAGATCGCTTTTAAGAGACTTGGTATGAGGAAACCCTGGTAGCAGAGTCAGTGAGACTTGAACACATTTTAAAGTTAAGCACATTTTAAACTTAAGTGCCTCGACAAATAGGTACAATGTGCCACAATGGGGCCCGAGTGAGAAGCTGGGGTAGCATTTGATGGGAAGAGTCGGCAGCCTTGAACATATCTTTTCATTGTTTGAAATAAAAGAACTTAGATGTAAAGCTGCTCATTCAGGTAGCAATGGCCTCCAGCGCTTCGGTGGGCTTTGTAGGCAGAGGAATTCAAAAGAAAACCCCTCAGCCCAGCTTTAAAGTCTTAGGAATGATTTCACTGTGGGAAGAAAAATTCTTCAAGGTAAGGCCCCTGTTGGAGCAAAGCCTTTGGAGCTATCTACTGTATGTCTACTTAAATCTAAAAGAAAACTCTTCAGACCACCCACATCTTTCTTTGCTTCATTGTTGTTTTCAGTTTGCTTTTTCAGAGGGATTAGTGCTAGAGTAAACTCCATCGTCTCGCTGCCTTGAAAAAATTCAATTTTGTGTAAAGTGAAAATTACACTCTTAAATCTGCAAAGCGAGCTGTTCATCTTACAAATTTATTCTTTTTTATTGGGCCACACATATTCTAGATAGAAAGATAAAAGGCAAATGGATAACAGGCCATCATTTAGAGTGACATATAGCAAAACATAACTAGTAGACTTATTCAGTGAATTCCTCCTGAGTGGCTTGTTAACTTTATCTATATATTTATCTATAATGCTCATATAGTATTTATTGAAAACCAAAATAAAATCCTGCATTTTATTATCATGCATTCTGCATTTTGCTCTTCAGAAAAACCTTTTTGCGCTCAGAAATTCGTTTTTTCCCAAAGCAGCTTAAGCCATAATTATATACAACTTTTGAGGAGTAAAAAAGGAGAAAATCTAAACTCTTTAGGGATATTGGAATTATAGACTAGGACCTATATATGTTTTCCTGGACTCACAAAGACAAAATACACTCCTGCAGTATGCTACTTTATGTATGTGAAGATAATTCAAAATGACATTTACTAGCTTTCTAACTTAAATATTATGCTTTAACTCTGCAGTCTAAGAACAGTCAGAAAATGTTAAACAAGATTGTGATGTGAAAACTATCAGATTTGCCTTTTGAAAACTAGTAATAGTTTGATTACATACAGGAATAAGATAAGCATTTTTATATATTTTTTAATCACTCTATCATGTCCTTCTTTCAGCTTTAAACAAAATAGTTTAGAGGGATCATTTTATAATACATACTGAAATGCCTGTTAGTGTTACCTTTTCCAGAAATCTGGTATTTGGGTCTCTGCTACTGTGAGAATAGATTTTATTAGAGCCAAATGTTTAAGTCTTTCTTATGTCCCATTACTTCCATTTAAAAGGCAATGCTGTGTAAACTGCACTATGTTTCCTGACAGCTTTAGTTACATATCAAATGGGTAGAGACAGAACATTTTTAGTCAGGAGTTTATGGTTGAAATAATCGAGACTCTGCATGGAGGTTTTAACTGTATGCTCCCCACCTCAGTATAACTCAGATAGCTCAGCTCTTGCACAGGGATGTGATGATGTGTCCCTCTGTACTGCTCCTGACATACCAGTAGCATCAATCTGGTTCAGAATTTCAACATTTGCCTGGTACTTTTTGGTGAAATCATAAATTGATACACATATGTGATATTACATGTCCCTGTAAGTACAAGATGATAGACGAGTTTTGTGTGGTTTGAATAATGAGTTTTTAAAAATGCCCTACGTTTTTGCAATTTTTATGTCAGTCTTTTGTAAGTTATTTTGTTTGTAGCCTGCTTGGATAAAAGCAGCTTATTCAAGATGGCTGAAAATTACTGTTTCTTTATATCAGGAGAGAGAAGAGGTGTCCTGGAGTCTCACCCACTGTATTATGATGCAAAGAATAAGTGTAGCTGTGAACACTGAAGGAGAAAACGCAGGAGCTGTGGGTGAGAGGGAGAAGGAATTCCCTCTCATCTGATGAATTTTTTCATTGCTTTTCCCATGATATTAGGTCACTGACTAGGTTGTCGGTTGTCATTCCAGTGCTGAAATGTTGCAGAAGGAAGTTTGTTAGTTGTTGAAGGAAGTGTGTGTAGACATCATCACTGTTGTTGGACCCTCTTCTCACTGCAATTTTGTTCTTTTAGGAGGTTTTAATACACTGGTGCAAACTTCTTCCCTCTAAAAGCATACAGATTTTCACAGTACTTAAATAGAATCAACAAAACAACAATCTCAAACTTTTGGGGAAAAAATTAATAGGAACGAAGCAAAAGAAGAAATCAAACCAGCTGCTGACACAGCTGTTTCTTTTCTTGTATAATTCAGTTCAATATAAAGGTACCATATGCTGCTTAAAATGATGATAGCAAAGATGAAATAATTTAAGACAATAACAAGAAAATACATGAATTGTCAGCATTCTGTCAGATTTAAAGAATGAAATAGACAGGTGTAGTATTGACATGTTTAACTTTGTGTTGTGTTAGCAGTTTTAGTGAGAACAACTCCTGACATGTGCTGAAGTGATGTGAGAACATTTCTGTGTTGCAGACATTGGAGAAGAAGCTGGGAGATCTGTAGGAGTCCAGCAGCCAGCTTTACTGAGAGACAGGAGCCTTGGTTCTGCCATGAAAGACTGCCCATATTGTGGAAAAACTTTCAGAACATCCCATCACTTAAAGGTCCACTTGAGAATACACACAGGTGAGAGGCACAAGTGAGCGGAGCGCTGTCGACACAAGCCATGTGTGTGTGGGGGGGTTAACATAATATGTGGTTAGGAGCCTTAATTCCCAGTGTAGATTTGGACTTATTAGTTGGAGAGAGTCTTTTGAGAAAGATGTATGACAGTCTTAAATAAAAGCACAAGGAATGTGTTGTTGGATAAAGACCACTTTAATAGAATCATCTTTTCCCAGTTGAGGTTATTTCTGTCTCCTTCCCTGCTTCATCACTGTTTCCTTCAATTACCCTTGTCCTTCAATAGGCATAAGCCTATTGGTTTCAGACTTAGTTATACTAACTGCTTCAAAGGCCTTCCTTAGCATCTGCTTAGGGATTCTGTATGTTTTTCTCAGTTACTATTTTTGTTCCATTTAGCATGCTCATTTTTAACCTCTCACTGTTCATATGGATAAATCAGCTTCATGGATCTGCTTTTTTTCCCCCACTAGAACTCACATGACTAAGTACTTGTAAGCAGCAAAACTTATCATGCTGTGCACTCTGGTGAACCTTAACGTATTTTACTCCAGTAACAATCACATCATTTCTACCCTACAGAGATTTGCTACTGGTCTGGATACTCGCTTTATTTTGGTATGTCTCTCACTGGGAGGACTGCTCTCAATACCAGTAAACTGTAGCCACCCCATTTAAATTGCAATATCTTGTTTGCTTGAAAGTACATGTGTGTGTGGTAAGGTTCATGTAGAGACACAGGATGTGTTTAAGGCTTATTCTATCCATAATTAAAATCTGACATACAGTGTTGAAATCCTCAGGTCCTGTTGACATCATTTGAAATTCTGTGTATGGCCAATATGATACTGTTTTCTTCCAAGTGTTAGTTATATTAGTAGACTTTGGAAGAGTATTCAAAACTGGAGATTTGGGGTACTTCTTTTTGGAAACAGACATAGTGGGTCCCTTAATTGTGGGGACATTTTATTTTTAAACCATTTTAAAGGAATTTCAGAAATTTATTGCTACTTTTCTAATAGAAAGGTTAAATTATTGCATGAAGGAATACATTCCAGTTGTACCTCCTACTCGAAAAACCTCACTTTTAACTCTTATTTCACTGAAGTACCAAATAAGCAGAATTTTCCTCCCTTCCCAAAATCAGCAGTCATGTTTCTCCTATGTGCTTCCACAGATCTAATACTTAATGTTAGGTTTGAGAATGCGAGACCTGATTTTGAAAAATTAAAAATGAAAATTAGTTAAAGAAAAACCATTTTGGAGATGGGAAAATTTGTTCACTATATTTTTATTCTCCTCTCTTTGCATTTTGGAGAATACCACACTGGCTTGATCTGAATTTTAAAATTTGGCACTCTAATGTAGTTTTGTCTGATTGGATTGCAAATCATGCAGTGCAGGAATATTCTTTTCTGGGTGTTGGACTTTGTGAGGGAAAAAAAGAAGAAAACCCTGTTTGTGTGCTTTTTAATGTAGTAAAAGTAAAGAAGTGGTGGTTATTTTATTGAAAAATAACCTTATACCGATGGAGTTTAAAGAATTAGATGTTTTTACTGTTGGACATGCAAAGAAAAACTTTTAAAATAACCTGAGGCTGCCCATCTCTTCATTTGGTTTTATTATATAGTGATCACTTTCTTCCTTTGTTAAAGATGGCAGTGATTACACATTTGGTGTTTGTGCCTTAGAACTAATGGAAAGTAAATTAATGACAATGGAAATATTCCATAAAACTTGCATATTAAAACTGACTAAACAAAATTAAAATAAGAAAAAGATAAACAGATATAACAAAAATAAGAAAAAAAAGAAACTACTGAAACAAATTTGGAATATACTTAAAAATCATTATAATTTTGAAATAGATAAAGATCAATTTCCATTAGTTTGAGAACAAAGTATTTGTAAATAATTACAAGAGTATGTTTAAATGAAGCAATGTTTTACATATTGGAAATAATCCTAATAAAAAATATTAAATTGTAAATTGGCAAATTACTAGAGTTATTAAATAAAAATTAAGTGCTTTGCAGTAAAGGGAAATTACGTAATAGATACCAGTTATTAAACAAATATTTGTTAGTTCATACTTATCAGGGACAGTTTCCTGCCTTTTATGTCACACTCTGTCTTTATTATATGCCTGGATCATATAACTGACTGATAAAAAACACTTTACTGTATTTCTCCACTACATTAACTCAATTACTGTTCTTGTTCTCACAGCACCTGTTTGTTAGAGATGAGCTCAAGCAGTTCAGCAGAAGTCGGGTTCCTTCGAACATCTGTGTGTTTGGAGGCACACGACTAGGTTGGTTTGGTACACGTGCCAAGACAAGACCCAAAGTCTGATCCAGCCAGGAGGTGCTTCTGTGGCAACTGGCCTGAAAAATCTAGAGAAGCAGCTTAATCCTCCACAAGATTAGGAAGCTCTGCTCTGTTTCTGAAGAATTAGCTAGTGGCTTGGGTTGCTTCTTTTTTCCGTTGGATATTTCATGGTTGCAACCTTCCCCAGACTGAGTCTCAGTTTCTGTGTACTTTGCTATCATATAATAAGCTTCTGAAGGAAAAAAGAGCAAATCAAAGTTTTATTTAGCATGCTCAGTTGTGTCCCAACACACAACTGTAGAGGATTTTTCTTCTTATCTGACTCAGTGATATTAAGCCAGGAAGAGCTTTAAGGGGAAGATGTAAGATATGATTTCTGATTGTTCCCATATGATAAGAAGAAAAGGGCGTAATTACGTGAAATCAGTTTCTCCTCTTTCTTGCTCTAAAAACAGTTGACAGATGAGACACTTCCTTGGGACGACCCTGAAAGAAAAGAGGAAGGTCTTTCAGGCCAAAGTGCTTCAGAGCCTCCAGGCTTAGGGAGGACAGGCAGAACTCTTTCAGCCCTCTTAGATGAGCTCTTTATGCTGACTAGTGAACAGAGGTGGGCTGTGTGGTCCTGCTTCTTCAGAGCTGCCTACTTCAACTCACACAAACTCACTGTGGGAGGAGATGCAGAAACAAGGGCAAAGCGTGTCTGTGCACCAGCAGTGCAGAACAGATGTGGGTGGCCTGTCCAGTTTGTGATTCAACCTCCTGGTTATAAAATAATATATAATAAAGCTGGGAAGGTTATGACACAGATATCTTAGGGATGCTCAATCTTTGTGAAAAAGAAAACCATCCAAGTATCTCAGCCTCATAATGCGCCAAATGCAGATGCTTCCTGAGTTTTCATTTTTCCCCCCTGAGGACAGCAACTTAAGGTTCCTTCATTCAGAAAGCTGAGCATCTTTATGTTCTTGAGCACTCTTAACCCCCTTGAAATGGAATGAATGGGTCTGGGGTTTACTTTATAGTCTAGGCCTTTGGACTGCACAGAAATAGTTAAGTGTAAATTAAAATTTCTTATGTTCCACCTTTGACAGGTGACATATTATGTAAGAGCTGGTTTCAGCTCCTCTTTGCATCTTGCATTAGCATTCAGAAGCTACCACAGATGTAGACCAGTTTGGGTTTGTGTCATCATTAGATGCTCTGGTATATTCCCAGTATGACAGGTACAGTTAAATCCCTTGAGTAATGAAAAAAGAATGATGTGCCTGAGCAAAGGAAAGCCCTGAAGATGCTTTGGATTGTGCTAAAGAGCAGAAACCTAAGAAAGAGATGAGTAGGGATAAAAAACTTGGCATGGCAGTGTCCTTTGACTGAGAGTTTGTTACGATATGTATGACACATATCTTGCATATATTAGATGTATTATATACATTTACAGCGTTACTGCATTTTCCCTTGGAAATGTGACTAGCCAATTTTAAACCTTGCTTAGATGAACTGATGAAATACAGTAAAAATGGTGCTGTTTTAAATGAGTTCAATTCACATTTCCTTCCTAAAAAAAGACTGCCTGTTGCCATTCTCTGAAGGCGCTTGTAGTGGGATGAGCAATATGAATAATTAAGGAAAATGGGTATGTGTGCTCCAAGAGGAGACAATTTTGGTATTGAACATCCTTTATTCTTACATTTCTAAGATGAACTAAAAGGACTTTTCATTTCTCTAGATTTCTCCAGATTTCCCATCCTTAACATTGTACAGCATGCCTTTTCTCCTGTCTTAATGACATCCCAAACTTTTGTTGAAAATAATTGATTGAATTTAAATTTCCTTAAAAGTTTAAGAGGTAATGTTACAGTATAAATTTCCTACCAAACACTAAGTAGGGAAATATCCATTAGTGAAATTAACTACAGTTTCTAGGTAGCTAACAATGTGCAGTATACAGTAGGGCATGGCTAATGAACACTGCAGTGGGTGATATTTCATTATACAAATTAATGCTCACATTTTAATGGGAAAGTCACATAATGAATCTCAGCTTCAGTGACAGCAATTAGAGACACAGATTGTCCCCTTCTGGACAAGGCACTGTTTAGCAATAAGCAGCTGTGTAAAAAGTCTTCAGGTTTACAACGTATATATATGCTTTGGGGGAATTAGTGTACAGTTTATATTAATGTACTGAATCTTCCCTGCAAAGTAACAACCATATTTATCTCTCTGCATTTTAACTAAGTAAAGACGTGTAAAAAGACTAAATAAATGCTGCAGATGAGATATAAATAAAGGAAAATATTCAATTATAAAACTTTATAAAAATTAAAATATTTTATAGTGATGCCAAGTGCACAATTGAAAAATCTTTAATAAAATGAGTCAAAAGCATCAAATTCTATCCTTTTACAGAGTAAGGTAGTTACATCTTATATAATAGAGAAGAATGACTAGTAAAGGAAAGTAGTAAAGAGAAGAAGTTAACTAGTATTTCTGACAAACAGATTAATTGTGTAGTGAAACATGTGCAGGATCCAAAAATAATCCTACAGAACCTTTGATATTCCATTTGGTTTAAAAAGTGTGAAGTGAATGATTAGAATGATAAAAGAAATTACCGTGTAAGAATAGGCATAATAATGAACTAATTAAACCATACAGCAATTCATTTCTAAAATATCTACTGCACAATGGATAAAATAGGTTATCAATAACTGTTTCAATGGTAAAATAAAAAATGCTGGAAAATGTTTTCAGTATTTTCATTAAGCAGTATTCTCTGGAATTATAAGATGTTTGATTTCATTTGCTTTGCATGAAAGCAAACTGTGGCTTGTTTAGAAATGTGAGAGATCGAATTGCAACCCACATTGTCCCTGAGTGATTGTCAAAACCCCACAGCGAGTGGGGCTGCCAAGCATTCCTTGTTGGGGTTCTTGCACTGAGGCACAGCTCTCACTGTACTGAGGAGCAGCACTACGAGGAGTAGAAGGGCATAATCCGCAAAGTCCTCATGAAATTTTATTAGAAAAGGAAAAGGGGATGTTCAGTGGGGAAGGGGTGCAGGACAGATTTTTAAGAAGGTGCATGTTAAGTATGAAAGATGGATAAAGGAGCTCACAGCACTAAAGATAAATAGGTATTTAAGAGGTACAGAAATTTGAGGAGGGAAACTAAAAGCAATAGTAAAAATGTGTGTGTGGCTATGAGGGTTATGGAGAACAGGGTAACATTTTGTAGATCTGGCAGACCAAACAACTGGTATCTTGCTAATACTGGACAAGAATGGATAAGGTATTACCAACCATGGTGCTTTTCTGTTCTGTTCTCAGAAAGAAGAATGATGGTTTTTTAAGCATTTTCCAGTGATACTGTTACACTGCCATTAAGTAATGAGGCTGTGATGCTGTAGACCACTGAATTTTAATATTTTTTAGAGTGAATGAGGCTGGATAACTTATAGATAAAGTCTTAAAAACCCTGGCTGAAGAGCTCTCCAAATCATTAAAGTTCATTTAAAAGAAAAAACAAAACAAAAAACCCAAGTCTTGGAACACAGAGCAAGTTCCAGAGCACTCACAGTAGTAAAAAAGTTCTGGCTATTCTAGTATTTCCAAAAAAAAAAAAGAAAAAAAGAATGTTAAGGCCTTGAAATTATAAATTACTACCCTGTCATAAATTTGGGGGTAAAATTACAGAATGAATTTGTTAACTAATTAAAAGTTGGTAGCATAATTAATTCAATTTTATGTTATAAAAGGAAGTTTTATCAAGTTTCTTTTCATGAAAGTAACTTGTTCGATGTGACAATTCCCTCCTCCAAAAAAAACCCCAAAACCAACCAAAAACCAGCATACAGAGATGAAATAGCACATAAACTGGCAGCTCCAGAGCAGCACTTGCAGCTCCATCTATTTGGTATTTTATCATTATTTGGAAGACTATATAAAATCACTGTTGATAAAATTTACCAATGGCACAAAAATGGTAAGATGCTAAAAATCATGGGGAGGCACTGATTAGTCACTTAGTCAAGTGGGCTCTTTTCAACAATATGAATTTTAAATCAGCAAAATGTAAAGGAACAAATACTAGAGGCGGTGATGAACTGGGCTTAGGATTGTGGTAGAGAAGCAACAGAATATGAGCTGTTAGTTGATTGCTATGTCTCTATGGATGTAAACACAGTCTTGGACTGTATATAATTGCTATCAAGTTGAAATTTCATCAAAGCTTTACTGGGTACCCATAATTTAAATGGACAATGAAAAATCGGGAAGGGTGAGAGAAGGTGATGAGAGTAGGTGAAGATGTGACTGGTTTGCTGTCTGCAAGTACCTTCCTTAGGAAATAGATTTTTTAATTTAAAAAAATCAGTTCAATCTAGCAGGGAAAATTGAAGCCATGTTCAGTACTAGAAAGCAGACACTGGACAAATTCAAGCTAGAAATAAGGCACACATTTTGAGCAGTGAAAATACTTAATCAGTCAGACAGTTTTCCTAGGGAAATGTTGGAGTCTTCTTCACTGCTTTTGTTGAAACAGAGTATGTTTAAACTAAAACAAGTAAGTTTTGTTTCACATTGCAGTTATGCACTGATGCCAGAATTATCATATGAGGATCTCTGCCTGTGTTGTAGAGCAGACAAGATGATCATAACTGTTCCTTCCAGCCTTCAAATCTGTAAATCTAGTTATAATGTGGCTGTGGTCTCCTCGCACAGCCCATAGCAGTGAGTTCCCATGACCAGTACAGTCAGCTTGTGTTCTGAGCAGGGCTGGTGATAGCCTGCATAGCTTGTACATCTGTGTTGTTTATACAACCTGCTATACAAATAGACCTGTTTCTACTGGGCAGCATGTCTGTTTCCAGTTATCTACCAAGCTTTTGTGCAGATTTTACAAGCAGCATTGAATTTTTATTGTTTTACTTTATCCTGATATAAAATAGTTCCTCTGAGATGTTTTGTGTCTTGTAAACCAGAGCAGTAGGTAGATCAGAACTGTGATTATGTTGCCCAGATAAGTTGTTCCCTGTAAGATTTTTTCTTTTTTTTTTAACTGTACACAATGGAATATTCTCTCATCCTACTCCATTGTGAAAAGGTTTGCAGGGATACAAACAGGGCCAGAGAATTAGCAAGATCAGGATGGCCATTGCCTTTGTGAACAATGAAAAATGACTCTTGGATATGAAATGCAGAAAATTATTTTGAAAAAGTCATGTTCCCTCACTCCTATATGGTAACATTAATTTATGTGAACTGATATTAAGTGTTAAATAACTCATCCAGACACTGCTCTTGGCAATAATACCAGGGTAGTCATTACATGAGGATGAATTCTCTGAAACCTTTCCTCGAAGTATAAGATACAAACAGGTTGTCTTCTAACAAGAATCATAGCCTACCTCCCTTGTCCCCTGCAGTATTCTTTGGACATATACTATTGCATTTGCTGATAGAGTCCTGAAAATTAGGGGTCCTTTGGGTTTTCCATTGAAACTAGCTTGGTTTGAGGTTAGACTGGGATTTTTCCCATAGCACTTATAATTCTGTTTTGTCATTTGTACAGTGACTTACATAGGGTGTAGCTGGTTACTAATTTGAATGGATGAAATAGCATCTAAATAGCTGCACAATTACTGAATTTAGGAAATACTGACAGACTAAATTAAAAAGATTCAAAGATGATTGACTCCATCCTACCCCCTTCTCCCAATGCCTGTCCTCAAAATAGAAGCAGTTGAGACAGCTTTGAAGTAAACTACCCACTGCTAATATTTGGATCTGGAAGAGAAGAGAGGTTTTGAATAGTTCCCTTTGAACGATGTTATTTGGCCGGTCCTCTGTTGTAAAGGTGGCACAGTGTGTTGCTACATGTTGAGTTCAATTTCAGACCTTCAGCTTTAGATCTCATTTCTAGCCATGCAAGGGGTGAGAGCACCACAGGGGCAGCACACCAAGGCTAGGAGAGATTTGAACGTTTTATCACACTGTCTCACTCAGAGTCTTCTTTCAATCCAATGCTTGTGGCGTTGGTGGCGAGCTGCGTCCAGATCTCTGCTGAAAGGAAGCTCACTCAGTAGAGAGGCCCTTGAGCAGAAAATGGAATGACTTCAAGGCTTAGCAATTCAGAATAAGAGTATGTTGTGCCCAGGGCTTTAGACTGAAGGTACAAAAAGTACAAAAGTACAAAACAGTACTAGTACTTACTCCAGTGAGCAGATATTTTAACTCACTTAAACCCATTTTTACATTTGCTTACTGCTTTGAACAGCTTCTGTATGTTTTTAGCAACATCAGTGCAGTCTATATTGCAAACTTCTCCTCCTCCTTGCAGTAGTTCTCCAGTGGTTGACACAGTGCCTGCAATGCTGGGACACACTTTTAAATGGTGCCACTTGATGTGCAATGCAAACACACACTGAACTGTCATTAGAATAAAAGGAAGTGCTCAATATAATTGTGTTAAAGATTTCCGTAAAAGCATAGGGGATGCTGAGGAAGAGCTTTTCAATTAAGAGGAGTGAAAATTCAAAAGTGAGAATATTTAACCCTATGAAGTCTGTTACTTGTTTTTCACCACTTATTACTTCTTAGGCAACACTTAAAATACTTAAGTTGTGTCACTGGTGACTGCTGACTAACTGGTGGGAGAAATATTGGAATAACTGAAAGTGGCTCAAAAATATTGCAGTATGGAGATGCTGTAAAACCAGCATTAATATTTGTCCATGTTCTGACTGGCAGCACAGCTGTCAGAGTTTGCACACCCCCAAACAAATGCAAACAAATAGACAACCTGTATGTTCTGTTCCCTTGTCCCTGCTCTTAAACACCTGTGATGGGTGTGTGTGCTCAGGTGCCCATTTGAGAGCAGGGAAACCCAGACAGGCATGATCATCTCAGGTTTCTGTTTCTTGCACATCAGTAGGAACTGTTTGCTTTTGCACAACTCCTACTGAAACTCAGCCCCTACTCCTTGTCAGTGGAGCGCCAGAGCTTAAATAGGTGACTGTGAAAGACTCAGAAGTTGCATTGAAATGTTTAAATCTGATTTCTTCTGTTGAGCTGTGTGGACCCAGGCCTAAAGCATGAACCATGCTAATTACTCCCTCTTCCTCTGCTGAGCACCTCTTGTTTGAGGTGTTGCGCTTTTCTCCTCCAAAAAAGTCTATTAATGTGGTTGCTGTAGAGCTCTCATGTCTCACCGTTTAGCTTTAGGATTACATTATGGATTTAGAATTTCCACTGCTTGTAATTTACTTCAGCCCTGTCTGAATTGCAGCACATATCCAGCCCCTGTTCATGGTCAGTAACCCTGCTCAGGCAGTGCTCCATAGGCATTGGAGTGTTCCGGGCTCGCATCTCATTAGTGAATTCCTGCGATCAGTGAGAGGAGCAGCTTCCCAAGTGTTTACCAGCCCTTCAATTGAGCCTGTAGCTTAAATAACAGAAGTTTGAAAGCCTTTCAATTTTGTTTTTAGCAGATTTTGAGGTTATTTGAAAATGGATAACTTTCCAGCTGGTTTGGTGAGCTACATAATATTATACAGCATTTTTACCGTGGAGGAAGTTTTCAAAACAAATATTTCCATTATACCATTTGGAGAGGCTTGCTTTAGTCTTTTGTATCACTTAGGAAGAAAAAAAAGCTACCTAGAGAAAACAGTTTATTCTTCTCGTGGAGCTCCCTCATAGAAACAATTGCCAATATTGACAGCTTGCAGGTCTTTCAGATTCCTGTCCCTTTTAGTGAGGATTTCCATATTTCTTCCTTTAAAAGGAACTCTGCATTGCTAAAAAGTGCTGTGCAAAAATGTAGATGTACCTCTGCTTAGATGTACATTCTTTTTGGATATGTCTTTATGACTATATAGGAATATTTATTACATGTATAAAATCCTCTACCTGTTTTAAAGTATAGGAAGAACAATAAAAGTTTAGTGTAGGCTTCAAATATTTATTTAATTCATGAAAATCATCTTATATGTTTTAAAACTCTATTCAAGCTAAACCTAGAAAATCCCTTATGGTAGGTAAATTACACATTTTACTACTTGAGTACTAGAAATGCCATTAGTACAAAATTAAAGGACTGCAAAACCCAGTAGATAATGCTAATTTCGAATACAGAAACTAAATATATTTTGTACTTTTTATTACTTGATTTCTTTTTTACTGACTACTTTTTATTTTAACTATATGTTCTTACATGCTGCAATCATAATGTAGTGTAATGATATTAATATTTTATAGGATCTGTATTTATAGTCCTTTATTTAGAAACAATGCAGTAGGTCTGCAGATCTTTGAATCCTTCTGGAATGGTGCCCTCCAAATAATGATAAATTACTTGTGCAGTATGCCATTTGCTAATTATATCCATGATTTACTGCAGAGCAAGACTTAAATCATTCATTTCAGTCTTGCGTAACAGTGCCATAAAATTTTTAGGTTTAAAAATGGTTTCCATGTGTATAATTTAAACAAATTTTAGAGCAATTGTATACACAAAATATTGCAACCATCCATTTGTTACATTCTTTGTCTCCCTTTTTTTTAAACTTGTACTTTTAATGATTACTGTGGTTGAAATTGTTATGCTTCATTTTCATAATCATAGCTTTTAATTCTACAACAGTTTTCTACATGTTAGATTAAGAAAAGGATGGCTAATTGTGTGTAGATACCATGTCATTCCTGAATAGCCCCACATTCTGGAAACCCATTTTAGAAATATTCAGTTTATGAATTAGTCTTCGATTAAAGGATTTCTCTTTTAAAAATGAATTATTAGTTCTAAGATCTTCTTGTTTTCAAGCAGTTAATGTTGATTTTTTTCTTTCTTCACTCATTCATAGACCAAAGTTCAGTTAACTCTCTTTATATTTTTCACCTTATCCATACCCATAGGTGAGAAGCCTTACAAGTGTCCCCATTGTGATTATGCTGGTACTCAGTCTGCATCCCTCAAATACCACTTGGAACGACACCATCGGGAGCGACAGAATGGAGCAGGACCACTCTCTGGGCAGAGCGCAGGTCAAGAGCACAAAGATGAGACAACAAGTAAAAGTTCTGTGTTCATTAGGCCAGATATTTTGAGAGGAGCCTTCAAGGGACTTCCTGGTATCGATTTCCGAAGTGGCATGGTCTCGCAGCAGTGGACGTCAGGAATGCTGTCTTCTGGAGATCAGCAAGGCCAAGCAGCTGGCATGTCATCTGAAGTATCTTCAGAAAATATGAAAGGGTCAGACATATCTTCCAAAGGAACACACTTCTCTGAACTTGGCCGTGCTTACCAGAACATGGTTGGGAACGGTGTGAACTTTCAAGGGTCTTTGCAAGCTTTCATGGACAGCTTTGTCCTAAGTTCTTTGAAGAAAGAAAAAGAAATGAAGGATAAAGCTCTCTCAGATCCGCTTTCAGCAAAAGCTCTGGGCTCAGATGGTGGTGAGGAAAAGATAAACAGCAAGTCCTCACAGCGAAAAACAGAAAAGTCCCAATACGAACCTCTGGACTTGTCCGTAAGGCCAGACGCAGCCTCCCTCCCAGGGTCATCTGTCACTGTGCAGGACAATATTGCTTGGCACGGCTGCTTGTTTTGTTCCTTTACAACTTCATCTATGGAACTAATGGCTCTGCACCTCCAGGCCAATCACTTGGGCAAGGCTAAACGTAAAGACAACATCATAGGCAACAACAAAGACCAGTCTAGGGAGACTTCAGCCTCGGTGAATAAAGTGAGCTTGCTCCCCTCTTCTGTGCAGTCCAGCAAGGAGGCAGGAGTTTCAAACATGCTGAGCCAGCTGGACTCAGCTTCTGAGAAAATGACCCAAGGACAAAGTAAAGAGACCCTGGGAGAGCAAAAGAGCACTGCCTGGCCCAGCCACATGGAATCCACTTTTTGTAATTTTACAACAGACTTCTATAAGCAGTTCGGTGTTTATCCTGGTGTTATTGGCACGGGAACACAAAATTCTTGCACCAGTAATGAATCCGAAATCAAAACACAATCTGAAGATGACCCAAATATTCTGCTCTCTGACTCTGTAAATAAAAGTGCTACTGATGACCTTTCTGACATAGCTTCATCTGAGGATATGGAATCTTCCAAGGAAGAAAACATTGAAGATGAGGACATTGACACAGAACCAGATATTATGAATAAGCAGTTGTCTGCCCTAAATAAAGAAAGCAGTGAAGGAGGCGACAATATACAAAGTGGAGTCACCTCACAACCAACACAAGGGCTCGTATCACCACTGCCACAAGCTTCAGAAAAGCAGTGGCACAGTCAGAATCTTCTCTCCTCACATGAAACTGCACAAGGAGTGATGAAACCCGAACAAGTTCAGGGTCCGCAGGTCCTGGAGAAGCAGATGAACATGTTGTCAGTCCTAAGAGCTTACAGCTCTGATGGCTTAGCAGCCTTTAATGGACTTGCAAGTAGCACAGCAACTAGTGGATGTATCAAGAGACCTGACTTGTGTGGTAAGTTTTAGACCTTCTTTTAGACCATTTCAGAAAACACATGTGCAGAATCATGAAGCTGCTCTTTAAATGTACTTAGTCATATTTGTTAGTAATACATTTTTTTAAATGTTAAACCCTGTGGGCCAAATTCTAGTCCTATATGTGGTCTACTCCATTGAAATCAGCAGTGCTGCATGCATACTTATACAGGATTTTAGAAAGAACTTGCTTTTTAAACTAGAGTAGCAGCAATATAGACTATCTGTGCTAGTGGCATCTGAAGGGGATACTTACTGCTTTAGCATACTCAAAGGAGGAAAAAGTTTTAAAAAATTTACATGGTAACTTGCAAACTTTTCAGTATTTTGATATAAGTAAGAACCCAAGAAAAACACTGGATGCTTTGCCAAGCAAACTTTGCTTTCTCTTTTCTTTTTTCCCCCCTTTCTTTCTTTGAATTGGAGTGTGTTCAATTACCTGACATTAATGAAATCAAAGGCCAAGTGCATGGAATGTGTCTACCTGTGTTGAAAAGATTTTTTTTCTTTTCTTTCCCTTCTTTTTTTTTTTTTTTTAATTATAATTTTCTGGTTTTGTTCAATGGCACCCATATAGTTGTTGCCCTTGACCATTTTCACTATTCTAACTAGCAGTTGTGCAAATTGTGATTTACCTAATTAAGAATATGCCTCCAGGTAATTAAAATAACAACAGACCAAACAAACAAACCACCTTTTACCCTTATTAGTCTCTAATTTACAAAACTGCAGTTTTACTTCCACATATCACATACATCATATTTACAAAAATGAAAGTTAAATCTATCTGGAAAAAATCAGAATGAGGATTTTTTTGATTTGTCTCCTATTTTGCCAGCATAGTTCTTGTTTGAAAGAGATTTTAGAGTGTAAATCCTTTGAAAAACAGTATCAGTTTAAAAAGCAGAGTCAGCAAAGGACGCAAAAACTTCAGTAATGCTCGTTTCACTTAACCTTCAAACTAATCAGAAAACTCATTGTCAGAGCTGAACATGCATAATAAAATGTATTCAAGTTAAAAAAAAAGAAAAGAAAATGTTATCAACAGTTTTAAAGGCTAACAAAATGAAGCCCTAAATCTGCAAGCACTTCTGCATAGTTCCCCTGGTTAACTTAAAGTTAGTGGAAGTTTTGTTTCTCTTCATCAGCATAGTGTAGATGCTTAAAGCCATAAGCCCTTCTTCAAGCCCCTCTCTGCTTTTCCAAGTGGTCTGATAAAAAAAGTCTAATTTCAACACATAAAATTTATCTCCCTTGTATCCTTAAAGCATTTTGACTTCACAATTTTGTCATTACTTAAACTGAGCCCAATATCTGCCCAAGTATCTGCATGGCCTTACTTGTAAACTTCTGTGTCTCAGTGCTATAAGAACCAATTTAGGTAGTTGGAAATATTTCCAGATTCTTCAAAATCAGCACTGAAAATTGTTAGTAGATTATTTAATTTGCAGCAGGTAAAATCCTCTCTATTTGTGGAGTACTATCAGTTACCAAAAAGGAAAAAAATACAGCAGAGAAATTAGTCTCTAAACAGATGAGTAAAAAAATTGAAAAACTAAGATTAGTTGCTTTGTATGAAATATCTTTATGCTTTTTCCCAGACATAGGATTTTTAAAACAACAACAGAAAAAGCCCTCTAATATTATTATTGAAATGAGGTCATGTTACTTCCATTAGTTTTTTGTTTCATCTTCCAATCAATTCAACAGACATTTTATGATGGCTTGAGTTTATATGATTTTAAAGACCATATCCCTTTCACAAGCTCTGCCCAGTGATAATGGATTTGACTTGAAGTATGAAGGAAAAAAAGAAACAACAGAAGCTTCTCTGTTCTACTTTTTAAGCCATTTTTTAATCAAAAATGCAGTGTGAGTTCTTCTTTCTCCCCCCTCCAAAAATAGCTTTTTCAAAATTCTTTACTGACATTCTATTGAGTGTTTGCAGGATATAAGTATTAAGGTTGACCACTTAAAAGCATTATTTCATTTTTCTCTATATCTCACAGCAAAAGTGGATGAGTATAAACAAGCCCCATGTCACTAGTTCTTTTTTTGTTTGGTTGGCTTGGACACCACCCACGTGAAAGCAGTGTTTTTGGGGAGTTTTCATTTTCTCAGTGACATTTTATACTGTGAAATCACACTCCATCTGTGCATGTTAGTGCAGGGAATCTCACCTGATGGTTCTGCGCTTGCCGATTAGCGATCAGGAGCACCCTGTTCATTTATTAGCCTGCCTTCCCTTCTGCACGAAGCTCATGACCAAAGTCATGGTCCCTTTGTCCCCTCTACTGCCTGGCAGATCAGAAAACTTGAGACCCACCTCCAGCATCCAATTCCAGGGCATGATTCTTGTGTTCCTTTGTATTGGGGGAGCATTTGCCATTCCTTTTACAGCCAGTGAAGTGCATGTTGTTGACATCTCAAGAGAGAACACTGATACATTTGATAAAAGCCCTTGCACATTCAGACAGTCGGAATACAGAGGAAATAAAATTGAAATAAAATATTTCGGCTTCAGTGAGCTGAGATTGCATCTTTTGACTGGCCACGCTAATTGAGTTAAATTTCTGGCTGCCTAAAAACAAGCTGGGATTTTCAGTGATCCATGTGGATCATTTTTAGATGGCAGATTTTACCTTAAGATAGTGGGTTAGTTTTTAAGTACAAATCTTGGTACAAAAAGGGTTTAATTTCTAGGGGAAATTAACTTACTGTTTCCCACACATAGGGAAGCAGTCCTCAGTTTCCCTACATGTTGAATGAGAGAGATTGATGATGTACACATAATTCATTTATGCTCCTATCACGCTTCAGGCTGTAGGAATGAAAGACACAATTAGGAAGAACCATAATTACTGCATAATAAAGAAATTTTCATGTCAAAATGCTACTGAGAAGAATCACAAATTTTTGTAATATTTGTGAATATTACAAAATAGGAACAGAATAGGAACAAACAGAAAGAAAGAAAAAAAGAGCATTAATGATTCTAGAGTTACTCCTGAACTGTGCTTGGGTTTGGAGTCTCAAGTGACTATACCTAGGAGTTGATCTTTTTAATCTTTGCTACCACACAGTTTCTAAGGAGATGCCGTGCCTTTCCTTGCTGCTTGGCAGCCAGTAGCCCACCGTGGATGGGATATCCAGGTGATGGCTCGGTAGTTGTCTTGAACACCTGTCTACTCTGCTTTCACAGCCCTTGCTGATTTGATAAGTTAAGCTTGGAAGTTCTAGACTTACTTTGTGTTTAAGTTTTGGAAGATCTGTTTTCCTTTCTATTTATGCTCATCTCTTTTTCTGCTTGATTTCCCACATACGTGTAATTGTGTCACAATCATATTCTGCCTTCTCTTCCAAGTCATTAATTAACGTGGTTTTTTTGCACATGACCCTTTATGACAAGACCCTTTCCTTTCTCTCTCCTCCCCTTTAAATTTTTCTGCTTTGTCACAAAGATGGTAAAGTTTCCCTACTTACATTTTCCCCTTGAGAAGTACTCAGGCTTTCCAGGAAGAGCTGGTGGGCTACGGAACTATTGGCCAGAGATAGTCCTGGGCGTTAGCTGGCTGCTTAATGGGTTAGTGCTATTGAACCCACACTTAATGATGTCCAAAAGTATTAGTTCCATGTTGTCTCTGTAAATCTAATTTGCTTCCATTCATGCTTGCTTTCCTCTGCAATTAGTGCTGTTTTCTCCTGCACAGGCTCCACCCCATTATCACTTCTTTCACTGTATGAAAACAGGGCAGGGCCCCTCTGATGCATAGGAGCAGCTTTGGAGTTCTGATCCTGCAAAGGTCTGAGCACTTTCAGTTGCCTTTGCAGCAGAAAGTGTTCGGCATTGCACAGAATTATTAAAATGTTCAGCATTGTAACTTTCTGAAATACCTTCTAAATGTGGAACTGCAGCGCAGACAAGAGGGCTGGGCAAGGGGAAGATCGATTGTGGCAGATTATTACAGCTTTATTGTCACATAATTATAGTGCTCTACCCCAATGTTTAAATAGTGAATTTAGTTGTTGTAAATTGCTTATTGCCACAGGTGTCAAAACCAAAAAGATCATAATGCTAACCCCTTCAGAGCTACCACCAACATGTGAAACACGGGAAAAGATTTTTAATTGTTTGTGGTGGCTTCACTTGAATCCTTATTGCAGCTCTTTTAAATTATAAAATCTGTATTAAGAAGCAAAAGGCCTGATATATTGAAGCTCTAGGACATCTACAAGGCAATGGAAGGTCATTCTGCTGCAGCAAATTGTAGTACTCCTGCCCATTTAAAGTGTGAAATGCATTTAAGTAACTCTTTGTACTGATCTGCAGTTGGAGGAGTAACCAGACTATTCTTTTCCTTCAAGGCAGAATGAAATGATATGGAAGTTTTACAGCAGACTTTTCTTTACCCCATTATCGTGCTTTTGAAGAGGTTTCTTAGTTTCAGTTAGGAGGTCCAAGGCCTGCTTTTAGAGTACGAACTGTTCTGCTGAACCGGAGATCAGCACCTCGGCCCCCGCCCGGGTTTCAGACACACTTCTGGATGCCGCAGTGCCATTTGCATGGCAATATCAAACCAAACTCATATGGCTTACTTCCTTTTTTTAATTAACTGGGAATGCCAGTGATCCAGTGAAGTTTGTGTTGCTGGATAAAAGGGCTGGTCTGTGAATAGCATTGTATTTGCCAAATGGTTCGCTAGTCATTTCAGTACAAACAAATGGATGGTGTCTGTAAGTCTGCAAACACTGTTGACATTTAGCCTTGTTTATGTTACTTTCCTTTTGCTGCATATTTTTGGCTAGAAAAGATACTGTCTGAATCAACATTGACTTCCTAAGCAGAAGCTAAGGGCCCAATCTTGCATCCCTCATTCTCGATGAGTAGGACTACTTACATGACTAAGGATTGCAGAATCAGGTCCTATGTTTATTTGACTTTAAATTTCATTGCTTATATTCATGTAATTTAATTTGATTGTATTTTGTTGTATCAGAAATCAGTCAGGTGATAAGTTTGGTATCACCATTTTGTTTACTGTTGAAAACTTTAAGTTCTTACCGTTTTTCATATTGTGGTGTGACATTCCCATTCCATTTATGTTTCTGGAAATTAACCCCTAAAATATCTGATACAGCTAAGTGCTGAGTACCTTCTATTCCCAGTGAGACTGGAGGCATTCAGTCCCTCCCAGCACCAGATCTGAAAGGGGGATTGTGTTTGCAAAAGGAGGCCTTGGTATGTGCCTTGATTTCAGACATCAGTGGCCAGCCGCACCAAGGCAAATCCCTAGCACAGAAAGGCTTTTCTTTTCTTTGCAGAGACAAAATAATGATGTAAGCTTAGAGCTCTATGATTTTACTCTAAGTTTCATCTCCTAAACAATATATTCTTATTTTTTTTGTCATATCCAGGTCAAATTTAAATTATAATTTAGGATTAGGCCAAGGCATAGAGATGTTTCCAGGTCTTTCCAAAGTGAGACAATGCTCTGGTTTGTGTTTTGGTTCAGGAATATACATTCTTGTGTCTGAGATATAGTATTTCCTTTAACTACTCATAAACATGAGCAATTTAGACATTCTTGTAAGTCAAAACTAAGTGTACGATTAATACCTATTATGAGGCCAATTTTAAACAATTAATTTGACAGCAATTATAATTTTATGTTACAGGCTTTCAGAAATAAATAACCAAATTCATCTTTGTAATCTAAGGAACTTAGGATATCTTTATGCAGAGATGATCTTGTTATGCTCAGTATTGCATATCTGGAATTTCTGAGGTTTGCTCCCACCCATCTAGATACCTGTAGTGCCAGGGATAAATAATTACCTGAGGCTTATTAATTGTTTCAGCAAAGAAAAAAAATATATACCTTAAGTGTAAGCATTAATATATGTATACACAATACATCCACAATATATAACAAACCATCATAATAGTACAAAAATAGAGGTCCTGAATATGTTCTGTTATTTATGTGTTTGGCAAGCTTAGGGAATGGACTTTAGTATGAGTGAAAATTCTCTTAACATTTTTAAGGTTATTTATTGTCATTTCTATTTGAGTTTTTAATGGTCCTGTATTTTGTAATGCTTTAGCAGGAAAAAATACTGTAGTTATCTTTTTTCATATTCTTTAAGCAATATTTCTAGCTTAATATATTGTGCCAGGTTTTCCAATATTAACCAAGAAAGACAGTAAAATTCAATGAACAGCACTCTGACATCCACAATTTAAAACCTGTGATTGAAGTGAAATGTGTAAACTTCTAGTGGGTTATCATGTGCTTTGGAATAGAGTATTGTTGGAAGTAATTAGAAAATATATTAAGGTTTCCTGGTAATGAAGGTATGTAAGTTTTAATAATTGTTGCTTTCTGAATAAGTGTCAAACTATATCTTTAAATGTATATGGAGTTACAAGTTAGGTCACTTCTGAATGGAATGTAAAACAATACTAAAATGCTTCAATAACTTATCTCAGTGTTGCTAATAAAAAAAAGCTGTTAACCATTAGTGCAGTTTTGAGTCATTTTGTTAATTCATTCAAAAAAACTCTCTGAGAAACTGTTGTGCCTTTTTGTAGACCAAAGACCACTCATGCATTCCACAGTTGCTTGATGCTTTGAGAGGCAAACTCTGCAAAGCTTCTTGTTGGCCTTGTAAATGCTATTTATTAAAAATGCCATGTTTTGAGGTGTTAGAATGGTGCCAAGTATTATTAGGCAGGTATATCAGGGGGCATTAGACTTGTTTCCACTGGCAGAGAAAATGTCCTGGGAATGGCGGACCTGCTTCTCCTCTGTCACTATTAAAATCCAACAGCAATTTTTGTGGCTGCCACTGGGTTGAAAATGAGCAATGTGGGTGGATTAAGTGTGTAAGTATTAGTGCCTGGGTGCTTGGCCAGGGTGAGCTAAATACTTGTGTCCAGCCCCTACAGCTGGAAATACAGCCTTAGCCAGCAATGGGGATTCAGCGTCTATCCTAGTGGAGAAATACAAGAGCATACAGCCTGGGAGTGATCTCTCTTGGTTAATCTTGCCCAGCCTTACGTGAAGTCACAGCCCTCGATACTGCAGATAGTCCTGAACTCTCACGGAAAGAACGTGCGATAACCACCCTGGGACTAGGCTCCCTCCTCAGCCCCATGTGCCATTCTCCCGAGGCAAAGCCAGCGTAGGATAACGAGCAACGAGCCGTGCCAGTCCCGGTGCTATCACCCAGGTCTGTGGTAAGTGTTTCCAGGATGGGGCCCATAACAGGTGGCCCATTTTTCGGTGCACCGCCGAGCACACAACGGGAGCCAAAGGAAAACATGACTAGGGCTCCTGGTGTCACATCTTCATTAATGCTGTCAGTTCTGAATAGCATATTGGTACTTTTTATTTATTCCACCAAAACACTATGAGTCAGGACCTGACATTTTAGTGTTCTGTGTCATACTGAGAAAAATCTGTAGTTCAGCAGTAGGACAATTATATTATTTTGGAAGGGCTAGAAATAATACAGCATTTGTGAGACAACTGTAACATTTATCCAGACTCAGTGTGAGATTGTTCTTCCTTTTATTTGGAGAGCACTTCCAAAAAAGTATCAACTAGGAGCAAAAATGAAAAAAAAAAAAAGACAAAAAGTGGCAATTATGAATCCATTTAACCCCCATAGGGTATAATCTCATTTTGTGTAATACCGCTGGCTGTTACATGCCTAAACTTCTATGCAGTGAGCTGTGAATATAGTCCTTATTGTCCTGTGGGCAATATGACTAAGGAAAAAATATCTCCGTAATACAATGGAGCATTTGTCTGAATGGCATAACCTAAGGTCCATAACATCAAATCTAAAGTTGTAATTATACAGCTGCAGTCATACTACTGAAGTGAAGGCTGTGTCAGCACTTGTATTATATAAGAAATCCTGTTTTCAAGGGTTGATGAGTCATATGCAAAAAACATTTATCACTAAACAATTGTTCTGATTGTTCTGAAGAAACATCTAGGTACAGGCCTTTCCCCAGCAGGACGTGGTCATGTCTTCTGCATAAACCATGGCGTACTTTGCTAATGAATGTATCTTTTTTGAGCTAGGAAATTACCTAGAAAGTTTGGGCTTTATGCATTTTTATTATTGTGAAAACATAAACTAGTGGGAAAAAAAATCAGGGTGACCAAGGTCTTCTCTAACAAGGATTGTAACAGGTGTCTTTCTCACAAATTATAAATTTTTTTCCCAGTTTGTCATCCCCAGTGTTGCTTTAAATTCCTTGATCTGAACACTTCCTTGGAAGACCCGCTCACAGTTCTGTCTTTTGAGATGCCTTGAAATCGAGCCTCCCAAGCTCACAGTAATTGTTATTGCCATTTGGAGCAGCCACACATTTGCTGGCAAGGAGCAGACAGAAAAGAGGTTTATTAACAGCAGCACCACAGAGGTGAACTACGAGCACTGTGCATCCCTCCCACGCCAATGTGAAAAGACTGCGCTTAAAACTGAGACCAAATACTGGAAACCACAGCAATTTTCCTACTACATGAAACTTCTAGATAGGTGTGCTGGATGTGAGTGACTTCAGCTAGCAGAGGCCCCTGCCCAGAGCATTGCCATTTACAAACAGGTGTTCTTGAAGCCCCCCCCACGTCAGGCATTTGCACCCAAGCCGCCTCACCCGCCCCATTGTCCGTGGAGAGAGACGCAGGCCCAGCCAGTTTCTTTAAGCCGATCTCCTCTGATCCGGGGCGTCTGTAGCGCAGTTCCCTGCATAGAACAGCCATTGTTCAGCTGCAGAGCAACAGTGGGGTAGAAAATAGCATGCCATGCTGGGGATCAGAGAGGGAATTGTTCCTTAATTATCTCTTACTGAAGGAAAAACCTAAGGCATATCCCGATATGTGCCATGACTCTGGCAGAACAAGAGTTGTTTAAAAAAGATTTGGGGAGGGGTGGGATTCCATTTAGAAGCTGGCAATCCTCACTCCTCCTGCCGGTCTACCTGTGATTCACTCACTGACCGTGGAAAAAAATAAGTTTTCTGCTTTGGATTCTCCATTATGAAATGGAAAATAATAGTACTTATCTCCCTGGTAGGAGTGCTGTGAGGATAAATGAATTAATTAATGTTTGTAAAGCACTTTGAAGATGAAGAACATTATATAAGCCCTCAGTGTACAAATGCTTCCTTCTCTAACTCCAGCAAGCTATAAAAATTTATTGATGAAAATAAACACACATTGCAAATACATGTTGGGTGTGTACATCCCTCCCATGCCCCAGCAGCGTGAGTGAGCCTGAACCCAATATCAAAACCTGTCTTAGCCCCTGTCTCTACCCAAGATTGGTGCTTGGGGCTCTCTGCAGCATCTTTGCCATGCTTTGGCCATAATGTCTTTTCACCAAATCCATGAATGTTTATCTCAGGGCTCTATGGAGCTGGGTTGAGCTGATGGGTGATGGCCATGGTGCAGGTGATGGCTCAGCAATGTGTCTGGTGAGCTGCTCACTCCCCAGCCTACTGCCAGCCTGCAGATCCTCCTGTCCTGTGCCCATGTGAGCAGGTCCTTGGTAAGACTGAGGTCCTGCCACACTCTCTGCCACAGTCTGTCCCTCCTTATCAGGGTCAGTGTGATGCTCAGTGACCAGTCCTCATGGTGCTCAGCACATCCTGGTGTTGCTGCTCACACTCACTGGTCCAGTAGCTGAACTGGTGTTTGTGATTTTTTTTTTGAATGGCGTTGAATTCAGTTCACAACTGAAAGTAAAAATTATTATTGCCTGCTTTTCAATGTTCACATCCTAGATTAGTCCTTGCTGCTCTGAATTATTTATTTTTTTATTCAAGCCAGGAAGTGTGTTTGATCCCAAACAGCTCACATGTATAACAAGGCAAGTTAAGAGGATGAAGGGAAGGAAAACCAACACTTCAGACATACTGAGATGTGACATTTATCAAGAGAGACATACAAGAAAAGGTTTGTGCATTGAGATGAACAGGTTAAAGATGTAATTCAGGATTTTTTGGGGGCTCTCCTCAGTTCTCAGCCACCACATAGATCAGTTTGGGAACCTTAGGAGAAAGGCTGCCTTAGCCCTAATTGTGTTTTGTTTGTTTCCCTCTGCACATCTAACCCTGTATCAGTCGATGTGCTTGGTTTTCTCTGAAATCCTTTCAGATTATCCTGGAAAACCTGTTGATGGTTCAACTGCCAGGAGTGCAGAGGAGTGCAGTGCTCCTGGGGGTGCTGGGGCCCCACCAGCTGTGCCTGGAGAGCCCCCTGCCCTGCTCTCCACTGCTGGCACTGCGGGCTCTGCTCTCCCTGCTGAGAGCCTGAAGAGGGTGGCAGCTTTTGCCCCGCAAAGTCTGCTGCCATGCCATGTTCATCCAGATGCTAAATGCACTGTGACACATCACCAGCACAACCAGACATCCCCAAACTCTGACCAGCACCAACACACACCCAGTGGCGTGGCTGATTTCTCCATCCCCTGGCAGGAGAACCGTTTAATAATGGGAGGGTTCAGGGATTTATTCACTAATCATTGAATAACTGTACATTGGGGTAAAAAAGAAAAAAACAAATCAGAAAAGCTTTCCCAAAGGATAGAGGTGGGAATCCCATTAACATGTTGGCTCCCTCCTTAGTTGCCAAAATGATTGACAGCAGGATAAGGTCAGAAGATGAAAACCAAGCCATGGGGGACAGAGCAGGGAGGGGATGGGGCCAATCAGTTGAATAAAAAACTGAGTGTCAGTGCTGGGGAAGGAGAAAACCGGCACTCCCACTAGAAAAATCCTCACCCTCTGCTCCCCTACTGTTTGTTTGGGGAAAATGCTGCAGCTTAATCAGAATTATTTACAAGATAATGGTCCATTGTTTGTAGTAAGACAGATGCTGTCTGTGGGAATTTGGTGGTTTATTCTCTATGCATTACAGTGCCATTGCTGTGTGCAGATGGGATCACAGTGGTATTGTTGTTATCCACTTTTTGGAAATTTGGAGGATCCTTACTGTGAAAGGAGGGTCCTTAAAGAGAAAAAGAAAGAGTTTTCTCAGGCCCAGAGCTGGGATTTCTCTTAAGGTAGAACTGTGTTCGTACATGTATGGGAGAAGAAAAGGACAAGGTGGAAATGCTTTGCTGGAGACCTGTAGCATGAAGGGTCTCTGGGCTGACTGTACTTGGTGGTGGCAGACATCGTTCAGCAGATGGATGGATGGATCCTGTGTGTCTTTCCAAAGGCGAGGCAGTGCTCCCTCCTTTGCTGGGGTCTGGCAGAGTCACTTCCTTAGCAGGTGGTGTGAGAGGTACACAAACCTATCTGTGTAAGGGTTGGGCTTGCCTGCTCAGTGATCGTCCTCTGGTTGTGTGATTGCAACCAGGATGGTCCCTGCCTTTCTCCCCGTGCTGTAAGCTAAGCACTGAGCACTTTTCTTTCACCAGAAAACTGCATCCTGATGATTTATGGGTGAGGCTGTGGGAAAGGAAAACTAAATTTTCATCGGATTCATACTGGGGAAAAAAAAATATCCCCAAATATACAAAGACAAAAATCTTTATTTAGAAGATCAAATGCAAGATTTTATTTTATTTTTTTTTACATTTTCCAGCAGAAAATCTATTTCCATAAGCATCCCCTTCTGCCCCAATTAGAAAGTTGAGTGTGGAGGCCTAGACCCTGGCCAAGGGGACAGGCCCAAGACATGCAGGTGGGTGACCCTCTGCCATGAGGGAACTGCTGCATATGGAAAGAATAGGGAGCTTAGGGAGGCTGATGGAGATGGCTCTTCCATCAGCATATCTGGGTCTGTCCCAGCAAAGCATGGGGGACAGCAGCACCCACAGCCCTTTCCCATGACCCTGGGATGAGGGATAAGGATCACTCCATGCAAAGCTCTCTCAGGAGCAAATCCTGCCTTGCCTTTGCTACCTGACCCATGGAAGCCGGGGAGATGAGAAGATCCTCCTCGGGATTGGATAATTGGATAATTGGAGCAAGGTGCAGGATGAGGGGGTGGAGGGTGCCTGGGTGGGTGTTGGGTGTATGTGTGTGCACGCACTTCCTCTCTCAAAAATCTGCTTTTAGTGTGCAATAGCTCACATATTACCTCGGCAGAGATCCGTGTGCACCAAAGGCAACCAAGAGACGACAAATCACCAGAAAGGCTCCAGAGGGGATTTTGAGCATCCACGTCTGGTATCCCAAGATCCATTAGCTTTCAGGTAAAACAGAAAACTGACCATCTTTTTTGTATGCAAGTTAATTAAGCTGTGTTTCCATCACTGCAAAATACCTGAGTTTCCCCGGAGAAAGCAGAGGGCCTGGGAGTGGGAAATGAGACAGGGAAGGGCAAAGAATGGCTGATTCACAGGTTTTGGGGTCTCTGCAGATGGAAATGGGATTCCAACATCAGCATGTCCTTCTCTGGACCCTAAAATGTGTGGTGGGAAGTGGCAGCTCCCGAGTTCCCCCCTTCCCTCTGGGCTCAGTATGCTGCCAGGGATGGAGCTGATAGTGTCAGATCACAAGTGGAAACCACTTTGCCCAAGAAGAGGGATCTCCTCTGGCTTTTATGAAACAGTTCCAAGAATAACCTTTGAAGGGTTAGATTGGCACAGGAGATTGCCATTCCCGAGTGATTGCATTTTTCCTAAGTATCTCCAGTGGGATCTGCACAGGGAGCTCTAAGTTTTTTTTTCTCCAAGTCAGCATTTATTTGCAGAATCCTAATTTTGTATTTCCTGACATTTAAACTTTTCAGCCTAATGTTCTAATAAGGATTCTGTCTGTCCATCTAAATAAAGCTTCGTTCTAATGAGGACACCATCCATCTCCCGAGATGGAGCCGTAACGACTTCCAGCCTCAGTATAATTTTAGCCAGGCTCCCTTCCCCACTGTCTTTCCCCACAGATCTTTGTTTGGGGTGAAAATTATCTGTTTGGGGATGAAGATGTGCAGAATTTCATATTGGGTCAAGTGACTGAGTTGTTGTGTGAGCCTCTGCTTTCTCTCTGAAAAGGGGGATTTTGCTCACTCCCCGTTGTATGTTCAGTGCCTGTTATTTGCAATTTTGGTTCGTAAGACTGTGGGTTTTCATGCCAATGATTTTCTGTTTGAGTTGTTGGAGTAGGGAGGGTGTGGGAGCATGCCAGTGTCAAAGGTTGTCACTTGAATGGTAATTAATAACATTATCTGGCTGATTATGTGTTTAGATGTCCAGAATCAGGAGTGAATTGAACTTGTTAAATTTAATTCCTACCTCGGAATGACTGGGATACTGGCGTGCTCACCAGTCTTGCGTTTGCATAAAGGACAAAACTGGGAATTTGAAAGGGCAATGACTAATGAGAATTGCTGAAATTCTGGGCTTCTGGCATTCTCAGGGCTTCTCCTACAGCACCATCGCTCCGTGAGCTCTTGCCAGGCAGAAGAAAGCACAGATCGGGCGCCCAATAATGTTTATAGAGCCCGGTCTCATTGTGTCAGGGGTTGACTGAAACGTGGAGTCATTTGAGATTGGAGATTATGTCTTTTAAGGTCCCGAAGAGCCGTTTCACATGCGACTGATTACCTCTGTCAGAGGCGGGAGAGCCAGGTCCCACCTCGGTGGGTGGGATCTGAACTCATGCTTTCAGAGGTCAATAACAGGGTTTTTAGACCTTTGTGCTTCTCAGTCCCTTATAGCCAGACCTTTTCTGTTAAAACTGTTTAAATTACAAACCAGTAATAAAAGGATCATATGTGTTTCCCACTGAACAGGTTCTTTAAGGCTATTATGATAATTAAAAGCATATGGTGCCTACACAAGTCAGAGGGAAACCACAGATGTACAAATTAGGTATTATATAAGGTTTTTCTTTTTTTTTTTTTCCCTTTTAAAAATGACAAGTCAAAGAAATACAAAGAGATAAAAATGATAATTTTTTTTGGAGATGGTAGGTAGCATTTTGGATTTTTAATCATGAAATATGTAAACCACCTTTCATACATAATCAGAGCAAACTCTGTAAGCAGGAAGAACAAAACACTAAGACTGCAGTATTTATGGAAGGAATAAGGAAACACTTTGTTTCATACAAGTTATTTGAGACCAGGAAACCTTTTGCATTTTTTATGATGTTTCCCTGCACAGACATGGAGGATTATATTTATTAAATATTGAATTATATTGAAATTGGATTGATGCAGCCAAAGGAGGACTTTCTTTGTATTCCATTTTTTTCTCCTTTTAAAAAAGGGAAATGTACTCATATTGATTGCAGTACAAGTAGTCATTTGTTTTAATTTAAAAATATAGGATTGATTTTGAGAAGGTGATAAATACTGCTAATAAAAAAATTCAAAATGGGGATTTATAATGATTCTCTGTTAAGTCAATGGTTTAGAGAGGCTAACTTATAATAAAAGTAGAGACGTGCTGAAATATCCATAGCTAATGGGTTATTTGCCTTTTGCTAGTGCTGCAAACTTTCCTTGGTTTGCTGGATCCCGCTCCAAAAGGCAAAATGTCTGTTATCTAACTCTCCTTGCTCCTTGTTTTGTTTTTCTTGTGCTAAAAGTGGGCAGCTGAGGGTCTGCTAAGGGGCCCCCTCCCTCTACTGACATGTACAGGTATTCCATAGACAGGCTGGATCCAGGTGTGGGGTCTGAGATTGGTACCTGCAATGGGTCTCAGCTTCCCTGGTGGTGCTGTGCAGCTCTGCAGGTTTCCCTCAGCCTCTGCACAGATCCCTCCTTGTGGCACGTGGGGTGGGCAGGTCTCAGCAGCATCCGAAGTGGCCCCAAAGCCTCGCAGCTTTTGCTTTGAGCTCCACAGCTCACGCAGCACCAGCATCTGCCTGGCACCTTGCCCTGCCTCTGGCGACAGCAGACCCTCCTCTTCCCACCTGGGACTGCTCAGGGCTTGATGCCTCCTGTGTCCCTGCAAGGAGCAGGACGGCAGCAAGTCCGCTGTTGTCAGAGGGGTCAAAGAGCATCCCACCAGCACAGGGCACTGCAGTCTCAGAGAGGAAGGACACTCCTTCTCATGGCTCTCATGGCATGGAGAGCACCCTGGCACTGCTCATTCTTGGGCTCTCTCCTACCCTGATTAGAGGGAGTCTGTCGTTGTGTCCCCCTCACCTCCCCAACGCCAGGAACCACCCCTGGCTGTGCCAGCTCGTGCTGCAGTCGGGCTGGTGGGACTCAGCCTGGGGGATGCTGTGTCTCCTGCCCTTGGCAGTGGCACTCTGGGCAGGCAGCCTGCATCTGCAGATCCTGCATCTACAGCCAGGATCTCACCCCAGATGCAGTGAGGCCCTTTGTTCTGCTCACTTATGCTTTGTTCTATCTCCCAGCAAAAAGTAGACAACTTTTTTTTTTCCTTCCAAAGAAACTTTTAGAAGAGCAAAAAAAAGCAAATCTGGGGAAATAAGAACAGGAGAAGCCTGATGCTAACACTTCAGGTTTGCAGGAGTGGTGGCTGAGCAGGCATTTCTGAAGGGAGTCTTTTCTTTTCTTGAGTGAGTGATAGCAAACTCAGTGTTATTTCACATGTAGGTATTACCATTTTAACTTTTACTGAGGTAAAATAACACCTTGTCACTCAGTGCAAATACCAATCACAAAATGAATTAATTGTAATAACTGTTGTCAACAGAACAAAAGACTTGTTGCTTTCCTAAGCAGATTTCAGTGCCACTGATAACTATATACAGAGGTTCCCTTTGGGCTTATTCAGTGTATGCAGTCAGAACATCATTTAATCTGTCTTTCTCTGTACTTTGTTGTAAAAGTCTCAGAAATTGAGTTAAAAACCTGTATTTTTTACATATCATTCAGCATGCACTTTTCTAGTCTATATGATTTTTTTTTCTCACAGAATTCCTAAGCATTTTTACTAGTTAATTAACACATTTTTTGTGGCTAATTTATTAAAGAATTAACAAGTTTATAACAGTCTGCAGAATCTGTTGGTTCCCCGTATGCTGTGATGGACTATTACTTTCAGAGAGGGTATGGGCAGCTGTTTTGCAACACAAAATTCATTTTTGCTAATGGGACTTCTTCAGCCAGTCATCTTTATCCAAAGTGAACACTGCTATCCCAATAGATGGGGAATTTTCCTTTGAAAAAGGGGGAAGAGAGAAAAAATTATCCAAGAAAAGCAAAATTCTTCATACTTGTGCTAACCACAAATTTATTCAAGCGAAGTTTGGGATGGGGGGATACTAATTAACTAATTTCACAAAGGAGCCTCAGTACAGCAGGAATCGGTGCCAATATGCTCTACTCATTTTACATGGCTATTTAGCTTAATAATTAGAAACACTATGGCATGTCCTCTATATTTCATTGCAAATGCTATGTATTTTCTTAAAGAAACATACATTAATATTGCAGCCTGGGCTAGTCAGACATCATTGCCAACAGAATAGACACTCATCAGAAACTGACCCAGAGAGAAATTAAAGATCCATTTTGCATCCTTATTTAACAGAATATGTATTTTAGGTTGGTGCAGCCCCTCTCTTGGCTTTGTAGTGGGTAATGTTAGTGCCATGCAGCCTTGACGCAGGGAATTTCCGTGGTTTCCCCTCCAACCCTCTGCTGTCAATAACATTTGGTCTGTCTTTCTTGTTGGCAACCGCTGTGTCTTCAGCCACCAGTTGGTCAAATGTTCCTGCTTCTGCTGGGGACTTGCTTTTTGTGTGGGCAGTGCAGCTCTGCAGCTGCAGCAGAGCATCTGTCTGTGTCACAGGGGCTCGTGGGGCTGGGGAAGGACCTGCTTGCTCCCTGCTCTGGAGGGGTGACACATGACCCTGTGTGAGCTACAGCTCTCACACGCTTCTCTCCTTGTTATTGTTTAACATAAGCAGTCCTGAATGTGCCACAGTGATTTTTCTCTCATGTACTTCCCATGGCAGATGGGACTGGAATATCTGTGATGATTGTGCTGGAGCTTGAGTGGTTTTGTTTCAGCAGCCTTAGGCCAAGGCTGTGGATGATCTTGTGTGGATGCACAGGGATATAGGAAGGCTCTGCAAGAAACTATCCCTGCAGTTCAGGCATTCATCAGAGAGGAGTGGCTGTGGGAGGGAGCTGCCCTGTGATGCCTGGAGGTGGTGTGGTTGTGGTCCTTGGGCCCCGAGAGTGGCTGGTGTGCTGCAGTGGTTTGTGGCATGCTGGTTTTGTGCTTGGACCAGCTCACACTCAGCACTGCCTGAGTTCTGCTGCGCCTCTGACATTGCTCCTCAGCTTGGGGCTACAGCTTACCTGCAGACATAAAGATTTGGACAGAGGAGGCAGCATGAAAAAGATTGAATGGCATCTGCTCTGTGTTCTAATGCTGTGTGGGTGGGGATAGCAGCTCTGCTTGGGATGCAGCAGGCATCCTTGGATGGAATCATGGGGGGCTCTTAGAAAAAGCTGGTGTTGAAAACCTCAGGTCAGGCTGGGCACAAATGGGACAGGAGGAAAGGTCCACTCCCCCCGTGCCAAGCCTGGGAGTGTGTGCTGTGTGAGGGAACAGGCAGGGAGAGTGCAGTGCTCTTTACCCCACTGTCTGCTGCCCCCCTTCCACTCACACAATTATATCCCAGTAAATCTGTTTGAAATACAGAAAATACTGCCAGCCCTCCTATAACACCATCCCTTGTGGTGACCAGTGGTTTTTGCTGTTTTGACTTGGCCGTCACATTCTTTCTCCACGATTCCTTTGAGGCACGTTAATGACAGTGTTCCTCCGAAGCTGGAAACTGAGGGGCTCCAGGTCAGGTAGCTCCATCTCCGGCCGTGAGCTTTCCACAGCAGAGCTTGGCAGCCCTGGTGACTGGCAGGATGGGCACCTGTGGTAGGTTTTGTTGTCCCTGGGGCTGATTTTGGATTTGCTTCTGAGCTGTAGCTCTTCTGTGTTTTCTCCTGCTCCTCTTTGGGTGATTAACTGCGAAAAGAAGCGTTTCTAGTTTCTGCAAGCCACTCCTCTCCCTGCTTCTTGGCACTAGTTGCTAATCAAAACAGGTCTTTGATAGCCAAATGGCATTTGGCTGAGCCAAACAGAGAGCTAGACACACAGGCTTCTTGTGATCAAGCGCTTTATTAATGTGAGGTTTAATGCAAGTTCACTCGCAGCTTGTGGACCCCATGGTAAATGTTCAACAATCTAATTCTGTAGCACTGTGTTTTATTTAGCATGAAAATATTCCAGGGCATGAAAAAACAGTACTCTGCTTAGAAGCAATTTTTTGAAGGATTTAGAAATATTAATTTTTTGCTCTTTCAAGAGCAAAGGGGTGTTAGCCTGTCATTTTATAAAAGGACAAGATTTTTTTTTTTTTAAATCAAACCTATTTCTATAGTTAAGCAAATGCAGTGTTCTAATCTAGTAAACTTGTACTGTATTTCTGTAATTTATGTTCATATAATACCAGAATATTCCAAGCGGTATTTTGGGGAAATTTGTAAAATAAATGTGCTTCCTGGCAGAGACCTTGTACGCCAAGTTTTAGCCTGGGCTGCATTTTCACAGCTGAGTTATAAACCCCTGAAAAACAGGATTTATAATGGAAACGCTGACACAACCTTAACCATAGCACTGCTATCTGGTGCTGCTATAATATACTGTACGAAGAAATCAGTTCATTAGTTAGTTATAAACAAAGGACAGAGATAGTAAATTACAGTAGGTATTTCAGCAGTTTTCTATATATTTATGACACAAAAATATGCAGCTGCATTTTATTTCTTGAGACAGTATTTAAGGATTTCAGATTTAATACACATTAGTTTGGTTATGCACATTGTGCATTTTGGTCTTGCTGTTCCCTCTTGTAGTTTTATTCATGGTATTTTCTTCTTTCTCTGTTGCTCATTAGAAAAATGTTAAAAATCCATTTTCATCTGATTAATAATAAAGCTGATCACATGTAACCTAATTTTCATTCACTGCTGCCCCTGTCTGTGGAGTCATATACAAAGTGACCTTTGAATCACCACTGGGCCCATAAAGCACAATAAGCACCATTGTCCTGTCAAAAATTGAAGATGTTTTACATCATTACAAAATTTAATGTTCCATCTTTTCAAATGCACTACTTTTCAAAGGCCACATTCCAATTGAAGCTCATTAAAATCAGACTCAAGTTTCCTGTGGTGGGGATGAGAAAGAGTTTCTCATGCATTCGGAGTAATATGAATCACTCTTTTAAAACAGATATGGTTACATATTAGTTTTGAAAGGTACAGTAACTGCTGAGCCTCCACTGTCTGCAACAGTGAGGCTTTTGTACTTATAAATCTAATAACTGCCTCCTGATCCCTTGTACTTCATCCACACTGTATCCTATTTACTTATGAATAAATCAACTTTCTAAATAAAATTGTTGTTCAAAAGTTCAGGGGTTGAATTATAGGAGTCTCTGGCTCAAAGCTTCTATTAAGGTTTTAGCAGACATCTGTAAAACTCTTGTTAAAAAAAATCGTTTTTTCTCGAAACTCCTTCTTGAATACATTAGATGGGGAGAACCAAATTCTTCTCTGGAGCAATCCTTTAAAGTCTGTTGAATTACACAGAGGCTGAATTTGCTTCCTAATCTTATGGAATAATTTCTCATAGTGTTTTATTTATAAATCAAACAGAACTTTGATAAACTGATGACTGAAATGGGCTCTATGTTTATAAGTATATTGTCATGCTCGTACTATAGTAATAGAGTTAGAATAGGGGAAATACTCGGGTGTTCAGTGTAGGAACATTAAAAGACTGGCTGCCTCTCCATCCCACTTTCCTCATGAGAGGGGCTTGCAAGCTTCACCTAACTCCCATTTCCACAAACAAAAGCAAAAGAGTAAGTTATTTCAAGGCTTTTAAGAGTTAATGTTGCACTGCTCTATATACACATGGCTGAATCTTGTGCTTGTGCATGCTGCTACCCTATATGTAAAGCAGATGTATATAAATATTATTGCACATTTGGTTTACTATGGCTATTACATGATCTCGCATTACATGGAAAGAGTTCCATATATTGGTCACATGCAATATAAACTATGCTGCAAAACACAGTGCATTAAACATTTTATGAAGAAGATAGATACAAATGTATGGCGAATACTATTTTCAACTGTTGACAGACCCTGAACATGTTTCCTCTAAGTTTATGATCATGAAACTGCAGCTATAATTTGCCAGGCACTGTTGCAAGTGAGACAGAATGAGCAAGAATGTCAGTCTTTTATCAATATCGCATTAAGATGCTATTGTATTTTCAATATTACTAGTATAGCTCATTAACATGGTGTATTAGCACATGATAAAGTCAGGTGCAGGCCGTTCTCACATTTTAGTTTTAATGTTTTTATGTTTATGGTGAAGTAAAAGAGTACAAACCCATTCTGAGGTCTCTGGCTATCAAGGGCTGTAGAACAGGCAGCTATTACATAGGTCAAGAATATGGAATACCATATGCTGATAGTCCTGCATTGTGCTGATATCCCATTTAGCATTGAGATTTTGCCAGCCACAGTTCAATTATATTTTTACTATAGCATTGTACAACACCAGACTTTCTCAGCTTTCATATTCTGAGCTGTATTCTGTCTGCTGAGACAGTACTGAATGAAATTCTTTGACTTTCCATGGTAATAGTAATCTTAACCTCATTTAACACACAACTAATAGTGAGTTTGGTTGATTCATAAAAAATATAAATCACTGGATAAAGGTGTTTTGTCTAACCAGTCTGTAATTGCTGATATTCTGACCTTTCTCGGATCAGTTGTATTGTGTTTTCTGCAACATGTTTTAGCCTCAGTGTTTGTGGAGGTTCCTTCATTTGTATTAATAATAATTAGTATTCATGATTTTATTAACTGGATATATCAGTAGATCATTGAAAGCAGCAGGTATTGTCATTCTAGTCTGCCTCTGTATGTCAGTAAAGTCAGCTGCTTTATCATCTGCTTCACGGGGTTTGCTGCAGATGAAGTTTGGTGCTGGCCAGGTTTCACATCTCCTGTCTCCTCCCAGCCCACCACAGGGCTGTGTCTGCCGGGGAGACCCACTCTCCCCTTTAATCTGTGGCCTTCTGAAAAAGCATGTGAACCCTTTCCTTCTCCCTCTCTGTAAAGCACAGACTTTCCCGTCCTGCCGTTTACAGCTCATATGGAAATGAGTAAACTTTGTGGCCTGCTAAGGGCCGCTTTACGAAGTGCTAAAAGGCTTTATCGCAGCAGCCGGCCCTGCTGCCGGAGGAGGCGGTGGGCAGGTGCGTGTCCTGGGAGGCTGCGCTCCTGCATTGCCCACTGACACCTTAAATTGGGAATGGCTCCTCATAGCCACGCCCTTTTGGGGTGGCTGCAGCCCGGGAGCCACAGTGCCTCCAAAGGGTGGCAAACAGAGCCCTTCTTCCAACTGGAGTACGCTTTGTTTGGGGCAGGTTCTCCCCAGGGTTGCAGGCAGTGATGCTATCTTAGCTCCCTCGAGTGTCTGCATCCACACCAGTGCGGGTACCTGCCTTCCCTGAACACCTCTTCCTTCCGTGCAGAGAATCACACATTTCTTCAGTCATAATTTCTGGTTTTGACCTACAGTAACACCCAACTTCTGGAACTGACCCTGGAAATTGAGGAGCAGTAGACTGTGTAAAATAAAGCTTGAAATACTTTGCTCACTCTGTCTGACAAAAGCTAAACTGTGCCTTTCCCACTTCCAGAATCAGTGGCACAACCTTGGAGAACAAGAGAATGAGACTGCAGCTCTTGCTGCAGTTCAGTTCTCAGGTCACAGTCTGAACTGTGGTAATTAGAAACGAGCATCTGTATGTACAAGAAAAAGGGGCCACTTCCAATTCTTGTGTACTCTTAGGAAAAAACTTGAACAAAAAAATAAGTGAAAACCAGATTGCTTTGTTCCTTTAACCCATCTTGCACTTACTGAATCCATAGCTGGTACTGACAGTACTTGAAAGGATTAGGGTATGTTCCGAGGCATGCTATGGCATAGCAGCCACCGAGCAGGCTGAGCCACTACTGTACATCAGCCAGGAGAAATGGAAAAATACTGACAGCAAAATTTTGAAACCCTCTCTTGCAGAGAGCTTTCCTTAACCATTTCTCTCACCTTCTGAAGAGGCATACACACAGGGAGACTGTGTTCTGTCCACTTTTGTGTGTCTGATTGTCCCACAGACATCTCCTGCTGCACGAAACCAGGAGTCTGTCCATCAGACAGAGGTGGCTGCTGCTGATGGAAGAGAACTACTTACACTCGTGACTCCATAGCATTTGGAATGAATAGAAAATTGTTCCTTTGAGGAAAAACTTCAGTCAATCCACACTTGTCTATTTAGAACAAGGCATTTAATGAGAATTTCCTGCAAACTTTGTGTTTAAGTACTTTATTTGCCCCATTTAATTTTCTTAAGCAAAGTCTATAGACAGATATATCTCTTAGGACCAGGTCCTTTTATTTTTTTTCTCATTTAGAGTGTTGTGCTGCCTACGGCAGCCACCATTAAAAATTCAGGATTTGCCCTCATCAGTGATTACTTTGAATAGGAAATGGGATGTTATTGTATAGCAGGATACAGTGGTTATAGGAATTGAGAGTGTGGCATGGTGCTCGCTATATGTACACCTTTAATAACTTCTGCTTCTCCCTTTAGTCTGTCTTCCATCTTGTACTCTTCCATAACAGTGGATGCAAATGCAGACAGGCAGTTTCTTTTGGCTTTAATGGGCTTTTCCCTGGAAAACATAACTCCTTATACTGTGTAAGCTTAGCTGGCAATAGGTCATTAACAGGGTCAGTAAAGGTGTTATGTCTGCAGAGTACACATGAATAAAGTTCTGAAATTCTCTAGTGGGCAGGAGGGTTTCAGACTTTATGAGTGGAAGTTACCATGTTATCTTGATAAGCATAAATACATTTCAATAACAGCTTACTGAATAAGTGATTTCTGTGTCAGAAAAACAAACGGTACATAAGCAATATGTTTTGTGAGAGGGGTGGTTTGCACTTTCTGAGTTGTCTCAAGGAACCTCTCTGCTCTCCACTCCAATGAAGACAGGTCAGCGTATACTTTTCAAATTTAGGCTTGTGTGTAGTGGTATGGATGGCAGAAGACCCCAGCAAGAAATGCATATATAGATGTGCTAACTTGAAATTAGCTACACATTAGATTTGTAACTATATAAGGCATAAATCTGAATAATGGTAGCTAATATTCTTAGGGAATGCAGGCATATTTTAAAATGACAGGTACTGTTTTGTTTGTTTATCACACAGCTGACTATGCTTCTGCCAAAGAGAAGGAAAGTCTCCTACTAAATGCTTCAAAGACATCCCCATCTCTTCAGAAACCCAGAAAACGCTTGTTTGCTGCTCCTGCCCATCCTGCACACCCAGCTTATTCATTAGCAGACTAGATCCTCATTATGATGATCTCATTCATTAGCAGACTAGATCATCTGGTGCTTCCAAACTTTCTGTTTCAAAGCATCGTCTTCAAAGCCGACGCTGCTGAGAGTACCAGGCTGTGTCACGGCTGCTTGGGACTTGGAAGTTGTTCTGTGAACCAACGTGTTTTCTAACGAGTGATCTAGATGTGCAGGAGAGACTTCCACAAACAGGCGTTGGAAAATCCTGTAGGAATTGCAAATACAGCACCCAATAACGTTAATACAATGTCACTGATTAGGAGGCTGACTGGTGGGCTTCAAGATGAGTTCAAGTCTATTGTGACTGCTAAACTGAGTTTTAAAGCTGGGGGAGCAGAAGGGGATACATGTGTGTGTGCACGTTACAGGCAGGTGGGGATGATTCTGTAATTTTCAAAGAACGTAACAGACATTTTTTCATTTGAAATTTCTTTTGCACATTCAATTATGAAGCTCTGAAGTTGTGTAGCAATTAACTGAGGAGTGCTGTCCAGTTAGAAGCTGAGAGAAACAAGGGTATATTGAATGGCAAATTGTGACTTTCAGAGAAAAAAACGGTTCCATGCTTTTTCTCCAAGTATAAGAACATCCAGCTTAAATAGAGTATTCAATTTTTAATGAATTGGGCTCTTAGTGTCCTATGATCTATGAATGAAGAGCTAAAAAATGATAAATGAGAGCACACAACTGATGGGATTATACATGGCATAGTTCCTTTGGAAGAGATTCTTGTTTGTTTTAGTTTTTTTAATTTTCTGCTTAGATATATTCTTGATTGTGGACATAAACTGGTAAATGATTTGCAGAACTCTTAATCATTTCCTCAAACATTTTTACCTCTTTAAATGAACTGTACTTTAACCTAAATTGTTATGCCATCTCCTACTTGTAGAAGAGTGGAAGGTTTTAAAATGATCTAATACGGGACAGTATTTAGCATTCAGTATTTTCTAGCCCAAGAAACATTATATAATAATCTATAATCAAAAACACTAAAAACCTGTTAACTGCTAAATTCTGTTTCATTCTAACATTACAACTAAAACTCATTTATAAGTAAATGAAAGTCAAGAGGATTAAATTCAATTAAAATTACTTTGAAGTATGGGGGAAAAATGTTTCACGGTGATATAAATCAACATATTGTTATTGCCTTCTTTTCCTTATCCGTTAAGGGTCTCTAAAGCAAAATGTAGTCTAAATTATACATGGAGAACAAATAGAGAGAAAAGAACTCCACGCACCCACAAGCACAACCCAACTCAAATGAAAGGTTTGGGTGTACTTGTGGATGAATGGTGTGCTTTTCTGTATGCTTTGCGAGCCAGAATTGTGGAAGGTTTCTCCCACTTGCAGCCTCCATACCTTCATTGAGTGCAGTATAAATAGAAAGCCAATTAAAGTACATCTTTGTTATAAAAAAGAGGGAGACAAACAAAAAAACCAACACCATTTTAGCGTGCATGCATTTTTTACTGAAAGTAGGATCTCAGCAGAGAAATTAACTTTAATAATCTATGGATTACAAGACATATCAAACCTTCAAAGCATTGCAGCGTTAGATCTATTCTCAAAAGGGTTTAAATTACTTTAATAGTTAATAATAAGTGATATGACTCATTTTTCCAAGTAAATCAAGATCGGTTGTCATTTGTTCATCTGATCTGCAAACCTCTAAATTATGGCAAAGAAATTCCTTGGTACCTACTGGGCGCTTCTGGGGTGTGTAATACTAAAATGCACTTATAATTTTTCAACTGTTAGTTCATGCTTTAGGACATCAGCCTAACACAAAGCAGGGAGCAATTTTTTCAGTATCCCTCTATCCCAGCAAACCCCACTAGAGAAACATGCACCCACCCTACAGTGTAATTCAGGGCACATCTCTTTACTGTCAATTGGGCTATTGATCTTAAACATCCATGGAACATTGGAGACCCATGTGTGTGTCTGTGTCTGTTTGTGTGTGCAGATATGCAAATCATAAACATCCCATTGAAGACATTTTTATTGAAAGAGGGTCCAATTCTACAACCTTCTGAAAAGTCAATATTGGTCAGTAAAAATCAGCAACCAAAAATTTCACAAACTGCTTTCCTAGAGAAGTTTGCTCCCATGAGCAAGATCAGGACCATAGAAAAACAATGCTATTGTTGTTTAAGAAAAGAACCTCACTGTCTGCTTTAAATCATATATTGTTCCCACAGGTTTCAATTACTTCACATAACGAGACGGTGCCAGCGTGTAACAATGGCGTGGCTTTCTGTCTCCATGGCTCTGGTACAATACTTTTAAATGAATTATCAAACTGATCAAAACAAACATTGTTCCTCTCATTACTGTGCTGCAACCTCACCATTAGCAGAGTTAGCATCCACACATGTAGCCGAGTGCCCAGAGACACAGATGCTTGCTGGGCAAGTTCCTCTCCCAGCAGGAGAGGCTGCAGGGCTGGGGATGCAGCTCCTCTTGCTGCTTGGGGTGGGCAGAATGTTCATCAACCAGGCATCTGGACCTGTCCTTAGTGCATGGCAATGCATGAGGATCATACACTCTGAGATCCTGTGCAGCAGCTTAAAGAAGTGTGTACGTTCTTTTCTAGAAGAGATTTTAAAGAAGCAAAGAAGTTACTCTCATATCTGCCCACACACATCAGAATGAATCTTTATAAAACACCACTAAAACTCACAAAACTCAACAACTTTGAACTGCTAAAATATTTTGCATCACCTCTTCAAAGGCAACACAAAGTATAGATCTTAATCCTAAAATTTGTGCAAGAAACATGGAATGACTATTGGCTGCATGTTGTTTCCAATTCATGAGATTGAATTAGGGAAGCCAGAGACAGAATCATGGAATCACGGAATCACAGAATAGTCAGGGTTGGAAGGGACCTCTGGAGATCACCCAGTCCAACCCCCCTGCCTAGGCAGAGTCCTCTAGAACAGGTGACACAGGAGCCTGTCAAGGTGGGTTTGAATGTCTCTAGAGAGGGACACTCCACAACCTCCCTGGGCAGCCTGTCCCATTGCTCTGCCACCCTCAATGGAAAGACATTGGGTAGGAAACAGGGTTTTTTTCTCTTCTTGTTTTTTTTGTCAGTTATAATGTCTTAGTAAGGTTTTGTTTTAAAATAACCATCCAAATTTTCTTCTTTAACTCCAGCAGTCTTTTTGCCCCTTGCTGTGACACTTTTGCTGTGTGTCCATGCCACAGCCCCTACAACCTCAAGGGAAGTCCTGTTTCAGGCACATTTGGCCACAGTGGGCTGTGGGGCTGTGCAGGCAGCGTGTGTGGAAGCTCCTGCTGCAGCCAGGCAACATCAGCTGAAAAATAGGGGACCCTCCCCAGTACAGCTGTGGATAAATACCAATTGTAAAAAATTGCAGTTAGCTGAAGAACATTTCTCATTTTCATAGTCATTACGAAGAATTGCTTTTCCATCCCCCTCAGACCTAAGCTGAGTTTTACCACAGAGTACGATGGGATCCGTGCTGAAAGAGGACTCTAACGTTTATGGATGCATTGCTGGCAGATCTGTGAACTTTCTGAGATAATGTGAACTTCTGCAGTTGTGCTGTTGCATTCGTTTTGCAAGTATTAATTTAGGCTCACTGCACCTTGGAAATCATTTGAATATTTATAAATTTAAGTATTTATTTTCATACTAAAATTAAAGCACTATTGTGTTGCAACTAACCCTACTTGTTCCACCACTCCAAGACCAAAACCTCAAGTATGATAACCTTTATTTATAGATGGCAATAAGCATATTTAGCAATTTTATTATTCATGACCCTTGTACTAAATATCACAATCAGAATACAGATGTGTGAGATAATTTCTGTAAGGAAGTCATAGAAGTAATTCTTGTAAAATAAAAATAGCATTGTGCTCAGAAGAATAATATGTCCATATTTAATGTGTGTCTTAGTACAAAGAGACCACACAGTGTTTTTTTGAAAATTCCTACGTTAATAACAAGCTTCATGAATAGAAACAAAGCTCTAAAATTGTGATTTTTTAGTGTTAACTTTATTTTCTGTCACATGCTTATATTCTTCCATATATAGTCATTAGATTTTTATTACAAACAGGAAAGTGGCTGCTGCGTGCTTTGTGTGAGCGCATAATCAGCAAAAGTACAATTTGTTGGACCAGTTGCTCCCAAGAAGTTAAACCCCATCCTTTGTTAATGCCACCTTTACTGATGTCTGTACTAAAGATGCAGATTATCAGATAAACATCATATTCAGACTTTGCTCACTAATTGACTGCACAAGAATCGGTCACACTTTATGTACCATTCCATAATGGATTTTCATGTTTGTGAACCCTAACTGGCTGTGGAAATGGAAAGCAAATGTTTAATAATCACAAATAACTTTGTGGTTTAGGTTTTTTTAAGCCGAGAGAAAAAAACCATTTTTTTCTTCCCAATTTGTGACAGGTTCATCACTACAGGCAGGTGATGAATGATAATTTTGTGGTCATATCAGCCGTCGTGCTACTGTTTGGAGAATTTTTAAAATGATCACTAAATATAACATTGTTCACTTAGATGTTACATGAATAATTGATACACTAAAGTGACGGTGAAAGGCACAGGTATAATAATTGAAAGTTTTTTGTCAGACATTTTTGAGAACACATGCCACTTATTGAGTATCTGACTATCACCATATTAGGCTGGGTTTCTTTTTACTTGCATATCTGCAGCAGAAGCTCTCATTAAGCATATTGTAAAAAGATCCTTTTATGAAAATGCTATCAAGTATTTATAACTACAGCACTGAAGATCAGAGGAGGATATTGTTCAAAATCTGTGCAACATAAAACTGGTCAGAAATCTCAACATCAATCAGTGTCAAAATTAAAACTGATTTGAATTTGTTTTCTTTTAAAATCCTTTTTATTTTTTTTGAGTGGGTTATAACAAGCACATACTCATTTTGACAATCTTATTCGCTGGCCCCACATTGCAATAAATCAGAAATATGCTGGTAATAAAAGGAAAATATCAAGGCTACCAAAGCAACAGGAAAAAAGCATTCCTAAAAAAAAAAAAAGAAATCAACCCACCACCACCACTAATATATGCAAAATAAGGACTCTTGTCTCACCTGAAGAGTCCTGATATAAATACAGAAATAGAGGAGTTGTCCATGAGCCTAAAGGGTTGAGCTATCAGTCCTAATACTTAAAAAAAAAAAAAAAAATCCACTCTGGATTAAGGGCTATTAGATACTTCCAAGGCTGACTAGCAGAAGTGCGACTGTGTATTACCCAACTGGACACTTCTTCCTGTACTGTATATGAAGAGATTATCTCAGATCTCTAGAAGCCAAAAGAAGGGATAATGTATATACTTCTGACATTGGCACTCTTCCAAGAGAAAGTTGTAACAAGTCTAGCAAAAAAGAAAAGAAAAAAAAAAAAAAGCCAGAACAAAGGGTGAATGGCATATGGTGGTTATCCTACAATATGGTCCTCATCCCTTCTAATACATTTCTGGAAGACATAAGCAAAGCACGGCAATGTTTTCATAAGAGATGACATGGCTGCATTATACCCTTGGAGGAATGACACTTTAATAATAATTTTTAAAATTATTCCTATTATTTTTTATTTATGAGTCCTGGTGCCCTTGGGAGTATCTGTTCAGGTTAGATCCCTGCACAGGGACTTTGCTTTCACTCCAGTTGTGTGGCTGGTCTGTGCTAGATCTTCTGCAGTGGCTGGGCAGCTTAGTATTCTCTCTGGTCACAAAAATTGTTTGTGTGTGGGTAAATTCAGTTTGGAAATCAATAGTCCTGGTACTGAGGTGGCCATGTAGCCTCAGTGCTCAGGGTTCCAGTGCTGTGCAAATGCCTCGTGCACATCATCTCCCTCCCTCCAGGATTTTCTGGATCAGAACACAAAAGTCCTAAATGTAGATTTGTTGAGTGGGAGCCCTTGGATGAGTACATACTTGGAAAGAACACCCCTATCTCACTGTTTCTAGCTGCTCAGATATTAAAAATAAAGGAATCCTTTCAAATGAAAGAATATTTTCATCACAGAATGCCAGATCATATTTTGTATCTAATCCTCCTGACTTCAGTAAAAAAAAAGTGTACAGAGAGTATAACAAAGTCAGTACTTTGACAGTGTCTTAGTTAAAACAAGATCTCAGGAAATGAGAGCGATAATGAGCCATCGGCTAAAAACTCCAGCATATTGTACCAGGCCCTGAGAAATAATGCAAAAGCAAACCCCTTTGTTCATATAATCACCAGTTGCAGACTCTGCTGCTTATTAATTGTCTGCATGACACTGGAATTGTTTGACCATAAGATGAGGCCATGATTCCTCAGCCATTGATCCTCATCCCTTCCTACTGACATGCTTGTAAGCAGGTTTTTTTCTTTATTTAGACACTGGTAGCATTGCTATATAGTGTTTAAAGATTCCAAAAGACAGCCCAAATCTTTGTTTTACTGCTTTTGTAATAGAAATTAAGTGGCTTTTGAAGCTCTTCCACTGAGACTCAGTTTGAGAAACCACAAAGCTCGGGATTTTCAAATTTATTTACAGTATGTTGACTTTATTTTTCCTAAATCTAGCTAAATAACTAAAAATATCAAAATTGATGCAGGAGCCTATGACTGTCTTTTTCTTCCTTGCTTCCAAAGGAGCTCCAGATTCACAGGATTCACTCTGACATACAGATAAAGTCAAGGAAATTTTGAAATTCCCCCAAGGTTCGCAAAACATTGGCTATATCTTGTAAATCGTGGCAAAATGCAGCATCTTTGAATCATAGTTGTTCATTGAAAAAAAAAAAAAAGAAAGGAAAAAAGAAAGACAAGTGATGATAAAAATAATTCTGGGTCTCCAAGTATGTAGATTCCTTCACAGTTTTGTCCATTTGAATATAAAACTCTTTCTCTACAGTAACTTATTAGGATTTTTCCCTGGGACTGCACCCCAAATGAGTCAGATGTTCTGCTTCAGATTAAGTTAACTAATTATATTACCTTTTATCTTTGCCTTCAGGTAACTTCTCATACTTCTAGCTCATGTAAAGGGTGGTAAAACCTTTTGTAGTAGTATAATTTATTTGAAGCCAGCTACTAAAGGGCATAGCAGCACCTGAAAAGAACTAAAGCCAAAATGTTATTAAAAATTAGAATCTCACAGGGAGCAGCTTTTTTCTCTCTTTATGAACACACTTGAGAATCCAGGTGGGAAGAATGGACCTAGGCCCAGGTAGTAGCTAGTACTACATCACTTCTAACATTTACAGTTGAAAAAGTAAAAACACAGGTATATATTCATATATTTTTCTTTTACATTGGTTAGTCTATTTTTTCATTTTCTGTAAGTATGTGTGCATGTGATGGACCATGGCTGTTGCAGATTCTTATATGTGATGTGCCCTTTCCAGGGGCAGGTGCATCACTGGTCACTTAGAAGGGCCTGAATGTGTTGTCTTTTTTTTTCTTCATGTGTGTGGGTAAGAGAGGGAAAGGACTGTCACAGGTTGTTTCAGAGCACCCAACTTCAGCTCCTGTTTAGAAACCACCAGTGGGGTCCACGGGTCAGCACTGCTGCAGTTTCTGAGCAGTGAGACATTGGATCAGATGGTTTCCTTCTGATGGGAAGCACTGCTTAATCCCCTGGGATCAGGGCACTACCCCCACAGCTGGAGGAGGTGGTGTCTGGGCAACAAGCCCCAGTTCTTGCACTATTGGCACTGCTCTCAGAGACAGGGTTGGGCTTTTTAGCTTCTGGTTCATTTACATAAAGGTCAGGATTTTGAGTTGGAATTTTCCTGACTTTTAAACTGGCTAGAGAGAGTTCTGACAGTTGTGATTCCCACTTAGAAAGGAGACCCTATGCTAACAACAAGCTATTTTTTCAGTTATTTTTTGTATTCAGTTATTTTCTGTGCCTGCCACAGGTCCATGACCTGCACCTTACTGATTGTATGCAGAAGCATGTGCAGGATTTTCCAGCATTTGTCTCTCTTATTCCACATCTTTAAACACAAAACCTGGAAGCCACCCAGTCATTATCTCTAGAGTATTTATTCAGTTCCCTCTGAAAAAAAACCCCAACGATTCAATACTGAGGCAGGCACTAAGGAGGTAGGATCTGTAGAGGTGCTGTGAACCCAGACCATCAGATGGTAGCAAATATGTTCATAACCTCTGACAGTGAGTCTGACCTTTCCCCACAACTTTTGGCAAATATGGCTTCAAAGACAAACACATGGTACTCAGGCCAGGACCCGGATGAAGCACCTTACCTTGCAGAATCAGGTCAGATGGTACCTCTCTGCATCTTTCATTATTTCATTTTATTCCTTTAACATCTATCCCGTGCTTAAAATACCACTGGGATTAAAAATTAGAAGTTGCTGTCCCATAATAGACTGAGTTGACCTCTATATTTCAGTGGTGCTGCCGAGATTGGTGTGTGAATGACATTGGTAGATCTCAGTGCAGTTTGGGAGCCTGCATTTTGCATTAGCACACTGCTCTACCTCGTCCTCAATTATTTACCCTAAAACACACCATGCTTTTAGGCAAGTGCCATACTCCTGCCATCCTCCTTGTCACAAAGTTTTCCTTTCTTCATGTGTGGTCAACACTTAGATAAATACTAATGGAAAGCTAGAGTCTGTTTCTGGTTTCTGGTGAAGATAAAGGTTCTGACTGGGGTATTTGCCTTCTCAAGCTGATGTCTGATGGAGAATGCTCTCGGAATGATGGTGTTGCAGGTCCATCAGGACTTCCCAGTTCACTTCCTTGGTTGTGTTAGGTCCCTGCCTATGTAAAAAGGAAAGTGTTTTTGTGCTATGCCTTCCCTAAGCCCAGAGAGATGCTCAGAGGCACCATCAATCCGTGTCACTTCCTCCTCTTTTCCCCACATTTTGAACTCTACTGAGAGGGTTTCCACACAGTTAATTCCCTGTCTCTCTCCAGGCCTTGAAGCATTTCACAATGCTATTGTCATACTACAAGGCAAGAACACATAAGTAGGAGTTTCCATCTTTATTTAATCCCCTCTGTGGTCCATTTTAACTCCCTCCTTCCTGGCCAGCCATGTCTCTCTGCAGGGGAGCCCTTTGCACCATTGCCCCCTCCTGCCCGTCCTCCCTCAGTTGTCCCAGAGATTCCATCTTTCTTCTAATGCTGTGACCAAAACCCTTCTTTGCTTGAGGTCTCCAGGGTTTTCCTTACAAGCAGAGAAAGGGGCAGTGGGCTGAGATGGTCTGGAGGAGGAGAGTAAACTCTACAGCTCAGAGGAGCTTTCTGAAGAAAACTGCATTTTGGATTTAAAGATGCTTGTGTGTAGCATGAACCATGAAAGGACTACAGGTAGCTCCAAAGGCAATATGTTAAGATACTTTTCTTGGTAATCACTCTTAAAAAACAAACAAACAAACAAACCCACAACAAAAACCCCAACCCAACCCTTTTCCTTTCTCCAAAATGCTGTTTCACTAACTCCAAGAGTCAAAAGGATTTTATTCTTAGCCTTCTGTTTCGATCAGTTAATTCCCACCAGGGCTGAGATAAAAATTGTCTGTGGGACACACTGTTCTTTCTTCTTATACACCTAATGTTGCAGTGCTATTTTGGGCTACCATTTAAATAAAAGCCAATTTGACTAAAGAGCAAATATATTCTGTCGAATGACGGCAAAAGGGCAGAGCTTGGGAAAAAGAAACAAGAAAATGCAAGGCATTCATTTTTCCTTTGTACTTTTTAATAAAAGAAATTCTCTTGCAGCTTAAAGTGACACATTAAAAGATGTATGTATCGTGGCTTTTAAAAACACAATTAGATAACACCTTGTCAAATACTTATATTCTTTGTTGACAGCCTTGAGTACAATCACAATAACAGCACAGCTATTTCAGCATGTTTCTTATTCAGTTGCCATTGGCAGAGTCAGCCATTTTATAAAAATGTTACTGTTTATCACTTTAATCATCAATCTACATCTAGTCAAAACAATAAGTCAGAAGGAGTAGTAAATTATACTTGTGCAGCCCTGATGAGTTTGAACTGTTTTGCTGAAATTAACTGCAATAATTATCTATTTTTCTAAAGCTGTTAAGAAGTTCTGGGTAAAGAAAAAAAATTGGATCAATGAGGACTTGGCTTTCGCCTGTTTTATAAAAAACCCCCTCTTTTTAGTAGGCTGAGAAAAATTCAACTCTTGAGTTTTGGTTTTCTAAATGTGGAAGAATAAACATAGTTTTTCTTCTCTTTTTCCAGCATAAGAATCCCCAGGCAGAGTTATCAGGTAGCCCAGCTGGGGCTGGAGCTGTGGGCTGCTCCAGAGGGCCTGGCTGTTCCCAGTGGAGGGGCTGCTGCTGTGGCACTGGGCTCAGCAGAGCAGCAGACACCTGGGAGGGCAGGTGCTTGTTCTGTGTCAGGGATGTGCTCACTTTGGTTCTCATACTGGTGTTAGTTACAGTGCTGATGAATGCCCAGTCTGCTGTACATGGAGATACACCAGATAGATGTGTGTGTGTATATATATATATATGCATATGCACATCTGTATGTATATAATGTATGTATTCTTATCACTGAAGAATAACAGAAGCTGTCAGGGTTCCCACTTTACAGGCGTAGGAGAGCAGAGCCACCCATCCCACCTGCTGGCCGTGGGCAGGGGCTGGGTGCACATCTCGGGTGTGCCCCACTGGGGGATGATGCTGTGACTGCATGTGCAGTAGGTGAGCCCTCCCTGGATGTGCCTGATGAGTGCAGTGCCCTCCTCACCCTCCCCACCTGTGCCTGGCGTTATCTTTACTCAGTTCAACACAGATCCCCCCATGCCCACCGTTCGGCATCCAGCCCATTTGATGACTGCCAAAGAAGTTTCATGGCTGGATGTCATGCAGCAGTTTCCACCTGCACCCTGACCATGTTTCTGATTTTGCCAGGACACCTGTGTTCCTCCAGCTATTCCCTGTGGCTCCCTGTTTGGGCTCAGGGCAGGGATAAAGGGGTCACTCCCAGGGCAGGTCTCCTGCCCCAGGAAGTGCAGTTGAGTCACTTCTCTATCATCAAAGCCTTTGCCTTTTTTTATCCTTGTGGTTCTAGTCTTCTATTTCTTGCCTTTTACCAGTATGAAATATTTTATTTGTCTGTTTTTGGAAGGACATAATTATCTCTTTCTTTAGCTGGATCCCAACGTCTTAGCAATAGTGTCGTGAATACTATGAATGCATTTTATATGTCATGAGGGTGTGTGATCAGTCGGTTTTTTAGACTTATATACCATAGACTATCAATATTACATTTGCTGCTCTAACCAAGAGGCTTTAATAATACAGATCTAACTTTTTACTCTTTTACAAGACAAGGCAGCAAATTTAGATTCCTTTAATCACATGAAAAATGATGGATATAACTAGGGGATTGAATTTTGGAAACAATGCTAGGACAAAAGAGTTCCTGATGGGATTCTATAAATATTAACAAAGAATATTTGTCTTATCTTTTGCTAGCAACCATTAAGTATTTAACCCTATTCATGGAACGTTTTCTACGTTAAGAAAGCTTTAGCTTTTGTCTCCCCAAAAGGCTGTCTGTCTGTCTGTTTGTTTCTTCAATATATTAGTTCTACTGTTTTGCCATCAAACTTTGATGGCAAATTTCATTTATTTATTGTAATATAAATATATAGTGGTTACTAAGCAGTTATTTAGAACAATATTTATACAGATCTTTAATAATTTCTTCTAATTACTGATTAAGGCCCTTGTAATACATGAGAAGACAAAGCATGTGAAAACCACAGTCAAAACCAATATATTAATGTAACTTGTGCCCTCTGTGGGGAGCACAGCAGATGTATTTTGGAGTCCAAAGGAAAAAGAAATAAAGTAGTAAGCTTCAAGCACATTCCCAGCTTTGCATAGGTGTGAAAATGCCTGGCTCCTGACAGAAGTTTATTTGCAGATATTTGCACTCTGGTTTGCTTTTTCTGCCTGATGTGTAAATAATAAATATCTCTCCAGTTTGCTGTTTTGGTTTTTTTTTTTTCTTTGTTTTAATTTCTCCGTTTGGGCTTTCCTGCCAGCCCAGGTTTCTGTTGTTATACAATTACCCCCAGAAGCCCCACACCTGTCCTTGGGGCCGTGGCCAAGATAAAGGTCCAGCTCCGGCCAGGCTGTATCCCCGGTGCTCCCTGGGGAGGGCAGCCCTCCCTGCGTGAGCCCAGTGGTGGCATCGGCGGGGGCAGCAGCCACCCCTTCCCCAGCACAGCTTAATTTCCCCCAGCTGGCACCGTCGGCCCGCTGGGAACACAACCAGACGGAGCTCATCAGCGAGCAGCAGCACCCAGGCGCTCTCCAGGCGCCGTCTCCGTGTGGGGCTGCCGAGGACAGGGATGCACAGGCTCCCCACGTGCCGTGTGAGTACCGGCGAACACGGAGACCGTCCCCGGGGCTGTGCTCGGGGTGCCTTTGTGATGCACTTGGTTGCAGCGAGCATCAGGACCCAACCCACGGCAGAGAGAGGGAAAAGTAAATACATTTTGTTGGTGGACGTGTTTCTGTGCTGTACGGTTCTGGAAAGGAAACGGAGTTTAATTAAGAGCAGGTATTTAAAAGGAAACTGTTAATGCTTTTAGACTGAAGCTGAAAGATATGTTAAATTCCTGTTGTGATTGACTGGAGAGCAGAAGGAGCTCTCCTTGCCTTTCCTGGGTCACAGCTAGGAATGGAGAGGAATCTTTCTTTTGCCTCAGCAAGCTGTGGGAGCTACTTCAGTGGCCAAAAATAATTTTGAGTATAACACATCTGCATACAACAGAATAATTCTCATTTCTCTGCTGACCCCCCTCTCTGCAGCTCAGGAAAAGAGAGAACTCATTTAGCTCCTTAAACGTAGGTGTTGTAATCATTAATAAGGAAAGTGCCAATAAAAAAAATCTGGTGATACTATAATGGGGGAGATAAAACACTGCAAAGAATAATTAGATGCTAGCATCAAAATACTGCATGAAACAAAAACAGTAGGGAGAGAATCAACATTTAAAGCAGTTTTTGAATTTTATCTTTACCTGCACTCCTTAATCTTTTATTTTGTCTTTTGATTTTCCTGCTATGTACTGTGTTCCTCTTTTGTTTTATTTTCATTTGACTTCATTTTATTACACCTCCCTCCAGCTTTTCCCACCCCTAAGATTTTTTTTTTTTTTTGTACTTTCAGCTCTTCCTTTGTTAATGTTGAATGCAAATGTAAGCCTGCTGACAGATTTTCAGGAGTCAGGAAAAAGTCTTAAATACTAAATAGCTAGGATCAAAAAGCTGAGTGGTGGGGTATGAGTCAAAGCAATTGGAGCCCATCTCAGTTGGTGCATGGGACGTGGAAATCCCAACAAGCTGTGCTGTTTGTCTGGGCACCTTTTTGATCTATACTGGGAATAGTTATTGTTGGCAGAACCCAAGCTGCCCTTCAGGTGTGCTTGGAAGAAGACACATGGCAAGACATGGCTGTCCCCAGTTCCATGTGGTGGCTGATGAGAGTCACTGCTCTCTTGGAGGTTGAACTCCAGCTAAGGAGAGGATAGGAAGAAATCAGTGTTGGTTTATCCAAATTCAGATACTTTGGGGGGTTGGTTGTGTCCCCCTTTTGGGTAGCTGTAAGTTTCTAGGAATTCTCTGCAGAATGTGAGAAGGCAAGTTTTTGGAGTGGAATGACTGAGTAATGTCCCTTGTCCTCAGGCTGGAAAAAGAATGGAGGCAATATTCTAGTGGGGTACAGAGGAGGTGTGTAGGCTGCTCTCTGATGTCCTAACCAAACACTGACAACTGCATATTGATTAGGGTAGACTATCCTAGAGCAAAGATAGGAGACAAGTATTTTTGCAAACTGTATGCAGCTGCAGTAAAACTAGTGTTGAATGGAGCTCCCTTGGCCCTGGAGAGCAGGCAGATGGGCTTACCTGCACTAGGAGCAGGGCCTGCATTGAGGGACGGGTACTGCAAACCCTCCCCACTTTTGAATCTCAAAATATCTGTGCTGTTAGGAGTTGTGGCAGACCAACCTGTTACACCATGTCTGCATTCAATGACAGTCACTAGTTAAAAGTGCTTCTGTTATAAAATGGGAATGGATGGACAGATTCTTTGCTTCTGGTGTTTGGTCAATCCAGCTCCACATCCTCACCAAGCAGTTAAAAAAGGATCTGTTGCTACAGAATGAATGTGGACGTACATATTTTTATCCAGTTGAAGGATAGGCATTCTGGGTGTTGTGTGCTGGCTCTAGTGCTGAAAATAAAACTCACAGAATAGGGCATAGTACTAATTAGAAACTTTGAATGGAAAAAGATCATCAAATATAGAAACTTCCTGAATATGCTTCTCTACATGCTGAATATGTTGAAACAGAGTGGAGAATTTTGTCTTTGAGGCTCACATTTTTACTGTGCAGTAGATAAGAACTAGGCTTTCAGATAAATTACTCTTTTAATATGCAAAATATATATATATATTTTTTTTCCACTTCTGCAGTGGTCACCCTTAACAAGTTTCCAGTTTTTCCACTGGTTCCTTGGCCATTGTTCTTATCAGTCAGTATTTATAGTTCAGTAGTAGTTAAGTCATTATGTAACCACAGTATTTATCATCTGGGAGTACGTGGAATTAGATGGATGAGAAGCACAGTGCTGCCACTTGACAAAATGGCATGGTTTGTCTTGCCCAACATGAGGGTACTTCCCATCACTCTGGGGGATGTTGTGACCATGGACTGATGTTTATGTAATTTTCCTCACCTGAGACTGATTTATTTTATCTTGGTTCTAGAGTAAATGTGTCTCCATTTTATGCAAGGAGAGATTCTTGCAGAAGCCTTTGGTATTATGGCATCTGCTTGAGGTGTATGGGGAAAGGCTGCAGGAGACCTGACTGGGGGCTCTGGAAAGATGAAGATGTGCCTGAGGAAAGGGAAATGAAGTTTTGTGAGGAAGGGGTGGGGTGGATGGGAGGTAACGAGCAGGGCTCGAGTTTGGGGGTGAACCTGGTGGAAGCAATGTGCTGAACTCCCCTGATCCAGCAGGGCTTGGAGCGGAGGTTCTCACAGTTGTGGCAGGACCTGAACATCCCTAAACTCTTAATGCTGAATTAAATAGAGAATCTAAATCATACCACCTAGACCCGTGTCTGTCTGTAAGTAATAAACTGAAGTTTTAAGGTGGGCAATTCATTATACTAAAGCTATCACCTGTTTCCTGTACTCTGTCTTTATTGGTGACTGATCTTTTCTCCAATTCTCATCATGCTTGCTACATCTCTGCTGCATGCCAAATAGAGATCAGTGACTTTATTTTTGAATGTGAGCTCCCTATCAGGGCCTGCATTTATTATCCCTGTACGAAAACCCCAGCAATATCTTCTAGGGTATCAGAACTCCAGGACCAAAGCTGTTAAGTCCATTGCCCCCCTTGCAGTGGGGCTGTCTAACTCTGTTTCTTGGTTTTCCAAAGTGCCAAGCATCTAGAAAAACATTAAATTATTGGATTTCCAGAGCATCAGGAAATGCTAATTTGTTTAACACTGTTTCTGAAGTAGTTGCCTTCTGGGTTATTTGCTTTCCTAGTAAGCACTTATGCCACAGTGCAAACTTCTACTGAGGACCCTCTGCATGCTTCAGATTAGAGATTTAATGTGGGACCACCAATTCAGTCAATCTGCAGCCAGAACATATTATCTACTGCATAAATCACAGTAAAATGTGATTTTCACATTTGCAATGAGGCCTTATTTGTATTCCAGGCTTTAGACTGTGTACTGTGGATCTTGGGGATGAACTGGCATAATAGGTAAAAGGCCAGAGCAAATGCAGGAGCTCTTTGCAATTCCCTGTTTAGTTATGGCCGATCTCTTGGTATACCCAGTCCTTTTGGTAAAACATTGTGGAGCTTCTGTGCTGGATTGTCTATTGAACTCTGTCCATTGGCACCTACTAACAGCTTTTGGCATGGTTTACTCCATGGTGTAGTGCAAACCAGAGGCAAGAGTGGGGCTGGTGGGCAGAGAGGTGGCTGCCTCACCTGCTGGAGGATGAGAGGCCCACTTTGCTCGTGGCACAGAGAGGTTCAGACATGGTACCTAGCAGTTATCCCACAGCTTTCAAAACTGACAGTTTGTGTTTTATGTGTACCCACCCATTTCCTTTATTTTTCCTCCTTTGTTCCCTTTGGGTTTTTGCTTTGAGATTTCACTAAATCGGTGTTGGTACAATTTTCCTTTCAGTTATACTGAAAGTAGCATTTTATCAATGTCAGCTGATTTCTTTTTTAATTGAGCTAAAGTTCACAGAGTGTGACAGGGACGTTACTGGGTAGTATATATTTCATGTTATAATTTGAATTCTGGACTCTTTGCAATGAAGCACCATTGTCATCTGTTACGCTACATGTAAAGCAAAGGATGCTGTTGGCCTTCTAAGCAGTAAATAACACTCCATATTTCTCCACCCCTGTGGAGGGCATGAGAAGGCTGCAGAAACATTTGTACCTGACCTGTTTCTCATTAAAGGCAGGGAGTGGGGTAGGTGGCTTGTTTGGGGTGAGGTGTTCTAAGCGTGGCTGTGCACCCTCTCAGGGTTCTCCCTACTCCTGATGAGGAACAGGTGTGGAACAAATCCACCACAAAGCCACTGAACACAAGCGAACCCCCCATTACAAATTTCAGACTCGTAAAATGTCAGTTCAGAGACTTGCCTGGACATCACCCTGCCTGTCTGTTCACCTCACTGGCAGTTTGGGCATTCATTTATTTCAGTCAGTCACCTGATCCTGAGTGCAGCTGGGGTCTAGGGCAAAAAAAGAAATTATTTTTATAAAAAAATATTTTTATGAAACATTTTATCATGGAAGTTTTGCCTCCAATCATCTGCACTGCGCTGTCTTCCATGAGCATCTGCCCCTGGTGGAAGCCCTGCTATAAGCTCTGAAGGCAGCTGACAATGTGCATTTAAGAGACATCCCCCAGCCTCTCCCCCCACCAGCCTGCTATTAACTCGGTTAAAATGTATATGACCATAGAATAAGCATGGAGCATGGATGAGTAGGAGAGAGGGAGGACCTCAGGGCCAGGCAGTTTACAAACAGGCATCACAGCCACACTGTCCTTTGCCCCCTCTTACATTTCTTATTACAGTACATTAAAACCCTTTGCTCTGTCAAATTGACAAACGCAGCTATAAAAGGGGTCCTTTCTAATACACAGTAATATAAACTATGTTTGTACACTTACCACATAATCCCTAATTACTTCCATACTTTCATGTGTGGAGAGCTTTGACGCTTGCATTGCTGGATACTTAGTGAATGAAATAAAAATCAGAAATTATTTCAGTATAAGTATGGGGTAGTATGTGGTATGTGAATTAGCTTCTAGTCTGGCGACACAGCTCACATTTCAGAATAAATATACTAAGTGTCATTGATCCACTAAGTGTCAAATAAAAAAGTATGACACCAACAAAACTCTCATATGACCCTGACATTCCTCCAGTACTTAAAGCAATTACCCTACTATTTAATAACAATGTTTATAAAATTGCTTTTTGATTGGCTATCATCTATGTCATACCTATGTCAATAATTCCCAGTGAATGCCTGTGTGTGACCTTTAACCCTTCTTTACAAATAATTTCCATTTCATAATAGCAAGAAGTCTCTTTAGGCAGTTGGTAATGGAGTCCTCCCATGAAGACTGCATCACTTGCTTTTTGGTTTGCCTGCATGGTAGAGGGTACAGCTTCCCCTCCACTCCAAAGGGGTGCACAACTGCCTCCATCTCAGCCCACACAGGACTCCCCGAAATACAAAAAAAATTGAGCTTGCAATCATTTTTCAGGAACTATCTCTAATAACCAATGTGGTCATGTGAAAACTATCTGAAGTTTTCCATGGTTTCACTGTTACCCTTGACCACAGTAGATTGTCACAACTTGGGCATTATATGTTTGCATTTATGTTTGCATTTTCCCTTCCCCTTTTTATTTCTGCTTTTTAAAGTAGAGAGAGAGAGATATAAATGATGCATGATAAATACAGGGCTAAAGCTGTGGTGACGTGGAGATGGTAATGAAGTGTCTGTGCTGACTGGAGCTGTCATGTTTGCCCAACAGTATTATCCCAACAGAGCTTAAAAGGTCTGAAGGTGTATTTTGGACATTGTTTATTCATCTGACTTTGTTGGAGTGATTTCATTATTAAAAACGGTATCTACCAAATGCAATGGAGTTGATGCCATCTCTGACTCTGGTTCCTGAACAGATAAATGGGCAAAGGTAGTTGTGTCAAAGAAGTTTTGAAGCATCCATTAGCAGTTGGTTGTGGGTGCCTGATAGAAATCATCTTCCCAAACACCATAAAATCAAAACAACACCACATGTGATCCTCTTCCCACTGTTTATTTCCCTAAGGCCATAGAAAACTGCATAGAATTTTTAGAAAGCATCTGAGTATCTCTTTTCTGTATCAGAAGACTTAAGAAAACCACTTTTAGAATGCGTTTTTTGGAGACAGGCAGCTGTGTTAGGAGCATGCACACGTCAGAGTCCGTTTGTGACTTGACCATATGTGAGATCCAAGATGGTCAGAGATCTTGGTAAAAGTTATGGGCATACCTGGCTTGCAGCTGTGCAGACCTAGTGGTTTTCTCCTGGTGGGGAAATCCAAGACAGATGAAAGGCTGACTGAGGTTATGTCTAAGGTAGATGTCTTTGATCCTGTGGAGGCCTGGCACCAGCAGAAAGGTATCCTGTCCAGTCAGGAAAACCTGCTGTATTTTAATGCTGGCCCTACTGGGTGCTAAATACCAGAAGCATCTCACTCCTTGGGAGTGCACGCTCTGTAAACAGCTTCACAAAGCTTTGTGCAAGTGCTGTGTGTGATAAAAGCTGTGCAGAATATCAGACATGCCAGAGAAAGAAACCCCACTCCTCATTTCACTGAAATGTGTATAGCCATCTATAAGAATTGTAGCCTTAAAGCTGGTGTAGAAAAAGCTTAGAAGATCAAAGTTTGGTGTGTGCTTGGTAATGTTTTGAGAGTGGTATTTTTAGTAACGATCCCCCCAGCACTTGGAAGGGAAGGCAGGCTGTGCTGCACATGTAGGCATGGTGAGTAGATCTTACTTTTCCATGTAAGAGTCTCCTAAGTGCACGCTGAAAGATGAGGGATATCAAGAATAGCAGAGTGGTAGCATATGAAGAGAGGAGGAATGAGCAGGCCAGCATCAAAAGAAGATGGGCCAAGTTTTAGCTCTTTGCTTGTTTCAGAGTGCAACCTTGATCTCCTGCTAATAGGTTTTATTTCTGGAATATGCATGTGCTTGCAGATTTGCCCTAAAACATGATGGGTCTCATGATTCACACTGACTCTGTTTACATTTCCCAGTAGATACATTTAGTTTGTTCATAGGGGCAAGTACTTCTTCTGATCCTCTTTGGGAAATTGGAGTAGTTGATGGAGCTTTTTCCTCTTCTCAGTTGACTGTTCCCCTAGATTGTCTCCTATTAATATGCCATGATGTGTTGATGTAAAACACTTTAATATTTCCATATGTAATAAAAGGTCAGGGTTAGTATTCTTTCATTACCAGGAGTCATATATCAAGTACATCACAGGAAATTCTACTCTTTAGCAAAATAGGAAGGCAAATATATTGATTACAAGTATTCTGTCAAATTAGCTTGAACTCTGTGCTAAGATTATCAGGTTTTTCCATTTGAGAATGTACAGTAGCTCAATGCAGCACCTTTTGTTTATTTTTTGGAAGGAGGGGAGAGGTGTGATGCTGAGATTTTACCGAACTGGCTGCTTTCTTTCCTGAGTTACTGAAAGATGGAGAAGGTCTCTCTTTCCCTCCCCCAGATGAAGTGCTCTCCCTCTCCCAGCGCTCAAGAACTCTATGCTAAAAACCCTCCCTCCCTGCTGCTTCCCTTCTGCATACTTCTGGTTTTCCATAGAAAGCCAGCAAGACCTGCTTGATGCCAAACATAAGTCCCCTTGTGCTGTAGCCAGTACGTTCCTTTTACAACTTATTTATAAGATTTCTGAAAAGTTACAATTATCTCCGTGCCTATCACTTAATCATCAAACAGGCTGGAGTTACAGAAATCCAGCCACCTCTGCAAGAGGAGGATGCTACAGCTGTGACATAATTACATTATCAACTTAATTAAGGAAGTGAGTGAAATGAAAGAGAAAACAAAACAGCCAAAGAGAAGGCTAGAGGTGGGAAGGAAAGGTGGGATGGGTAGCATGCAGAGGATGTGTTAAATTTAGCTCTAAGTGGTTTAAAAAAGGCTCTAATGTATCATAAAAATCCCTGGGTTTTCATCCTGTGCTCTTGGCTTTCTCAACGGCTGCTGGGGTGGGATGAGGGGACCTCTGGAAGATGAGCTGCTGCCATGCACCCCCCAGCCTCTGGAGCCACAGCAAGTTGAACCAGGCAAACCAGACAAAGAACGTGCAACTTCAATGCGTTCACATGTCAGGCCCTCAGGAAATCTGGCTTTGCAGAATAAAGGCTCAGCCCTGTTATCCTCATGAGCTGAAACCCCCCATTAACTTCTGTGGGAGTTTTGGGCACATGAGAGCTGAAAGTTCAAGCTCCTAATCTGATTATTCTCATCCAAATATATTAATTGTAGAAAACCAACAATGCTGTTCCTAGACAGGATAACAAAAGCAGATCGCTGCTTAAAGTACATTCTTTTTCTTCTGCTTTCAAATCCCCTGTACTTTTCAGTATCAAAAAGGAGGAGAGGGGAGAAAAAAAAAAAGTCTTCAAATCCTTTATTTGATTTCAGTGTACAACTATGCTTAGTTTAAATGTCACCCATATGTAGAACAGTGGTTGCACCAGAGCAATCATGGCGAGATGTCTAAAGGGGTGTCAGCAAATTGGACAGGGTATAATTTTAGTCAATGTGTTCTTGTCTTATTTTAGTTCAACATCATTTCCCAGTTGCAATTCTTTTGAGTGACACATGGAATGCAAAACAACATAAAAGGTCTGCCCTGAGGCAGATATGTGTCCATGTAGGACTTTAATTATTCTTTTTGAATAATGTGTAATATGCAAGCCCAATTTCTTGCATAAAAGTCTGATGGAAAAACTGTGTATCACCTGTGTAAGTATTTTTATGATAGACCTCATATTTTTAGAAGGATTGAATTTGGAAAAGGTCCTTATTAGTCCAAGTATTTTGGATTTTTCAGGCAACGTTTGGGAGAGAAAGCAATTGCTCTCATGGTGTTTTGCAATGACATATAAATCATTGTTTTTTTTGAAAAAGGCATTCTTTTGTTCATTCAACTGCTGTGTGTTTAAATAGTACTTCCAACTCACGCATAGAGTGCTATACATGTAAGAATTTATAAGAATGTATTCTTTTACTCTGTTCTCTAACGCCTGTAAGCTGATCCTGCTCTTAATTACATCACTTTTATACCAGTGTAACTCTGATGGCTTCATGGAAGCAAGTTCTGAGCAAAATCAGAGTCAGATCTTTTCCTTCTAGGAGCTAATATTAAACTGGCTCTTTAGGTAGCACTTGGTGTATCATTTTAGATTAGATGATAAAAAATAATGAAAAAGATATGTGTGAATGAAAATGTAGATCGTAATGATGAAATATGTTTTTAATATTTAAAAAAAAAAAGAGAAGCTGATGTGAAAGCAAATTAAGGATGTCTCTGCAGTTTTGCTACAGGGTGTGGGCCTGATTCAAAGGCTTCTGAAGTCTGTGTGCAGCTTTTGACATGGGACAGGAAAACTTCCCCTGGTGTTTTGGGAACTGTGTATTGGAGAGTCAGTAGAGGTCTAGGTGTGCCCATAGTTTCAGGGAGAAGAAAGCATGAGGAAATAAGATTGTTGGTCTCTTACCATCAGGTGATTATGGACAACTGATAAAGATGAAATTTGACCACAGACTTCTCCATCTCCTTTGATAACTGTTTTCTCAAAGCTTCTTCTAGAACTTTTTCAAGGTTTTTTTTAAACTGAATAATTAAATTTGCAAACCTAACAGTTTAGATAGTAACATACAAAAAGAAAAAAGTCTGAGAGCACTTCTAGCTGAAATCACAGGAATTGAAGCAGAAGGAAGGAGTTTCTGGGTGCAGAATTTTTGCTGCAAATTGGACACAAAATTAAATGAGAACTTGTACATGGACAAAAATGCGACCATGGAGCTTGCTGGGTTTGTCAGGGTCCCAGCACAGCATCACAGAGTTTGCATTCCTGTCATGTGCTGCCTTCTCCCCCTTGGAGTAATCTTGTTTATTTGGTCACTGCATGGCTTTGTTTTTGGAGGGATATTTCGGTTAGCATAAACTATTTGAAGACTGTTTGGAGAAAAGCACTAACCCATCCCAAAATCAGTGGGATAAAAAACTCTTTGTTTATAACTGTTACTAGTTTAATCATTTAGATGAGACAAATTTGCACTTCTAGCCCTGAGTGTGCTCTGATTTCCCTGCAAACATGTGTTGTGGGATTTGCATTGTCTGCAGTGGGAGTCGCACAGAAGGGAAGGAAACATTTTCCCCATCTTTATTTTTTTTATTATTATACTTTATTCCCTCGATTTACCACATAAAGAACCACGTAAGCAGAGGAGCTGCTGGATTTTAACGATGATGGAAAAAAAAATAAATACATCAAATTATCCCGGTACAGAAGAGAAAGCCAGAAAACAGCAGCTGAGATCAGGTTTCATTCGGATGATCTAAACCAGCGTTGTTTCAGCAAGTTCAATTTTCTCCCCAAGTGTCTGGTCCCTCTGATGAACGGAGCTCCACTGCCCGCACCAGGGAGGCTCTGCTGGCCGGCAGCCCACTGACTGGCAGTGACCTTGTGCTAACTGTCTGTCAGAAACGGTCACTCAGAATTCACTGGGATGAAAAATAAGCATTTGGTGCCTTTCTTTAGAAACATAACAGACAGCTTTGCTTTCGCACCTCCTAATAGCCTTTTTAAAAATAGTTTCTCTAGCAGGATGCTTTTTTAGCGTGCGGGGATTTACATGTCTACATTTTTCCAGAATTTATTAGGATTATTTTTGTTTTGTATATGTTTTTTATCTTAAATTTCCCGATGCCACCCTGCGATGCTGCCAGTTTAGCAACTCCAGCTGTTGTGAGTCATGAGGATAGGCTGTGGTGATGACTGGATCACAGACACAGGGAAATTTTATTTGTCAAGTCCGAGCGTTAACCCTTTGGGACAAACTTTTTAAGCTCTACCTGTTTGCAAAAATAGCCATCACACTGTCCTTTTTCCAAACAAAATCCTGGCCTCAGCTCCCACACTTTACCCATCTCAGGTGGACCCTTTTTTCTAGCAGTGGAGGTGGCTTCCAGGCAGTGGTTGGACAGGAAAGCTCTTGTGGTTTATTGTGTCTATTTGGTTTTGCCAGCTGCCATGTAGGGAAGGAACAGAGCAACTTCTCCCAGTGCAGACCCCAGGCCTTCAAATTCCCCTTGCCTTTCAGGAAAGGAGTGTCTTTTTTACAGGATCCCAGTGTTATTCATTGGAAAGATGGGAACAATTTTAAGCTTCCAGGTCTGTATAAGCTCTATTGAGAGTGGAAATTAGTTGAGGCTCCCTGTGGTGTATGTGACTATGGAAGCTACAATGCTCATTTGTCCTGCTGAGCAGTTCTTGTATGTGCTTTACTGACTGCAGAAGGTTTTTTATTTATTTATTTATTATTATTATTTTTTTTTTTTTTAGGATTGCAAAGATCTCCAGTGGAGAGCGATGTGGTAGAACTAAGAGTTGAAGCTACCCCTCAGTCATGTGGCATAAAAATACTCTTCCAGAGTTAGGTTGGGAAGGTTTAGATGTGCACTGAGTTAATGCAGTTGCAGAATAAATTAGCTATCTGTTGCAGCCAAGAATCATGAGTATGCATTTCAGGGTCTTGCAATGGAGGGGGAAAGAAAAAAAAGGGGGGGGCAGAGGGGAATTAAAAATGATGCACATGCAGACAAACTTCTTTATACTAAAACTGGATTATTGGTGCCCTGTCTCTTTGATTGAAGACAATCTCTCTGGCTTATCCTTTTCCATTTTTTGGCCCCTTTCATAGATCTGGGCAGGTGAGGGAGCCCCGGGGGAGCCACTGACCGGCTCTTGTAGCCCTGGGGGATGTTCTGTCTCCGCCTGCAGCAGCAGGACTCCACCAGGAGCCACCGGCCCAGGGCCAGGTCCTGCTGCCATCACAGGGGATGAGCTTGTCTTCTAAAATCCGCCCCAAACCCCTGGGCACAGCCCTGCAGGAGGCTGGGGAGCTGTGGGGCGCCCTGTGGGCTGCACACTGTCAGAACAAAGCCCTGAATTTCGACTTCCTGTTGTATGCCAATAGAGTGTCATTTAAAGTCTCAAACCAGCCAAAAGCTCTCACACCCTCACCCTCTCCACCACCCTGGATACAGAAATAGTCAGATCTTTTTGTTCATGATTAACTGACTCACGCTTAGAAATCATCAATTTAAAACCCATTTCAGGCAAAGTTACTGGAATGTTCTTTACATGGGCATATCAGTATATTTAAATTACAAAAGTCTCCAATAGGTGCTGAAAATATCCTTAATCATTTTCTGAGGATATAGGAAATTTGGTATTTGGTACTAATTACTGTTATTTGCATCCCCCTCCCCCTCCAGAAAGGGTCTCCGAGAAGAAGGAAATTTGGATACATAATGTGCACTGACAGCTCCTACAGTGTGATGGGGAGGGACAATTTGAGACTGTCACAGGGCTATGCTCAGCTTCTTAGAGATGGGATTTCTCTACATGCTAAAGTATGAGGAAGGCTAAATAACTCACAGGTGTCAGCGGCACCAAAGAATTATGTGTGTCTGACCTATGAGAGAATAAATCTCATTTCCTGCTTAAATCCACGAGACGTCCCTTTTAAGTGCAATAAAAATGTAGCATTTTGTCCTCCTAATTATCTTTTACAATTTTCTCAAATTTATAAACCCAAGATTTTTCCGAATTTTAATTTTTTTATTTTTTTTTTTTTTACTGGTAGATTGTGCTCTTTAGTATCATTTTACATAATTTAATACAATTTGTTCCATCCATTGGTTTTCATGGAGATACAAGCTGTTCGTTTGTGAGAAAGCTGGCATAGGCGCGAACGTTGGCAAAGAGTCACCTCCAGGAGTTTATTCAGATTTCGAAGTTGCATGGGGGCACCGGCCATTTTGAAGGAGATAAATGTTAAAGTGGCTTCTTTTTTATTTTTCAATAATATTCATTTGATATTTTTATTTTTAACGTGGGGTTGATAGCCTCTGCCTCCCCCCCCCCCAGTTCCTCATGCCTTGGCAAAGTGAGTCATTGTTATTTTGTCAGCTGAATCGCGGTCACAGAAAATAATCTAAGCTTAAAAGAGCGGCTTTCTCTGAAACGTGCATTATTGAATGAAAAGAACACAGGTGTTTCTTAATTATTTGTGCAGAAGGAAAAAGTAATGCTGAGCGGATGTGCTGTAATGATTAACACACTGAGGAGGAGAGGCCGTGGTGAGTGAGATTCTCCTTTCTTCTCTCTCTGCCGCCCTTTCTGCCTCCTCCTGAGTGCCAGCGGGCAGCACAGGGTGGCAGAGGGCACTGTGCCTCTTGGGCCCCTGGAAAAATGCGTGTTTGGCTGTCAGATGTCAAATAAAGCATTCCTGTGTCAGGGGTGGGATGAGAAATTTAGTGAACCCTCTCTCTGTGCATTTTTGTGATTGAAGGGGTGGTGGTTCCCACTGGGAGTCTCCTCAGAGTGGGTCTGCATATCCCCGCCTGGATGCAGCAAACCACTTGGCCACGATTTGCCACCACTGGAAGGGTAAAAGTTGGGGCTTTTGGGCTTGGCAGTCATGGAGGCGACATGCCACCACCCTATATCACTCCTAACAACAGCTCTGTCCATTGCAGCACGTTTAGGTATTTTTAAACTACAGTAAGCAATCCAAAAATTGTTATCTTAATGTAGATGCAGGTTTTGTGGAGACTGACAGCATGAATCTGATGTTGTGTTTCTGAATGAGGAGCTGGACCCACTGCCTTGCAGGGTCCCTGGTGGTTGTGTCAGCTGGATGCTGTATTTGGGTGCTCAGTGAGATGTTTCTATCTTTACCACATTTCTGTAGCCCTTGGTATGAAAGAACCATTTTGGAGGTTGGTGGTGCGTACAGAGAGCATGTGCCTTCATCCTGTGTGCTGCCCAGAAATACCAGGAAGGAGTTATGGAGAATAAAATGCTAAACCAAAAGGACACAGAGCAGTGGAGCTGGCAGGGTGCGGTGATCAGAGTGGGAGGTTAGCCAAGATGCCCAGCTGAAGCCACCTCCTCCTGAGAAAATATGATGAACACAGATTTTTAATGATTTCAGGTCACTCATGGTTTACACCAGTGCCATGACCTTCTCCCTCACTGCACTGCTAGGGACGTCAGGCCAGGAAGGCTGTCTTTGGAGGTGCCCTGTCCCCTGTAACAACCAGACCCATGTTTTGACAGTGCCAGGTCAAATGGTCCTGAAGCAGGATCAGATATCCCATTTCACAGGTGCTCCTTAGGTCATTGAGGGGGATTGCCCAGCTGAAATGTGTCTGGTTACTCATCAGATTGGAGTCAAATTTTCAAATTTGTAGTCTTTGCTGAGTGAAGTTGAAATACTGTTTCTCAAAACCTTGCCACTGTCTTCCAGAAAAGCGAACAAAATATTTTTTCCTTTATAATTCCTTTCCCCCACCAAGCTCTGACACTTCTGACTGTTGTAGGGAATCATTCCTACAAGCATCATTCACAGCCCCAAAGACAAAGCCTATATTAACTCCCACGCACACTAAACGTCACACCAGTGCAACGCCTTCTATGGGAGGAACTCCTCCAAGGATTAAAAACCCTGTACTTGAATATCAACCTTCTATTCCACATGGTGGTAATATTTTTTTTTTTCCTCCCCCTTTCAATGAGCTTTTCTGCTGTTATTGAACCACCAGCCTGGTGCTGGGGCTCACCTCTCCAGTCTGTTGCAGAGCGTGCCCTGTCTCGGTGGCCCTGTTGATCTGACACCTTGTGCAGTCAGGGAAGTTTTCTTTTTTTCTGTTTTCTGGTTTTGGTGCTTTTTGTAGCCCTATCAAAGCAACCATGAGCCTTGTTCTCTCCTCTCCCTGGCCATCTGCTTGAAGCATCTGGTAATCAGGTGCAAGCCCCCACATCCAGAGCATTCATGCTTAAATTTGCAGCTACCTTGCCACCCACATTGGCTTTTGTTATACTGCCAAGATGTACCTCTTTGTGTACTCGATATGAGAGAGGCTTAAATTCCACCATCAGCCTACTGAAATTGTGATGGGCCAGGGTGACATTATCACCTTTAAACATAGATATGTATCAGCCTTCTCCCATTTTTCTCTGCTAGAGTTTCCAGCTAATCTCTGCTCCAATTGCTCATCATACCCAAGCCATGTGTGTGCTGTGGAGGTACAGCTCCAAGTTGCAAATAATTTCTCAAAGAAATATCTCAGTCTAAAACATGATGATGCTTAATGTGCACTTGTCATTTCTGGGATTCTTCTTATATCCCTTTTTCCATCTGAGTAATCTCTGTGTATGTGTCTCCATATAAGAGACAAATAGAGTCATTGTTCTGCTCCATATTTTAATTCCATATCTGTATTTTAGGGACATTGCTGCCTTCCCAACAGACTGACTAAGTATTACAAACTGCCAAATTTAGGCTTTTGGAAGTGGCTGCAACTGAAATTGCCCATTGAATTTAAAAGCAGACAAATAATTTTGTCAAAAACACCCAAGGCAATGACCTTGAGCACTATCCCCTGTCCCTTACAAAAGGATCCCTAAAGGATAAAAGCTTCACTGATGCTGATTGGTATTTCTGCAGCCCCAGATTAGAAAAGAGAAAAGCATCTAGACTTCTGATTTTTCTACTGCATCAAAATTTTCATGTGTGCTCTATCTGTTAGAGTAGAAACATCAAACTGAAGCCCCTGGTTCTGGAAAAACGTGGAAGGTATTTGGTATGTCCTGTGTGTGGGTGGAAGGAATGCCCATCTGTTTGAGTAGGACCTTTTTAATAACGCAGTAGGAGTCACAGACAAAAGTCCCAGGGCAAGGTGGTCCTTGGGTTTGGAGCTGCCCCATCTGGTGCTGGGCTTGAAAAGCTTCTTTTCCCTATAACAGCATCTTGCAGACCAGCACACCCAGGCACTGGGAACCCACTCCAGCAGTCCTGGTGTGCTTCCCATCCACCCAGGGGAGGTTGGCTTTTCCTGCCCTCTGAAATCACCTGTGGCAGGTGTTGGATGTGCCCTGGGCTGTCCTTGGTGGGATCTGCCCAGTCCACACTCATGTGGTTTCTAAAATTTGGTGGTGCAAGTATCACACAGGATTGATTTGATGGTCCTGGGGTGGTGGCTGTGTTGTCTAAAGAGAAATGTGCTCTGGAGAGACCCAGAGAGTGGTGGCAAAGAAGTACAGTTCCAGAATGATTGTATATATCAATCTTACAAGTATTTTCCTATGTTGGTAGCTGGGATCACATGTGGAAGGGAGATGGTAAAACACCAATTACAAATAGCAACTGTCTTTCATTACTCACTGCAATTAATGCCATGTTGTTATTCGTATACCCATCAATATTTTTTCTCCTTCCCAGACTACTTATTCACTGTTGGTGTCTTCTGTTACACCTTTTTTTAATGTGATATTAAAAAAACAAAACAAAACAAAACAAAAAAAACAAAAAAAAACCCAACAAAAAGACAAAACAAAAAAAAAAAAACCCCACCACTCCATAAATAGCCATAATTCTGCCCTTTTTTTAAGTTTAAAATTGATTAAGAAACAACCTTCATTGGAGTAATTGCTTAGGGAAGTTATGAAGTATTTTATTTGCGAGGAATGTTTTTCAGCATTTGAAAACAAAATCAAAAGGTGAAGAAGAAACCTGCGGCATGTTTGTTTAAAGCATGCAACATTTCACCAACTAACTCCTTGGAATTATTTCAAAGATAGTAAAACTGTGATTGCTAGTTTTGAGCCTGTTGGGTCTAGGTTTTTTTCCAGCCTTTTTTATTATGTGATTCCTACCTGACCCTCAAAATATGAACTTCAGCAGGAATTTGTGTACATGAGCAGGACGTTGCATCCATGTGAGATTCCTCAAGTTTGGCACAGCATTGTTGCCCATTCTACAGTTTGTAAGCACCTGCCCTTGCAAATTGCCCAGATATTGCTGTGTGTGATTTTCACAGAATATAAGAAAAAAAACAGTAAATACATTAAATATGGCTTCACAGAATTTTTTCACAGAAAGCACTGGAAAGCCTTTGTAGGTTATTGCAAAAGTCAGAAATAAAACCACAGGGAATTTGCCACAAATGGGTAAAATAGAGGAGTGTTTAAAAGAGGCCTTATTGGCTTGAGTCATGAAGCTGGCTCTCTCCGAGTGTTGTGCTGTAAGTTTAGTGGGAAAAGTTTGACAGCAATTTAATTTTCATTGACAAATACTGTCATAATATTGAGGGAAACTGTATCAACAGTAGTGGTCGATGCTCAACCAGTCATATGGACTGGACGAGCTTACCATATGCTTAACTACAAACTTCTCTTGGAAAGCTCCTTTAAAACACTTGACAAGCTTAAGATACTAGTCAGTAATGAGCTTGAACAGAACATGTGAAGTTTTACATTTTGTACAGAAAATGGATTAGTGTTGATGTGTTTCCTGTACAGAAGAGATTTGTATGCTGGTATCTGTGTAGCTACAGTGCCTGCGTGCATTTCTATAGCCCGAGGTTCACTCAGTCAAAGGAAATTTAAAAGTGAAAATGAAAAAAAAAAAAAAGAAAACCAAACATAATTTATTTCTTCTGCACAGCATTAAGGTGAGAATCTTTTTCATTTATGTTACGCATACAGTGTTTGAATTTGCAGTTTCTGGTAGTAATGGGAATGCCAAAAACCACAAACTGAGGCAACCCCCCATATTAGCATGATAATTATTACAGCAGGTGATAGGTCCAGGCTTTCATTAATGTGCGGTATTACTACCTTCTCCTTGCAATGAACCTTTTAGTCTGATCACTGCCTTCAGCATTTTTTACTGTGATTTCTGTCTATAATTTCACACAGTCTCTGAGTATTTGAGCTGGTGTCTGCCTACCTGATGACAGGATCGAATCAGGTATCCAAAGATGCAAATGTTTCATCTTGCATCTCAATGTGGGTTTGTTTGTTTGTTTTTGTGGGTCTGATTGTACCCAAAATTAAGATCTGAATGTGTCCTGTTTCTCCCTTACCCCTTTGGCACACAGATTTTGGCTCCTGTGCAGTTTGTGTTTTTTTTTTGTTTGTTTGTTTGTTTGTTTGTTTTGGTTTTGTTTTGGTTTTTTTTTTTTTGGTTTTTTTTTTTTTAATGTGTTTGTTCACTCTCACAGACATACATATGTGTATGTATATATATGCTTGTGTGTATTTAATGTATTTTTGACTGTGGCCAAATACTGCGCCAGGTTAGAGGCTCAGCTAGATAATTCAAACAGAAGTCTGACCTGATTCTGTCTTAATTTGCTATGTTTTGTTAGCATTGAGCCATTTTTAATTTAGTTACATGTAGAGTAGTTCAGTGATGAGCAAGTTTAAACAATATGGAAGGCATAATGTATGCTTACATGAAAAGCATATACAGTCTTTCATTGCACTTTGTACTCAGGAATCATTCTCTTTTTTCAGTTTTGCTGTGCTTTCCTCCACAAAAAGTAGCTCTCCTCATGAGAAAGAATTAAAAAATTAGCTTTAGAAGTACTAACAAAAAATAATGTGTTCTGTGCATGGCTCAGCTGTAGCTTATTTTCTTGGGGTAAATATTTTTGAAACAGCTTTTATTTCCGAGGTTTAATGTTTTAAAGACATCTCTTGTGGAGCAAAGGTAGAATTAAGCCTGACTTGGATCCTTTTGCCCCTTTGTAAATCAGACATGACTCCCCAAAGGGCACTTCTACATATTAGACCAGAATGAAGTTCAGTTTTCTTGTTGGCACATTGGTCAAATCTTCTGCCCTTAAGTATAGTAATTGCTCTTTATTTTCAAAGCAAAAGGAATGGATGATCCCCTCAATTCTCTCAACTCATTGTTTTCACCCCCTATTTGTCACTATTAAATTTTATTTTTTGCCTGCAACTGGGATTTAGACTGTTTGGCCTCAAATTAGCTGGGTCTAGATGGTACCATCTGCTGAATGCTTAACAGCTATTAAGATTTTTAGATTTTTAGCATGTTTTTTTAATGTATTCATCTGACAAGGAAAAGAAAGCAAAAATGGTGTCCAGCATTATTTATTTTATCAGTTTGGCAACCAAAGTATATTGGCATGGGTACATTCCTTGTAGTAAGTGCCTGAGAGTACAAGTGGAAACATAGCTTTGAAGCTTGCCATGAGATCCTGTTTTATTAGCAGACACGCAAACCCACCTGCCATGGGCTGGAAATGTTTAAAATATCATAACCTGGTGGCCTGAGGTGGCCAAACCAGGAGCTGTTGTAGTGGTGTGTTGGCCATGGTCTTCTCCTGGTGTGGAACATCACTTGTCTGGTTTGTCTTGGAAATACTTGATGCCTTTCAGTATTGCACCCCTTACCTTGGCCAGATCACTACCTTAACAGTGAAGATGTAAAACCCCTTCAGAGAAATGAAAAGGGATGGGCCCCACTGTTGCAAGTGCCCGTGGGTCCCCAGCCCTGCTGCTGCCCATCGGGTACCCCGCTGCCAGCACCCGTCCTGTGCAAGCCAAGCCTCAGCCCCCTGTGCTGCAGCCTTGCCTTACAGACACCTCCCATTTGGTTCAGCACTACCCTAATCACCAACATGGCACCGAAGGAAAATTCCCACTATTCTCCTTTGTCCGCCTCCGAGGCGGGAGCGTTTCATCCAAAGAAACCCGCAGGACCTTGCTCCACAACGCTGCCAGCCCGGTGTGTCACCACCAGCTTTTTATTCATCCTGCTTGAAGAGAAGCATTTATCAGCTGGTTTTGAAACCTCATTTTGCATTTAAAAGTGCAATAATTGGACCAAAGACAATGCTAATATATGGGGTTTAAAAAAAAAAAAAAAGCCAAGTGAAGATGATCTTAGGTGGGGGGCTAAGTGACTGTGGGAATTTGCTGTTAGATGGAATGAGTCCAAACACTGTCGTCAGGATCTGGGCTGTTTTGGGTGCTTTTCAAGCATTTATTTGCATTGATATGATCAAACACCCCGTTCAGAATGGCTGCTTTAAACTCAACAAAACGAACGCAGGGATTCACTGAGGGCGAATCCAAAACTGCGTCTGGAGCTTTGTGCCTCCTTTTTAACAAGACCTTTTCTGTGTTCACTTTTTAAATGATGACACCATACCGGGGGTTGTCGTTCAACAGATTGTTGGTTCTTTTAACAATTTGTTCAATGGAGGAGGAGGAGGAGGGAGTAGAGGCAGCTATATTTGTCACTACTGTTGTTCAGTAGAATAATTGATTTTTCCAGTTTGGCAACCAATCCCCATTTTCTGCTGCTTTATTATTCCCCCCCTCCCCTTTATGTCTTCAACAAAAAGACACTTTTTCCTTCCAATTCTTAATAGCAATTTGCAGTCTCAGCTTTCTTGGTTGAGGAAACTGGGTCCAAGAAGGAACTAGTGATTTTCTTGGTGCTGGTCCAGCTGGGAATGAGTAGCTTCCTCGAAACCACCCTGCTGTGTGAGCTCCCCCAACTTTTTGCCTTGTTAACACAGGACTTCTTTTGACTCCACAGCCTTAGCAATTGCCTTTCAAGATTTTTTTTTTTAATGGAGGTTTTATGGAAGAAAACATGGAGGTGTTGCACCCTCAGGGAAGACCTTTGTGTTGTTTGTTTGTCACAGCAGACGCTGTGCCCATGCCTTGTCCTTCCAGCTGTAAGGCTCCATGCTTTGATGATATCTGGTTTTGTTCAGGGCAATAACCAGTGGCAGTCTCTCAGTCAGCTGGATGATGTCCTCTGGGTGTAGGGGAGTATTTGGTGGCTTTATACACTTTGATTATTTTTTTTAAAAAAGCTCTTTACTAAATTCAGCAGTCTTTCAATTTTTTTTTTCTTTTTGTACCTTTTTCTCTACCAATAGAAGCTTTGCGTGTCCAGGGCTCTGATAGAGTTATTCCTGAGGCAGGTTGCACAAGTGCTGCTAGACTTGCACTGCACAGTACCAAGGACTCCTCTTTGGAACCACAATAAAAATGCTGCTCAGCCTCTCACGTGAGACACTCAGTGGTGTCTCCCGGGGTGAACGTGGCCAGCTTCTGCTGAGCTTACCCCCTAAAATCCTGCTAGCTTTTGGTGTTCAGACTGAATGTCCCAAGGACTGATGTTGAGGGCTGGTGTGAGGTGGTCAGGCTTGAGTGTCCCAGTCTCAACATCCCTGTGCCAGCCCCTGCCCTCACCTGGTGGAGAGGGTGAGACCTCACACAGGTCAGATGGAGCACCATGTGCTGATGGCGTGGGGAGAAGGGAAAGGGAGTCAGCCCTACTCTGCCCTGAGTCTGGGAGGGGAACCAAACAGGACAGAGTTGATCAGTGCTTGTCAGAACACGAGTGCAAGGATGGGTCACAATCAGTCTTATCCCTGGTAACCAAGCTGCTGCTTGGGGTGCAGGACTGTGTGTCAAAAATGGCAAAATGGAAATGCCATATCTCTGCTACAGTAAGATGCTACCTTTTTCTTTCCTTTTTTTTTTTTTTTAATTATTATTAATTTAATAATTATCTCAACTGGAGGCTGCACTCCACATAGTATGCTGACTAGGACATATATTTTTCAATCTCTTTTTGGAGGTGGGAGGTGTTTCTTGTGATTTCTGCAGCATCTGGGTGCTGCCCTGGGGAAGTGGCTTGCTGGCCTGGGGTGTGTGGGAGGTTTGTGCCTCTTCTCTAAGAAACTTATGCATCTATTTGCTGCCAAATTTTTAAAGGCCTTTTTATGTAAACATGTACAAATGTCTCCAAAAAAGGCCTTAAAACTTCAGTACAGAACTATATTTGCATGTTAAACTTAAAAACATATTTAATATATTACCAGTAATTGATTTAATGCCTAAGTAAGACTAACTCTGCATAAATTAGTAAAATACTTGCAAGAGAAAAGTGCAATAATTGCCCTGATTTGAGTGAATGAAGTGGTTAAGGCTTCTATTTACTAGCTTTGTTAAGCATAAATGTCTAACATTTAGACTTCAGCAATTTCTTCAGCAGCAGCCCTCCAAGAGTATTCAAAAATATGACTGAATTTTGCAAGTTACTGTAATTTGAGGCTTTTTCCAAAGCTTCTATAGTCAGATACAATAATTAAAAAAAAAAGTACTTTCTTTTCCTCTCCTTTTTGATTATTGCAAATTGGGTATAATAATCTTGGCTAGCTTGAGTATTAGAAAGGTGAACATGCATCATTAACAATAGGATTTTATGAACATTTTTGTAATATTATGTAATATTTAAATTTATGTTGCTTTTTTTTTCCTTTTTCCAATTTTACATGTAGTAATTAATTTTATCTTGCTGACAGATGATTCTCAGTGACTGATTTTCAAGAAAAAATCCAGACAGGTATTTTAACAGTTTGTTTTCATTCTAGACACCTCTCATTCACGGGTCTGGTTGTAATTAGGGGGTGCTGTGCTTGGCTCGGTTGTGAATTAAAGTTTAGTGCTATTTATGTGAGTGCCCGTAGCTGTAATTTCATGATAACCTTTTCCTGGATGGGTGGTGGGAGTGTGGACAGAGGAGATGTCTGCTTTGCTCTGAACAAAATATCCTGTTGTCACACATTACCCAAACCACCCCCTCCTAGTTTTTGGGTGACCTGTAAAGGAGTGAGCTGGCAGGCAGAGGAACCCCCACCTTCCCTCTCCTCTCTGCAAGAGCCTCTGAATCTACCTCGTGTCCCAGCAGGAAGTGGCGTGATGGTGATTTTTATGTGTGGAATGGGGAAGCAATAATGTGTGTTTCTAGTTAGGAATAGATGATGACATTCCAAGAAGCAGGAGAGGGAAGGATGGATGTGGGGCAGCCAGGGACACAGCACCTGTAACTCAGAGCCCTCGTCCTGCTGCTTGAGTGTGGCAAACTTACCTCTGTCTCCCTCCTTCACCCTCCCTTTCCTTGCTATTGATCCACCTTTCAGTCCTGCAATCTGTATTTCCAGTATTTATCATGCTGTGCTTGCAGAGGGTGACATTGTCTTTGGGCATCTCTTGAGGTTTCCACTACAAATCACTGGTTTTAAGGCTACTCCCTGAAGGTGTAACCCTGAAAACATTCAAGAATAAAAATGCATTATGCAGGCAGCTACAGATACCAGTCTGTCACTTGTCCTGTGGCTGTATTGTTACATGTAAATCCTATTTGTTTCTGTGATAGTTGGAGCGATAGACTTTCTGGCCTCTCATTTCTACTAACTTCATGTTGGGTTCATAAGGGGGAAGCAACATCACCAAGAGTATTCCCTTGAGGCCCCTTTTATTTGGATATATTTTTGCTTGGGAAATAATAACTCCCCTTAACCCCCCCCCAAAGTATATGAAGTGAGTTGGGTGTGATGGCAGATCTGCAGAGGCTGGTGGTCAGCAGGTCTTCTCATCAGCCCAAAGGTGTGGAGTGGTTCTTTGTGTATCCCCTGGCCCCTCTCACTTACCTGCTTTCACATGTTACATGCATGAAAATTTGCAGATTTGGGCTGGCTTACAGATTTGGGCTTTCTTGGCCCACAATACAAATTAAGTCTTTATTTTATAATATTTCACTGCAATAGCAGCTCTCATAGTTTTAAAGTACTGAAGGATGAAAAGTCAGGAACGTAATTGCACTGCTTGGCTTTTCTTCTGAATGAGTCACAGTGTAATATTTTTCTACAGGTTGTTAATGCTGCCCTGGGTTGTGTGTGACATTGACTATCATCTCTGTGTAAAAAAAAAAAAAATTCCACTTAAATTCCATTAGTGCCTGCTTTTCCTCAGCTTTGGCTCATGCTCACTTCTTGTTAGATAGGGCTATAACTTGAGGCTACTTCAGCAGTTGTGTGTTCCCTACCTGGGCTTCTAAGGAATACTGAGCTGGTTTGGACTTTGACTTGTTGGGATAACTTTGTCACTTGGATTTTTGGATGCTCTGATGATAATATTATCCTAATGATAAACATAACCAAAGTTAGGGTATAGTCCTGCAAATATTTCCTCGTTACCCTGTTACACACTGCAGGAATGATTTTGTACAATTTAGTCAGTGCCTCAGTTTGGAAATTCTGGGAATATCTTTGGTTCTTTTTATGCTAACATTAGACTCTAGGCTTAAGATTTTGAGAGTTTAATTTCTAATTATTTACCATGCTTCTGCCCCTTCCGTCTCCACTAAGGAGAGCAGAGAGTGGCACCTGCCTTTTTTTCTTACCACAATGTCACTTGACATTTTTTCTGTATTGAATCATATCCCATCACTTTCCCTGCTCGCTAAAATGCGAGCTGGATTTTTTTATTTATATATTGCCCCTTCATTCATATTGTCTGTGACTTCTCCTCCATTTCCTACTTTGCATAAACTTCACCCAGTTTTTGCATGCTATTGAAACAGAAGTGAAATAAAATCAGCTTCTCTAGCAATCTTTGGGACAGGACCCTCTCCCACACTCCCCTCTCATGCTGTGAACATGCAAAGCACTGTGCTCACATAGGCTGTCCAGTTTATTATGCATTATTTAGCTCACCCTCTCTCCAGAACTTAGTGTTGTAGCCTGTTAGGGGATCATACAGCATTACCTTTCAGAGAGCCCACGTAACTCATGTTCATGGCTTCTTTCAATTCTTTTTCGGGGGTTTTTTTGTGTATTTTTTTTTTTGGGGGGGGGAATGTATTATTTTTTTTCCAAATATTCTATTAGTTTTGTTACATATGATCTCCCTTTTGTGAATCCGTGCTGAATATCTTTAATTAAATCATAACTTTCCCTATTTTGTCCCTGATTAGTGTTTCCAATATCTTTCCTACTGCTGAAATCAGGCTGACTGGTGTTTAATTTCTTTGGTCTTCCCTAGAGCTGTTGTTATATATAGGTGTCCTCCCATCCACAGGTACCGTCCCTGATTCCAAAGATGTTCCACAGATATTTGCTAGCATCCCCTTGCTTCTGCATCTTCCTTCCAGATTCTGGCTGGCATCCCACCTTCAGTAGCTTGTTTTGGACTTTAGCTACTTGAAGAAGTGCGTTTTCACAGCTTCAGCTTCGTTTGATTTGTTCATCTTTCTCATCCTTGGTGGCTGCCCTGTGCCTTGGCGTTTGCAGCCCCCGTGGTTGCAGATCTCCTCCTGGGTGCCCCCGTGGGTTGGTTGGTTTGTGTGCAGTGTGGGGTGGCCTCATGCCCTCCTCTCCCTGTGCATCCCAGTCCTTGATAAACTGGGGAACCCTGCTGGATGTTCAGAGGCTGAGGCCAGTGTGCTGTCCCCAGACCATCCTTTCTCTTCAGCCCGAGATCATCTGCTTTGCTATTTTGGATTTCCCAAGACAGAGATCGCTTCTCTGACCCTTCATGTATTTTTGTCAGGCTGCATGTGTATTTTCTGCTGATATGAACTCATCTTTGAATACTTGCCATTTCTGTATGGAGTTGTTTCCTCTGCTCCTTTATTCCATTCAGGGTCTGCTCCTCCTCTCATTGAAGTCAGCTGGGAGTTTTGCCATTGCCTTCCTCGAGAGCAGCAGTGAGCCTGCGATTCACTGACACTTTAAGCATGCTCTCAAAATTAACCCTGCTGAAATTGAACGTCGATATTGAGCTTTATATTTTAGTTGTAAATCCAACTCTAACTCCTTGAATGCTCCTTCTGTTTGAAGAATGGTTACTATGAAGAAGTCCATTAATTTTAATGTAACTCTCCATGGTTAGATTTGGGTCATAACATTTCCACTGTCATAACTGCAAAAACAACATCAATAGAAAACTTGGGTTTTCTGGATGCTGCACCAGATGCACCAAAATCTTTTTGTCATTCTTCCCTCTCATTAGGAAACTTTAAATGTACAAAAACTGCTCAAATGGTGTTTAAATATTTTTTGGAGAAAAAAAGATATAGTTAAATGATAAGAGGAAAAAAAATCTGTGAAAATGAGGCTGAGTACAGGACTGGGGGGAGGGGAGGAGATGTTTGGTTTTTAAGAGTAGTGTGAAAAACTTTTACTTTTCCCTTGCTGAGAGTCACATGTCTCTGTCCCTGCAAACCATCGTGGAAATGAGCCCACAGGACCCGTGACTTCAACCAGAAAACTGCTACTCTGTCCTTAGCTCACCCCACTGTGAGGAAGGCTGGTACCACATATGGTATGTAAGCTCACACTTACTTCTCTGAGACCATGGAAACCTGAGCATGATGGAATACATCAGGGATGGAGTGGCAGCCTTGATTGCGAATATTTTTTGCTAAAGTCAGACACTGAATGTTACTGTAATGACATTTTATATCTCTCCTTCTATATTCTAGCAGAGAGAGCCACAGGTGTTCCACTGGAATTACTCACACATTTATAGAATTGGACATTCTGTCATTAAATGGACTTAAAACTAAAAAGCCTTTGTCTGTGAGAGGTGGCCAATAGAAAGGGACTTTGGATTATCTGATATCCCATAACTTAATCATATGGCTCTTAAGAGTAGGGCATAAGCAGCTGTGTCTCACTAATATGCATGCAATATGTGTAAAGTGATATGCTTTAATTCTAAACTTGTTTTTAGCAGGAAGAAAAAAGCATTTAGATGAGGAACATTAAGATTCAGCATTAACCATTTTTTTCCTTGGGGCAAAATTATTCATCACCTGATATTTATTAAGGCAACATTTTTATTTTATTGCTCTGTACTGTAAAGAGTCTTTCCAAACATTCTCAAAGTTGTGCAGGGAAGTTTTATAGGCAGATTTGCAGGCAGCATTTAAAGTGGTTTTCAGAATTTGAGAAAGATATTTTCCTTTTCCTAAATAGAAATGTTGTCAAATCTCATAGTAAAAATAACAGAACTAAGCAGTCATTTAATTTATTACTTAATTTTATTTTTTTTTAATCCATCCTCCCACATTATATAAACTTGATTTCTGTATCATAGCCTTAATTGTTAGTTTGTGTTGGTTTAATCTCTCTTATTTAAGTATGTTTGCTTTAATAATATTAAAAAAAACTAAGACAAAGAAACTGTAGATTAGAGACTTTATTTTCAGGGTAAAATGATACGGATAAGTGAGCGTCAACTGACCAGAAATTATTTGCTTCTGTCTGTTAGACACGTAATGGAGTCATTTAACTAGTCAAATTAGGAGCTGTAGAAATGCACCATGCTTCATTACTGAGTTCGAATGGGCACCATTTTACATTTACGTCAAAAATTATCTCATAGCAAATTAATGTTTTCATTGTGTGGGGAATCGGGAGCTGTGCAGTATCAGCACCACCTAGAGGATGCGACACAGATGGCTTGGAAATGCTGGTCACAAAAACCCGGAGAGGAGTAGATTATCTTTAAAAAGCAAAGTACTTCGAACAGACTGCTGCCTTTCCCAAAACAGTCCTGGAAGTTTTGCTGCCTCCTTCTCTCAGGCTACACCCGTCCTGCAGATCCCCCCATCAGCTCACACAAACTTGTGAGTGCTTATGGCACATATCGGGTCGATTCTTCAATCAATCCTTCAATCTCAATAACCACTAGATGTATATTTTTAATGCAAGGAGACACTGTTAGAAGTCAGAATTTCACTTGAAAAATGCAGAGAATGATCTCTCTGGGCAACCAGGAAGAATTTCCAGGTGAGGTTACAAAGGCTCACTCATCCTTGAAATTTCCTGAAAAGCCAAAGACTAAAAAGGAAGTTATTATTTAACAATTTACATACTACTTTGACAAATGGAAACAGCTAGTGACTTCGAGTATAGAAAAAGAGACAATAATGAGGCAAAAGTGAGGGCAGTGGGTAGACTTTCAGCTTGAAAAAGTTACAGCTGTAAATAGCAATCATGCAGGAACTAAAAAGGGTAACATGGAGAAATAGTAGCACTAATAAAAATTGGTCAGTGGTAGCTGTAAGCCGTTTAAAGCACAGTGTTTTGGGTGGCTCAACATGTGCTTTCCCAAAGGGATACTTGTTAAACAGGAGGTAATATAGAATCTAAAAATAAAATCTAACTTTGGGGAGGACCCTGACCAACCCCGGTAGCTCTCCCAGCTGTGTTAGGGCATAGCAGGCACTCCTGGCATCAGACAGCTGGATGACTTGCAAGGCAGGAAATTTTCATGCCTAAGTGTTTCGTGATGAAAGACTGCAGAGGCTAAGTGCCTTTGGCAGCATGGTTTAGTGTTTCAATACAACTCCTGGAATTCTGGAAAGGAGTGGGGCAGGGGGAAGTGGTCAGTGAGCCCTGACCATGTCCTGCTCTAGCAGGTGCTGTGGAGAAGGTCCTGAGCCCTCTCAGCTCAGCAGTGGGTGCTCTGTTTCTGTCAGTGGCCCTCGGCTCCTGTCTTGGAAACCCACAGCAGAGCAGTGAGCCAGGATGGACAATCTTCATCACCCAGCCCAGGCATCTGCCTGTGTGGGCCAAAAAGTGCCCCCCAGTAATTCCTTCAAGGAAAGGTTCTTCTTGCACTTGCAAATACACAGCACGAGTGAGCAGAAACTTGCAGGATTTGAGCCTCAGATATGAGTTGCATTTAAGATATTTTATAATTTGACCAGAATATCTAAACTTGTTTTGCAGTCCTCCTAAATGCTGTGCGTGCATAACTGTATAATTTTCCATATTTAATATTCTTAGAAGACATTTATAGAACAAAACAAAAACATCCACAAAGTGTTTTGACACAAAGCACAGGAGCTGGAGACAAAGATGAGCTGAGAGTGGGAAATGGACCAGAATTCATTTAGTATTACACTTATCTCTGGAGCAAATGATCACTCATTAATTAAAATGTTGCTGCCCATTGGAGTTGGAAGATGAAAATTCTTCATAATTGTTTAAAGTGTGTAATTTTTTGTTATTTTTCATATTTCAATTAGTTGCTTTTCAGGATCCTTTGAAAAATCAAATAATTTCTTGTGATATTATTTCGTGGCTAAGTGTAGTATCTTAAATGCATACTGTGCTGTAAGTTCAAGAATCTACCAGTGACTTTAGGGCCAGGGTTATGGTAATGCCAAATTGGTAGATGCTAGTCCATGCCCATGAGCAAATTTTCTTTTGTTCTTGACAAAGCTTTTTTTCTTCCTTTTTTTTTTTTCCATTGGCTTAAACTCATTGCAGAAAAGGATTTCTTTGAAATAGCAAAGAAAAAAGTTAAGAGCCTTGCTTACAAGTATCCTGGTATTTTTTTCAACTGTAGAATCACTTTACCTATTATCATGAATCTTGTCTGCTGAGATAGTTCAGCCTTCATGTTGTGTTTACCAAGGCCAGACTAGAGGATCAAATAATTTATAACCATTCCTGTTGGGTTTTATGTAATAACTTTGGAACTCATATAAAGTAATGATCCACAAACTCTTTTAATGTTCATTATAAAATATGAAATATTTCTCAGAACCATTGCAATTATGTGACCAGACATAACTGTTTCACACATGAGTAAATACAGGGAGGTTTAACATAACTTTATTATCTTCCTGTCTTTTCCTCTCATTGATGTGATAATACTGTTTTAATATTTTTCTAAAGAAAAGTTAAGTAATTTCAGAGTCTCTATTGAGGCCTAGTTTATTGGTTTTTGTAATAGAGTACTCAAGAATAATTGTATTTATGATTAGACTGATAGTAGTAAATGTTGTTGTGCTGAATAGGGGTAAAATACCCTGAAAGCTTTATATTATTATACGAATATACACACATACATCAGTAGGAAGAAATTATTAATATCTGTCTGTCTGTCTATGCATTTATATTATGCTCATCATGGTATCAGTGCACTTTCTCTGGAGACTTTCTGGGGTTTAGCAGTTATTAAAATGTCAGTAGATATGGGATGGCAAAACTCATTAAGGCTACATTAAAAAAAAAACACATGCCAGGTCCTTGCCTGATACTCAGAGCTCACCTTTAATTTCCCCTTCTTCTTCTGATCTTCTTGGATTTAGACTAGACATAAAATGGACCTGTCAAAACCTAAATTCTCTGTTGGAGCTGTTTGATCAGCCCAAGCTCCTGTTAAACATAGATGGGGACTTCATGGACCTTTGAAGGGGTTTTGCCCTGTTTAGGGTACGAGAAACCTCTGAACTTCGCAGTTGGTAGCTTTGAAGCCTTTCACATCTCTGTCTCTTTGCTGTACCTTTCACAGGAGTGATGGACTCACAAGCCTGTCTCTGAGGTCCTGCCTGTGCCTCTGAGTTACAGCACTTGCACTGAGCATTTGGTGCTAACACAGGATAAAACAAGCTCCTCTAGGGAAAACAGCACAGAGGGAGGTCCATAGCACACAGAAGGATGGGCACCTTCCCCCTTTCCTTCCTTGAGGAGCAGTGTGCAGCAGGGGGAGGAGGGGAAACATGAGCATTCAAACTAGAAAATATCCTGTTTTTATTTACCAACATGAACTGGTAACATAACAGAATTTTAGTCTCCAGCTGAGTGGGACTACACAAACATCATCAGAAGAACAAATCTTTGGCTGAAACAGCACAATCTAATCAAGAATGGACTTAACAAGCATAAACCATTTTTTCCTAGTTCTCCTCTTGCCTGCCTGTCATCCCTCCTCTTGCAGACACTTGAGGGTAGGAGCAGTGCTTTCATCACTGCTCTGTGCTGTGCTGAGGGCAGACCCCACATGGCAGCACTGGGGTAGGAACAGCAGTGGGGTGACAGGGACTCTGCACTGTGACCAAAAGGGAGGGCACCAGCACAGAGAAAGTCTGCAGCAGGGCTCAGGCTGGCTCAGGGAAGCTGAGATCTGCTGACAGATCTCGGGGACTTTTTGCCTGCTTGTCCTGTCTCAGACCACAGATGTGGTACCATGGAGGGGCTTCACAACATCTCCTTGGATTTCTGGGGAGCTCAGAGGTTAAATCTCTTCACTCCCACCATCCTGTTTGCTTCTGGTACTGCAGGCTTTGTGCAGGGAGAGGTACATGTTAAAGGGAAGAGAGAAGTGAATCCAGAAATGTTATTTTCATGAGTCAGGGATAACCTGCAAAACACTAAGTGCAGAAGTAAAGCAGACTTGTTCATGATGAGAGAGAGAAATTCAGTATTTCAGGGAGTCTCTCTGTTGCATGGAATATTTGTAGGATATTCTGTTCTCTTTACTTTTAAATTAAAATGTTTTTGTGTGATTATGAAATGCTGGTGCATTGAAAAATGTGTCCAGTTGTGTTTAGCAGTAGCAAAATGTGGTATAACTAATGATACAATGAGAGGTATAATCTATGCAGAAGATGCAAAAGACCAGTAATGAGACTGGGTCTCCATTTTCATATTTGAGATTAGTTTTGTAAAATTTTAAATATGATACAGTTTTGTGCTAAACAGTTTTCTTATGAAAATATTTGTTTTGAAATTCAAGGATTATATCTGTTTTCAGTCACTTATGGATTTTTAGTGCATCCATATTAGAAAACATTTTTATCATTGTCTAAGGTATGTTTTTGTCCAGGCAGAGTCACAATAGTTAACTTATTTGGCACTGGAAACTAAATTTTCACTTGCCTTTGGAAGGCATGAAAAAATCAAAATAAGATTGTGAAAGATCTTACTTTGCTTGCAGTAGAATATAGCTCAGTGTAGGATAAAGCTCCATGTTTGAGGAATCAGAAGGAAGATCTCCTGAAGACAAAAGTTTAGACAAAACTCTGCTTTTTTTCCAGGCCTTTTCTCTCCAGAGTTTGAAGGACTGGGGAGATCCATAATGGAGAAGCTACTTTTGTTCTTGTGCTATTTGCTGAGTGTTCACACTCAGTTTCATTTAACTGTTTTCTACGGGGAAGCACATGATTGGGTTAACCAGGGGTGGAGTTTTTTCACTCTACTCCTGATCAGGCAATGCAGCACCCAGATTTAGAAAAAAAAAAACTATTGATGAGTTTCAACATGTTTAGGCCAAGTATTCATTATAAAATTCCTAGCATGAGCCTAAGCTGATGCTCCAGGTATGAATAGCAGTCCTACAAGAAGTATGCATCTTATATGCATGCATTGTTCACCACAAACAAATGAAATCTGTTTTCAGACAAGTTTCACTTTTGCTTTGGGACTGCTATACACTGAAAATGCAAGGCATGTATGAAGTAGTTCAACAAACAGATAATTTTTTTGAACCTGGAACAAGTCAAAACAATGGTATTTTAAACTTGTCTCTAATGATAAATGGATTTATCACGAGCCCATTACATGTGCACCTTTAGCATATGATCAGAGATGTCTTAGTTTAATATAGCATTTTTCCTGTGATATTATGAGCTAGAAAAGCTATCTTCAGTCCTGTCAGCATAAAAACTGCTCAGCAGGAGGTGAAGCACATGAAGCAGTTTCCAGGCCTCTTAACATACACAATTCATGCAGCTGAAAAGGTTTTGATAGCTTAACTCTTCTTTCTTTTTTTTTTTTTTTTTTTTAAATCCTGGATGCCTAATGGTCGACTTTTTGTTGCTATCTTGAGACACTGAGATTCTTTTTTTTTCTGCAGAAAAAAATCCTTAATTATTTCCCACTCCCATACAAAGTTAAACCAGTCTTTTCTGTTTTATTTGACATCAGAGGTGAGAGGGGCTGTATGTAGTTAAGAGCATAGCATGATGAGACCTCACAGGCTGAGATTTTAGCCAGCACTAACTATGCTCCTGCCCCCTAAATCAGTGATACCTGTCCCTCTGCTGTGGTGCTTTGGAGAAGGAGCCCCGAAGTTAAGAGCATGTGGCCCTAAGGCAGTGTCCCACCTGCTGATGTCTTGATTGACACAAATGAAAGGTCTGTACCTGTAGGCTGTGGATATGACTCCTGGAAGAGAGCAGTGTAACACAAAAAGTTTTTTTTTTTCTTTCTTTTTTGTTTTTGTCTATCCCCTTTGACTTGGACAGGAGGAAGGAGAAGGAGGGATTTCTCCACCTTTGCAAAAAGTCAGTCTCAACTGCCTTCCTGGGTGAGCTCCCAACCTCTCCCGTTCTCCTGCTTTGTCTTCCTTACCAACCCAAACACCATTCTCACAAAAGGGTGCTGCTATTTCCAGGCATTTGCTTCGGGGTTTGTCTCCACCTCAACCTTTCCTTATTCTGCCAGCGAAGGGAGAATCCCTTTCAAGGGAAGGCAGGAGCTAATTGCCCCCTCGACCCCTGCTCCCTGTTCCCACCTCCACTAATAGGACTCAGCTGTCATTTCCCTGAATCTGAATGCGAGAGTTAGCAGCTGATCCTGGGATGATTTATCAGGAGAGCCCCACATTTTCTATATGGCTTTTCAAGTACGCCACCATATTTCAGGATCACTGAAAAGGGCAAGTAGGTCCAACGACCTACTTACGTGAGACCAGTGACTATGAATAACATCTGTGTAGTGATGAACGTGCTGCGACCTGCGTAATGCGGGAGTTTGTGTCTCTCTTTCCTTGAGATTTTTATAGAAATAGTGCTGATTTTGTAAAATGTTCTGCAAACTTCCATGAAGTCTGGAAAATATTGCAGGTTATATAAGCAAAATTAGCCACGAAAGTATGTGACCTGCTTCATAAGTGAGGTAGATAATGTTAGTGTTGTGATGTCCCCCAGGACTTAGCTTATAATGTTATCTTTGGTCATACTCAAATAGAAAGCTAATTTATGGCCTTTCAAATCAGGACTAATTAATATAAAATGTTCTTATTTTATATGATAAATTCCTTTGTAAAGAATTTTAATGGCATGTCTTTCTGAATAATTCTCTCCGTAGTTTGGGATGTGAATATGGAACATTTAAAAAAAAAAAAATAGAATTTTTTAGTATATCTGAAGCCTTGAACATAAATATAGAATATTATCTTCCTTTTTTGAAGCGCATTTTTCATAGTTGTCCTTGGTCTATTAGCCTGCTGTCTGTAGAGCTCAGCGTTGTCTCACGCTGGATGTACGTGCAGTTGTTGACTGTCAATGGTGTTGAGTGTACAACCAGCACACTAAGGTTAGCTCGCCCGCGACATTGTCTCTTGGGATTCAAAGGATGTCATTCCTGTCTAAGTGGCAGAGCGATAATACATCTGCACTCCCTGGCTGTGACACCTCGCTGTCATGTGGCTTTGTCACCGGACAGCAGCGCCTGTCATTTTGTTATGAGGCCCAACATAAAGCGTCCATCACCCCTGACATACTATAAAGTGCAGCGTGTAAGGAGGGTTGTGCCCGGTGCCCGTGGAGCGTAAGTGTTGTTTTGAAAGCTCGTAATAACGTCCTTGTAAAGCCAGATTCTGTTCTCAGCCGTACCGCCGAAAACCCACAATGGATTCGTAGACCTTGGAGGATCTAATTCCGCCTTGCTTGGACTGAAGTAGGGTAGAAGATTAAAAGAACAAAACATTTAGCGATGAATTTAATCTCAGAAGTGTTAACATAAGGTCAAGGAGCAGAGTGTGAGATTTTAGTGGTCTGAGGCCCAGGTACATCTTGTCCTGTATCGGTTGCTGCTGCTGTTAAGTGGAGGGAGAGTGAAGGGAGAATCCAGTGGAGCTACTTGAAGCTTGCACTGATCTAATTCTAGGCCCACATTCTTCGAAAGGGGATAACACCTGCAAGGTTTTGAGTATGTCAAGGGTTACATGCAGCAGGTACTTAGACTAAGAAAAGGAAAGTGGGAATTTTTATTTCTTTTCAGTCTTCCTCATGACTCACATTAGTTATTTCCCCTGAAATGCACCCCTCTGTGGACATTTGTAATTTCAGGAGGACAGTTACAAAAATAAGATTTTATTGTTCAGCAAGGATGTGAAATTCTTTTCCTCACCCTTATCATTGTGTGGTATAATCTGAGGCACCAATCAAAAATATTTGCAATACTGCCTCAATTATGTAGTACCTTTTTTTTTAATTATACACCATGTATAGAATTACCATCAATGTGAGAGAAGGCTCAAGTTTTGAAGTGAATGCAGAGCTATACCCTGAAAGACAGAAGGCTTTGTGTCTGTGACCATTTGAGCAATTTTTTATGGTAGTTATCCTAATATCTCAGAGGTGGGATGCAGCAAAGGGTTGAAAGCCTTCATATCTAGCAGTGAGGTTTTGGTAATTTATCTTATCATCTTCAGAGGAATTTAACATGTTTTAATCAGTCTTACCCAGCCTTATTAACTCATGGGTCACCAGATGAAGGGCCTCTTGTAGGTATATGTATGTATCTACAAACAATATGGGTATGCACAGGATGTGACACAACCATGTTCTCCTTCTTCCTGAGAACAAGGGTACTATTGCTAAATACATTTTAAATAATGTTAATACTACTAAAGAGTTAAAAGTATTCTGTGCAGAAAGCTCTGAAGACATGATTCTATCTGATTTATACTTTAGTCAACTTTAAAATGCCCCAGAGATCCCAAAGATCCTCTTGGCTGTTGCTGTAGGGGTGGGACTTCTCTGAACATGTTTATATTTTGATAAGAAATAGTACTTTGTTAGAACATGCAAGCAGCACATTTTGCTTTTTCTTTTTTCTTTTTTTTTTTTCCAATGGCCATCTTTTCTCTTAACTGTTGTTAAGTTCAGAGTTTATCAGCATGGTTAGTATTAGTTAACCTTTATTGCTACAAATATTGCATGTTCTCTCTCCATAACTGCCATCTGGAGACAATGTCTGAATATTTTAGCTGGGTGTTTATCAGGCTGAAGTCTGCACTGAAATTGGCTGAATTGGTAAATATGGATTTCTAGGGTAACTTTTGATAGCCCTGTGGTGAAAAAAACATGTATATTGATTTTCACCAGGGACTATATTGTTAAAATATATAAATGTAAAAATTGACTTAGGAAATAAAAAATAAATGATAGCTATAAATCAGGGACAGCTGATAAACAAATAAATATCTATCACTATTATATCTCGGTATTTCCCAAAGATATCTGAAGAGCACTTAATTGTAACTGAGTAATCAATTATTCAATTAACCTTCTTCTCATCAAATATATATTTGATATAACTTTTTGAAGCTTGGGCTCTAAAAGGTTTATATTGATTGCAGGTTTCAAGGCCATATGTTTCAGTTATTGGATTTGTGCAGTCAAAATTGACATCCTAAGTTCACTAGAATATGTAAATATTTGAATGTAATGAGTTTCCAAGACTGTTGGAGTGATGCAGTTAGTTTTCATTACTTTTTAAAACTACAATCTTTTGTGATTATGAAGTTCACCTTAGTGGAACACATGTCATTTAAATACATTTGTTATTCAGAAAACATTGGCTTCTTTTATGGTCTGGCTGTGAACATTCACAAATTCACTTTTCACACGGCTTTGGATAGAGCTGATTGGGAAACATTTTAGTGTTTTGTTGGAAAATGACAAAAACTGTGGGGATTCTTCAAATGAGAGTGTTTCTTGAGAGCACTTTTTGATTTTACTGTAGTCCTGCTGGACACCCACAGCTGTACCAGTGGAAGCCCACCCTTGGCAGGGGTCAGGGTGTGACCACTGCCCAGTTCTATGGAGAATGTAGACATGTTCACACTGAACTTCTGGATGGGTGCATTCCTCTCCAGCAATCCTTAGTTCACTGGGTGTAATTTTCTAGCTGTGTTTCTGTCAGTTGATGCAGTGGGCACATGAGGATGTGTCATGCAAATGGGGAGTCTCACTTTCCACGTGTTTAAAATGCACTTGTTGTCTGTATGTTCAGCACAAATGAGCAGTGGCTGAAATGAAAGTGGCTGATTTCAACAGTTGCCCAGCTCTAGCAGTTTAGCACAGTAGTAAGGGACAGCAAAATTTGGCTTTCATGGTCAAAATGGGAAAGTGAAATTGGGGAATTTAACCCTTCCATTCCCATGAGGGGCACCTGATCTGGACCTCCAGGTACAAACTGGGTTTGAAACCACTTATTCTTTTCTTTTAATACTACCTTTCCTCCCAGGAGCTGAGCTGTGGTGCTGTTGGGTTAGCTTCCATTAAGACCCAAAACTGGCTGCCTTGCCTGAGCAAACCTAGCCCCTGTCCGTGATATCGGGTTTCATTCACATACCATGATCCTCCAAATCAGAGGCAAGAGGAAAACACCAGCAGATCTTTTGATAGTTTGGGAAACAGTTGTTTATGTATTCCTTTGTTTCAGTATGTGAGATATTGTGCATTTATTAAGTAATGCTCATTAAATTTTAGGTCGTATCAAGTAGGAAGAAATAGCTGTACAAAGAAAATTCATTTGTTATATGATTTTTTTAAATGGTCATTAGACTATCAAGGTGCAAGGACCTCTCTATTAAGGATAAAATTTACTGTGTGTCTTCACTTTTGCTGGTTTTGTGCAGGCAGTTTGATTAGTGAGAGACATATTGTTCAGTATCAATGACTTCCATGGATGCAAAACCCCTGCAGGGGTGTGGAAACTTGCTAAATTCCTTCTGATGGTCTCTGGCTACATCAAAAGAAAAGTGCTGTAACGGGTTAATAATAATCCGACTGTCTTCAAAATTTGTTTGATATAGCAGTGCACCAAAATATTCGTTTCTGGCAACTCTCTTGACAACCTTTTGATATTTAGATTTTTTGTGTGTGCGCTTCAGTGTGTAATAGATTAACTTGGCTCTGCGGAAAAGGTCTTTATAGAATCCTTAACTGTTGCTACTCATTATTGAATAAACAGTGCTTTCTTCATGGGAAAAAAACCCTCAAAAACCTGCAGATTTTTTCCCTCTTAAAAATGCATTCATAATCTAGATATTAGTAAACATTTATATTTTTTTTCCTTCTTGAAAAATATCATAAACAGTCTTGGTTTGACCTTGTTAATGCAGGACCACTTTAGTAATCTGTGCCTAATGATTTTTTACATTAAACCACAGCTTGTGTTGGACCCTTGTGTGTCACAGTAATTTAAGAACAGTCATTTTGCACATTCCGATCCCATTATGTTACATTGTTACTGAATAAAGACTGGTATTATGTTGCTCCTATAAAGGGCAGAAGTGGCCTGAATTTTATCTGCTGAACGAATCAATCTGGATTATGTCAGCTGAAAAGAATTGTGAACTGCAGTCTCCAGCAGATGGGGAGATTTTAAAAATGTATCTGTTTGGTTGTGAATACATTAGCTAAGATAATACCTTGTGGTGACTGAAAAGTAGTTTTTCTCTCTTTTTTTCAATGAAGACTGTACCAATTATCATTTCAACATAAAGTATTAGGAGATCAATTGGGAACTGAATGCCATTTCCTAATGTTAATACAGTGTTTTATTTAAGCTGCCTTGACAGGCTGTCTAGGCTGTGGGAAAAAGACTGAGCAAATAATGAGTAAAGGGTTTAGAAAAAAGACAGAGGGTGGAGCTTGGCAAACGATGTGAGCTATTCATCAACAACTCAACAAGGATGATGGAAATAATAAGTACTCCTTAAAGAAAAGGGGAAAGGATTTTTTTTAAAGAAACAGTTTCCTTTAAAAAAAATATTTAACTCTAACTTTGTATTACTTTCTGATTAGCTGATTTTAAACTTCCTGAAATCAGCAAAAAGCTTCCCTTTGAAATGGATAGTCCACGTTCAAACAGTGCATTCTTTAGCAATCAGTTAAAAAAAAGAAACAGTGTCTAATTTCCTGTTCATTTGTGCAAATTTCTTACCATGTGGCATTGTCATTTAATATCTAAAGTACATTAATGCATTTCTATAATGCCAAAACCCTCAGACAAATCCCCTGTGTGAAATAATTTGTGTGAACTTTGAACTAACCATGAATAAAATCAAGATCTTATTATGTCCTTTATTTATATGGCGCAGAAAAGCTTTGAAACTTAATACTAGCACCAACATGATATGCACATTCACAGTGATGCTTTTAAAAAAAAAAAAAAGAAGAAAAAAACCCACTCAACTTTCCTGCATTTTTGTGGGCTTTGCCCACTGTTCAGATACCATTACGTTTCTTCTGAAAATATTTGTCTTAGAAATCAATAGGCTATTCTAATATTATTGTGTTCTGAGTTGCTAAAATTTCTATTCAGGAGATATAATTCCACCATCTGTAAAGTTCTAGATTTTATAATACTTATAAGCTGTTTTTAATCTATTTTTACTGCCATGTTCTGTCCTGAAATGTCAGAGAGTGCAGACTGGGTCTCGGAATTAACATGACAGTTAAGAAACTTGGCAAGGTTTTACAGCAGATTGTGACATTAACAAAGTACAAAGGAGAATGGGGAAATTAACGTTAATGTATGCTTGCAGACACTATAAAAATCTATATGTCCACGATCAGGGAACTAAAAATAGGGATGTTTTTTATGTTGATGCCATTAAATACAGAGCTTTAGTGTGAAAAGAAATTTCCATATGAAAAGCAACTTACTAAAAAGTGATGCTGTAATCCCTCCTCTGGACTGAACAACAGGTTTATGTATCCTAGGTCAAGTAGGCATATGGCTGGTTTTTGGTTTTCAATTTTGTTTTAGGCTTTTTTTTTTTTTTTTCCTGAATCTCTGGTGAAACTGATTCGAAAGCACTGTTTTTAAACAGCTGCAAGAAATGCAGTATGATAGATGTCCTGATACATGGGAGTGCTATTAAAATTCACAGATTTCTCAGTAAATCATGTGAAGTCCGTCCTTTTTCACAGAGTGATGCTGAAGTAAATGTCTGTGGCGGGCTCTTCCTCAAGCCCTGCACACCTGAGCCCTCCTGGTGCACTCCTGGTGTCATTCCCAGTGTCCGGCCTCCCAGGCCATCATGACCAGCACGGCTAAGCTGGGATGAGGTTTCTCTGAATACATGTTCCTTTAATTAGTTGGAGTTCCAGGACATGGGGCAAAAAACCTTGTCATAATGCCCAGGGGAAAACAGTGGCTGTTGTACAGGGGACAGTAAGTTCTAACTATTGGGTAAATCAGCAAAAGCTGCAGGGAGTAACACTACCTTCTGGTTAAACATGAGGTTGGGCTTGGTTTTACTTTTCTGTCTGAGTTTTTAAGTTGTAAGTTACTCAAAGCCCTATTCAGCCTGGATCTGTGGGGGCAGGGGCTGAGGCTTTCCAGGCTCCTGGAGCTTGGCACCCACAGCATCTAATCCTGATACCACAGACAAAACCGTCTCTTTTCATCACCACTGATATTGTGCTGTTGCTTTGTCAGACCCCAGCCATGGAATATGAAGACACAGCTCCTCTCTGCTGCCTGAGGAGGATGGCATGTGGCAGTGAGCTGCCTGTGGCTAAGGGTACCTGTGCCAGCAGCAGAGCTGGGCTGAATCTTCTTTTCTTTTTTTTTTTTGACAAGTGGCAGAAGCTGACTTCCAGCACTGGTGGTGCAGATTTGGAGCATATCCTGTCTTCGTGTTGATATTACCCATGGGTTCAGCACACTGGAGAAAACCCCAAGTTTGTTTACTGACACCCTTCTTTAGGACACGCTCTGTGACAGCCTTTTAGCAGGGTGATGTACAGCAGAGCGTGAGCTGCCATCGGTGAGTGGCAAAGCGCAGCGAAGTTCACTATTCGAGGCATGGCCATTTGTCACACCGTGTCAGGCTACCAAAACGTTTCATATATTTAAAGCCAAAGGAAAACACTGCCTGCATTCCCTTACATAGCCCTGGTGTGATTGGAGCGAGGCAGTGCAGGTGCCAGTGGCAGGGACAACGGCAGCATTCCCTGGTGTGCGCGAGCAGTCTGATGCAATGCAAACATTAATCTCTCGGCTACAAAGGAACAGCATGGATCCATCTGTTACTTTCTTTGCTCTTAATCAAGATGGGGAGGGAGCAAAAGTTCATGTAGCAAATGTGGGCATGCACCAGATTGGGACCCGAGCCGTGTAAAGCTGAGATCAAATTTAGCGGCAACAGGATTTTTGGAGGTCTGTGGATCCAGGGTTGCGTATCACTTTGGATCTCTTCTTTCACCAAATTTGGAAGTGGAAATTGAATTCTGGGATGTGGTATTGGCCCATTCTTCTCTGTAACCCACAATGCTGAGTGCAGACTGCTGTCCCTATTATGACTGTGCTAACAATTGACTTTTTGGTTTGGCTGTCTTGCAGAAGAAAAAAAGAAAGAAAGGAAAAAAAATCAATTTCAACCCAAAAGTATTTCTTTTCTAGTTTGCTTAATAGCTTGAAACATAGAAAATACTGTGTTTTGTATTAAATGAGGAAATTCTAGAGAGGGGGTAAATAAGAAAAAAAGCAAAACACAAAAGCCATGCAGGGGCCAGACTGTCAGAAAAGCAGAGAAGGAGATGACAGCCCTTTTATCTGCTGGTTGAGCAGTTAGAAAACTTATCCAGTATTCAGGAGGCCTGGTCTGAACTCATTGCTCTGCTGAGCAGAGTAACCCACATCTTGGGTATGTATTCCTGCCAGATAACTGCTCAGTGAAAGAAGAATCCCTCCCCACTGCCTTTGCTCACTACTACTCATCCCCAATGGATGCAGCATTTGTTTCCCTTCCTCTTTGAAGCAACCTATTAAAAAAAAAAAAATTGCTAAAACCTTGTTTTCCAGAAGAAAGTATTGCTACTCTGAGTAAGATGTGAGCTAGTCATGGCCATGATCACAGTGGGGTCTGCTGTTAGTGAGGTCACTTATCATTAAATTTAATTTTGCCTGTTTCTGGTAACCAGAGTTTTTGAAAGGAGATGAGGCAATACAGATTGATTTCTAAAATTAGAAGTATTTCTAGATCACTTGTATTTAGAACCCCCTTTTGCAAGCTCTTAGGATGTCTGTATCCTGTATTCAGACAGACAATCATGCAATCACATCGTCCCAAGAAGCATAAGTGCACATTTATGTGCCAGTTTGAGTGTCCAGTCATGGGTAGGAGCAGCTTGGTAACACCTCCTGAATTGCTCCTTCTCCCTGTGTCACAGCTGGTTCCCCCCTCTGCTGTCAGCACGATGACTCCTGCCCAGCTCCATGGCATTCCAGCTTTGCCAAGGAGCACTGAGCACTTGCTCACAGATGAGCCCTGGTGGGGTTGGTGGCAGAGGGGCACAGAGCATGTCCTTGCCCAAGGTGTGCTCTCAGTAGCCAGGAGTGTCAAACAATGTCTGCATCCATGCACATGCATGTCAGACAACAATGTCTGGAGCACAAATCTTGTGAGGAGCAGCTGAGGGAGTTGGGGGTGTTTATCTTGGAGAAGAGGAGGCTCAGGGCTGAACTTATCACTCCCTACAGCCACTTGAAAGGAGGTTGTATCCAGGTGGAGGCTGGGCTCTGATCCCAGGCAACTGGTGATATGACAAGAGGACAGTCCAGGGGAGGTTTAGTTTGGACATCAGGAGGAATTTTTTCACAGAAAGGGATGTGATGGAGTCACCATCCCCGGAGGTTTTTAAAGAAAGACTGGATGTGGCACTTGGTGCCATGGTCTAGTTGACAATGTGCTGTAAGATCATAGGTTGGACTCCATGATCTCAGAGGTCTTTTCCAACCTAATTGATTCTGTCATCCACTGATGGAGACTCCTGAATGCTACAGGTGCAACCTGCCTCAGACCTGTCCTGTCAGCACTCATATCCCATCAGTTTCTCTGTTGGTGTTGAAAGCAATTTAGCTGGGCTGGGTGACAGATGAGGAGCTACTTCAGTGAGGTGCTTGTCCATAAGGTAAACTGATTTTCGTATCAATGGCAAGGTTCTCATTGCACCATTTCTTCTAATTTCCTACCAAGGGAGATGTCCTATTTTGTGGGACCATGTATGCTCAGGATTTGTGTGTGCACATCCAGCTATCTGGGCAGCTTTGCTTCAGCAATGACTTTTTAAATCCATGCTTGAAGAAGTACATAATTTGTGGTCATTTGTGGAGCTTCACTCCTCTTATTTAGAGTGGGGCAGTAGTAGATAAGAGAAGAATGACATAAAATCACTTGGGTATGGCAGTAATTATCTATTAATTTATTCTCCATTCTTATAGTTCTATGAGATATGAGTCACCTGGAGTTGGTATCCTAGTCCTAAATGTGGATCTGTAGTATTTAGCAGTGCAATGACCTACCTAAACCCACTGTTTTTCTGAGTATTTAGGCCTGTGGCATTGCTTACAAGATTCACATCTCCTCTCAAGGGCTTGCAAATAAAACACTGAATGAGAGGGATCTTCAGCCTTAACACAGGAACAGCTAGCCCAAGAGATATTTAAATACTTGGTGTTCTTTTTTTGTAATGAAATAAAATGGAGAAATGTGATCGTATTTCATGCCGTGGATAAAATTAGATGAAGGCTAAGGTCCCCTGTCTAGTAGAGGAAATATTGTGGATATATCTCTGGGTTCCTCATAGGTCCCTGCAATTATAAGTGGGAAGAACACAATTGGTTGAGAAGTCTCCCCCTTTGTTAACAGAGGCACCAGGGATTGAAAACTTCTTGCCTGGCATATTCATGTGCTTCCCTGCCCTGTGGTTGTGGAGACTTTGTGAGTCTGTGGGAATGTCTCATCCTTTGTCTTTCCTAAAAAATAAATTACATTCATGAGATGGCAGTTTTATAAGTTTTCTTTCTTGTGTAACATGAACGTTTTGATTCCTTCTTTTCATTACAAGGCAGAGGTCTCTGAATGCTAATGTGCACTTAACTCATATGATGCACACAAAGTCATATCACGGGCACTTAGTGGTTAGGATGGATCTGTAAGAAAGGGCATGTAATACTCTAGTTGCTGAATATCAGAGATTTTCATAGAAACTGCAGTCACTCTCAGACTTCAGTATGATTCCCATGATTTCAGATGTACTGAGCTGCTCAGCCTGGTACCTTCCCATTTGAAAGGCACATATTCTTTGTAGCCACTCATCCATCTTTTCTTATTTAGGAGTAGTGTCTGAATGAAGAATTACATATCTATATTTTGTAAGGCATGCTTGTCTGGCTATGTGCCTTCGGAGTGACATCCAACAAGCATTTGAAGAAACTCAGATGTAGATTGTAGTGTGAAGATTTTTTTTTTAAAAGAAACATGATTACTTGTCAAACAAGGGCTAATTTTGCAGCATATCTCGCAGCATTTCCACTCTTCTGCATTTTACACCTTCATACATCTTCATACAAAACAGTTTGTGGAAGGGTACATTGAAGACAGGAACCTTTATCACAATATTTGGGTTCAAACCTGCCCAACAGTCAGTATAGAGCTGTTTAAATGTATTGGATTAGTAAATGCCTTCCTTGATATTTTATCACTTTCAAACTCCTCATTTTGATCAGTTTTCTTGGAAGTAGGTGCTGTAAGGTGTTTTATGGTTATCATAGGGTTTTTTCCCCCCTCTTCCTTTCTGTTGAAACTTTGCTGATTTTATTCAAATGAAAGTGGTGTGGTACTAGTTAGTTTGAGTTGAACCACAGATAAGTCCTATTCGTGTGTTCCTGATGAAGTTTTCTTCCTTTTGCTGCAAGGACCTTCTGTTTGACTTGTTATAGATGTAAAGGATGTTCCCATGTAAAAAAAAAATAAAAATAAAAGTGTAGGGTCAGCTGTGATTCAGCCATGCTTTATTTTAACTTTCTTCCCCCTGGAAACCCTTCTGTAGCCATTGTAATAGATGTAAAAGCATATATTGCTGTAAGATGCTGCCAGTGAGCTGAGCTGCTGCTCAGGGGGAGTCACCAGGGTCAGAGCTGGGTGGCTGCTGAAGCACCAGGATTCACACAGCAAGTGGATACAGGGGTGAGTTTGGTGGCTGTGGTAGCAACCGGGGACAGCAAGGCACACCCCAGTTATAAGGGCCTGGTGAGAAATCTTGCAGGTGGAAACCATCTATAAACAGTTCCATTTCTGCTCCCTGAAAAGCTGCCAAATTGGATGCTGCAGGAAGAAAATCAGCTACCTGGGGGAAACGTGGGGCCTGGCAGTGGTGTAATGGAAATGTTTCCTCATCAGCCACAGGAATCTGACTTCAGGGATAGGATAGTTCAAGGAGGGATGAGATCCCTGGAAGGCTGCTGGACCAGCCTGGGGGGAACCCAGAAAGGAGGGAGGGCTGTGGTACTCAGTGATGCTACTGCTTGCCTGAGCTTTGAAGGAGAGCAGATGAATGGTACTCTGCGGGTATCCAGCAGTTGAGGGGGTACCAGAGACCTCTCAGCAGCCAGCAGAGCTGGCAGAGGATGTGGCATGCTCCCCTGGTCCTGCGTGGTGTGCAGCAGGGCAGGTCAAGAGCTCTCTTTCCCAGGGAACGCTTCGGCTGTACCTTCTGTTTGAGCTGGTGTGGGCTTGGAGTGTGTGCGGAGAACGTACATACCTTAATAGAATGTGAAAAGTGAAGCAGCAAGTTACCGGGACAAAAGGTAACTGTACTGGTGGCGTGGGGGGATTAGGTGTGCCAGTTCAGTGGGCACCCTAATCCAGCTCGACATCGCAGGTGGCTTGGGGGAGCTGGTAAATAGCTGGAAATTTTGAGAGAGCCACAAGAGGGAGCTCATAACCCACGAACAAGGAGGTCGAACTCCTTTCTCTCGCTTTAATTTTTTTTTTTTTTTTTTTTTTTCCCAAGGTCTGTTAAAACAGGGCGCTCACTTCTTGCTGCAGATGCGCAGCAGGGCCATGTGCCCCCTGGGAGGGACTCGCACCCCTGCAGTCGGATGGGCTGAACCCAGGTGCTACACACAGGGGGCTGGGAGGTGCCTGGGGGGGCATTGCAGGTCTCAGGAGCAGAGGAAACAGCTTCCCATTACACCAGTCTGAGGAGGCCCCTCCTCCACACAGGTGTACCCCAAACTATAGGGGCTTGAAAGCTTTTTGTCAGGAGTGATTTATGAACAGCCGGGGTG
>NW_016690333.1:1202129-1214023 GCF_001604755.1 Lepidothrix coronata | reverse complement strand
GCTTACTTGTTTATTCAATTTGCTGTAGTTATTATGCTTAACAATGTAGTTGACTTGTCACAATATAACTTTGTACCTTCAACGGGACTAAATGCTGGGTGTCAGTCATCACAGTGAGGTCCGGAGTGTTCAGTGAGGGAAAGAAGTTTTGGGGAGAGAGTGAGGAACAGTGGATCTGCCGGGGAGTGGGCAAAAAGAAGTACAGCCCTGCATGATCTGGCTGCTGCTCCTGTCTGGCTGCTGGGACTGCTGTGGTGGGTCATGCTGCCTGCACACCTCAGGGACAGCACTGGCAGAAGCCTTTTGCATTTCTGATCTGTCCCAGAGGCAGTGTCAGTGTGCAGGGTCTGTACCCACCAGCAAGCACAGCAAGAGGCAGGGATGCTCTGCACATCTCAAGTGCTTCATTCCTTGATGAACTGCATTTTCTCCTCCTAACATGTTAAAAGCATCAGTTCTGTATGTTTATCATACAAAGGTTATGTATTCATATGGAGCTTACCACAGCACTTCAGAAGCAGTTTGAGCTGAAGTGGGTTATTTTCTTTGCTTTTCCAATTAATCTCAAGAAGCCCCTGTTTTCTGGGGGTGAGGCCACAATTCAGATTCCATTTATACTAATTATGTACTTACTTGGCTCTTGGCCTCCTTTAAGCACAAAAGTAGGAGAGAAACCAGAAAAAAAAAATAACTGGATGGGTTTAGTCTGATTTATGAAAACATGCAGAAGTTTGAGCACTTCAGCAGATCTTATTTGTAGAGGCTGAACCAGCTGTGTCTGGGACAAGTCTGGCAATCTCGCTGCATCAGGCGTTCTCCTGGCACATCTGTAGCTCACTGCTCACTCTGACCTGCACCAGAGAAGCCTTTTCCACTCTTTTCTCTTGGTTTCGTTCAGTAGAGTTGATTAGGGAATTTTCAGCAACCTTGTTTTTTTTTGCCTGAAGTCCCAGTCCATTAAACAATGTTTTTTACTCTGCTGATTGTGGTGGAGAAATCCAGTTAGATTGAATTGCTGAGTGTGGAAAAACTGGGATTGCTGTTGAAATCCTGCATTTTTTTTTTAACCCATTATTTTTCAGTTCAGAAAAGCAAATTTTCAATAGCCTATTAATAATTATTCCACGTAAAAAATATAAAAGATTGGAACATATAACAAATCAAAATTCAATTTTTTTTTTAAAATATGTTTTGAGCTTTCTGGTTTCACATACTGCTGGTTTGCAACATTCTTTGTTGAGAGCTTGAGTTTCTCTTTCAGGGCAAAATGTAATATGAAAGTTAGCTTCACAGAAAAGGCAAAATTTTATAATAAAAATATTAACAAATTGCATTTGAATAGAGGCTTGAGGATAGATTAAATGTAATGGACGTATTAAGAGAATACTGACAATGGCTTTCCTGAGCAATTATGGATCTACAGTCCTAAATAGTGGTACTTTGGAGAAAAGGAAAGAAAGAGAGAAAATTAGTATCTTTTAAAATGTGAACATAATATGCAGAATAATAATACATAGTAATTTTGTTCTTGGGAGAATTCACCACTTGTGTATAGCTCCAGCCAACCAGCCTTTCCCTGTCAACTTCTGCAGGGATTTTGGGTTAACACTTTCCCATTTGCTGTTGTGAACCCTAGACAAATACTCATTAGAGCACAGATTATGGTTTCAATTGCTACAGTGACATAAGGCTGCCCCTTCCAGAAGCCATCAGTGGGAGCAGAGAAAGGTAATTATTGATTACTGGAAAGAATAAGGCTGGCAAAAGGTGGCCCTGATAGGGATGAGTTGGCCAGAAGGAGAAAAGAACAGACGGGCTCAGCCAGCTTAACTGCAGCCGTGTTGGGAATGACACTGCTGTGGTGGAGCAGCTGGGGACAGGGGCTGGGGGATTCATTTAAGGCTTTCAGCAGCTCCAGGGAACCCTTGAGCCTGTACAGGCAGAGGAACCTGCCTTCCTGCTCGTATAAGCATTCCAGGCCAGAGCATGAAAAATCTGCATTTAAGTAATATCTGACAATTTTTCATGTGGGCAGGGTTTCCCAGACTTACAAAAAGTCTTTGAGTGCTTGATTTCAGTGTGAGCAGTTCTAACTCCAGCTGAAAGAAAATGATACTGTAAATGAGCAGTGTTCTTGGGAAGAGAGCCTGAACCTTCCTGCTCTATTCTGACCCAAATAGTGCTCCTCTCACAGTTCCACGCCTATCCAGTGCAAGGACTCCCAGTCCCAACCAAGTACACATCACAAATAATGTGCCCCTTATCCCCAAGATTGTTTTTTGTGCCATTCAATGCTTGTCCAAACGAGATCCATTCAGAAGGGTGCCAGGTAAAGATGAGGCCAAGCCTCCTCTCTGTCCATAGCATGAGGCCATTTGTATGGCATTTGTTTTTCCGTGCTACTCCGCTGGCTTCCTTGTTTTGAGTAGGGAATAGAAAGCTCAAATCTATATATTTTTTTCTTTCAAGCTGTCTCTTCTGGGTGCTTTAGGCAGCTGACTTTGGTCTAGGTGGTACAAAGGAAATTTTAAACTTCCTTACATGATTTTTTTATGGACCCAGTGGGATAAAATCCGCACTTGTAGAGTCCAGATGTTTCTGCAGCTGGACTTCACTGAGTAACATATATAAGGGCTGAGAGTTACTTGGGGTCACTGCTCAGAGAGGGTCTCTCCTGCTTCGTGTGTGTGGTATTTTAATGGTTTCTACCTGGAAAGTTCATTCCACTGTTAATGCTCTTGCTGCACCTAATGATATTTTAGCTTTTTGATGGAAGGAATAATTGCTGAAGTAACTTCAAATAGAAAGGACTTTTTAGGTCCAGGGGATTCATGCGTAATGAAGATATTTTTGGTAATTCTTTTAAATGGTGGCCTTATTGTCATAGGTACAATTTTGAGCTCTATGCTCAGTTTAAATGTTTAACTATTTTCAACTGGAAAACCAGAACACAACCTCAGCACCCTGGGCTTACCTTCCCTGAGTGTTCAGTTTACACCTGGGTACAGAGCCAAGGTGAAACCAGGCACACATCTCTGTTTACCTTAAAACTTGCTCAGATAGGTTGTTTAAAATATTACAAACTGAGATAGGCTCACATTCATGGCTTTTCTCTTAGGTTGTCATTTTATGTTAATTGAATGCCTCTGTTAATCTAATAGATTTTAGATTTATGGTGGGTTCTATACCATGTCATATTTTAATCAATACATATTCCAACATTTAGATGGACAGATGAGAAAATCTGCCTCATCTCTGCACTTCTGTTCTATCAGCTGTCAATAATTCCTAATTTGAATCCTTCAAATGATCAGATTTATGGGTTTTAGTATATTGCATTAATCACAGAAATTAACTTTTGTGGAAAATGATGTTAAAGGTCATATGGAGTCTTGAAGGAGCAGTAACTGTGTCTGTCTTGCAAACATGTTTGCAGCTTCTCTAAGATAAAGTGCATTAGAATATTTATCTGCATGAATCCTGCTGATTGTTCCTTATGTCTAAGGTCAGTACGTGCTGGTGAGGAGATAAGGCTTGAAAGAAACGATTGCTGAAATCTGCAGATTTAAGAAGTCAGATGTAACACTGGGCTTTTTGTCCTCCAGTAGGGCACAGACAGGTCTGGCATAATTTCACTTGAATGGGTTTATTCAGGTGAAACTTCAGAAAATTTATTTTGCTGAAAGTGGTCCACGCCTTTTTGTCAAGTGTGTGTGTCCCCTCCTGGAAGAGCTCACAGCAGAGAGTGCAGTCAAAGGGGACAGGTTAGTCCTGATGCTTGGGCTCCAGCCCAGGAATGCAGCCTTGAACCTCAACCAACACCCAACTGCAATACTACCCCTTGGAGGGCTCCTCACTCACTGCCTGGGACCAGCTGGGGCTGGTGGTGTCCGTACAGAGGATGGAGGCAACCCCTGCCTCAGAGGGGGCACAGGATGGTGATTCCTGCCTTGCCCTGTGGACAGTTTGACATTCTGATTTTCCCTGTTCCCCTGGAAAAATTTGTGATGTTTGGCAGGAAGAGCGAGAATACTTTGCATCTCTTTCATTAATAAACACCTAGAAAACTTCCACTGCTTTTGGTGCTGCTGGATGGTGGCTTCTGGTGCCACCACCCAGCTGAGAGCTCAGGAGGTCATGGGGAGGACAGACCCTGAATCCCTGGCACCATGCTCCTGACACCGTGACATCCAGCTCCCTGTCCTGGCACTGACTCTCTGTACTGGTGCCCATCCCTGGGGTGATGGACCACACCAGTGCCCTGCCTGTTCCCAAGGCTGGGTGCCCAACGAGGAGCATGCGATGGGATTAATTCCCAAAACATTGAAATAGTAATTATAAAGCCAGCAACAGCTTGTGAGCTCCCTAAAATTTTCATATAACCCTTTCTTATCTGTCTCGAGTTCAGCTGCTGATTCTAATTGGCTTCACCAAAATAAACCAGAAATGGCTTTGTTGATTTAGTTGGATCTGTGCTAAAGCTAAATGCCCACAATTCTCCCATCTGCAGAAAGCCAGAATGATACTAGAAATGGCTACAGTTTTACAGATATTAATTAATATTTCTGAAGTGCTTTCTAAGCTTGGAACAAAGAACGAAAATCATTGTGTTATGAATAAGAAAACTGAAGAGAACAACCATAAAATTGCAGAGAATTGACTGCAGAACCTAACAAGGCCTCTGCATCTTTAATTTATATATTTCTGTTTACCACAAGCATGTGCTAAGAAAGCATGCACAAAGGAGGAAAGGTCTTGTCCCTTTTAACAGACAGTTTCTTCTCCATATATATCTGTATTCATGCAAATCCATTATAAACACAGTGTTGTCTGAAATACAGTTAATAAATGAAGGTAGCACAAATGTGATTTTAAATCAGTTTAATAAAATTAGTCATGTAGATTTTAAATCATTTTTACAGTTGATTTAACATTTGTGACTGGTTTATAGATTATGATATAGGATAGTGTTTGCATCCTTGCAATTTTATTCCAATTTAGAAACAGTACAAATATTAATTTTTGCTTCAATAATGGAGCCTTTGAGAATTAACTTGTCTTTTCTCAATACACATTTTATGAGAACGCTTTAAATATGATTTTTAATATTTTTGAGGACTTTATTACACATAAAGTTCTTTTAACTAGGACTTAACTGGAAACCCTTCACAAAACTTTCTTGGCAGACATGTAAACGTTTTTCATGGTTAATTTAAGGGCATGAAATACGTAAGAATTGTTCTTCATAATATAAGACATTTTGTAGAAGTAATAAATAATTGTAATAAACTCCATATACCAAAAGGAGTGAAATATCTCAAACAGAAATAATAACGATGGGTTTCTTGTCAAAAGACACGATATTGCAATAAAACCTCAAATTTCACATGATTTCAAGTGACAAGGGAGGAGCTAAGCAAGAGTATCTTATTTACAGATCTTGCACAGGTTCAGACTACTATTATGTAGGAAAAGAAGAGTAATTCACTATAGGATATGTTAAGGGAGCTTTTCATCTCCAAATAATCAGCTTTACATTAGAAATCAGCTGGTCAGAAAGAAAGTGCAGTGTGTCAGTTCCTCATGTTGAGTGAGTTCTTCATGTGAAAGGGGTTTGTGAAGTGTCCCCTCATTTCTGGTAGACGGGGGCCCTTGTGCCAAGAGTCACTGTGGGGATTAGGGATGGGGTTTGGATAGCAGCCAGGACAGGTGCTGCTCCCAGCCCAGGGGTGGGCCCAGAGAGCCACTGACATATTTTTCATGTGGTGAGAAACCAAGATAAAACATGAAGTAAAAGGTGTCAGTCCAGCAGGACGTTTCCTGTCTTTCCTTTTGTATGTGTGTGTGTGTGCCAAGGTAACCTCAGAAGCATGAAGGAATCATTGATCCCACCCCCCAGGGTGGCAGTGTGGCAGGTCTGGAGTCTCTCCCTGTTCCTCCTTGCCCAGTGCCCCCGCAGTGGTTGGAGCATCTCCCAGGTGCAAGCACAGAGGTGCCAGGCTGGGAAAGGTCTCCCAGGCAAAGCTCATCCCCTGGTGTGTGCTGTGCCAAGGGGTTCCCAACCACCAGCCCTGATGGTGCTGTCTTTGCACGCCGCCTTTCCAACAAAGCTGCAGCATATGGTGTTTAAGTGTTTTCTACAGGGAAAGCTGAGTGGATATTGGCTGTATGGTGCAGTAACTTCCTCGTGCTCACAGCAGGTGGGCAAATGTTTCCCTCTCTCATTGCTAAATGCATAAGGAAGCAGTGGGTTTGAATTAACGTCATAGGCTGTATGGTGAAGAAAAATAGATATGTGACCTACAAACCCAGTCAGAACAAAGTCAGAGACTTTCCTGGTTCATCAGGTCACTTAGTGACCACCAAGAGAGATGGAGAAGTCAGTCATCTCTCTTCACCTGCATTTTCTGAACTGAGTAAATGCAGTGAGGTCCTTGAGGCTGAAAGCAAACATTAACATTACTTTTATTATGGCTGATTGAAAATGTGCTACTGTAACTGATTTTATGGAAGTTTGGTTCTGGGCTTTTTTTTTCTTTTCTCCAAACAATGGATTTTTTTAATCAAAGATCCATTTACAAAGAACACTTTACTGTGCCCAAAATTATAGAACTGCAAAGTCCCCATTCAGAAGTGCTCTAGATAATGCTTGTGAGAGCTCTTATTTGGGTTGCTGTGACTTTGATGTCCTCCGGGGCCTCCTTTTGATAGCTGAGGTAGGTAGGAAGGAAGGTGATTTAGGTGCATCTGTCATTGCCAACCTCAAGAAATTCATTATCATGAGTCAGATCCCTGCAAATCAAGAAAGTGACTCTTAGAACGTGATATTCAGGAAATAAATGCATTATAGTGGGGGTTTGATTTGGTTTTTTGGGTATGATGTTTAATTCCCTCTATTACAGAGTGCATCCCAAGACAGGGATTTCTCACAGATATATCAAACATTTCCAGTGAGTTGATTTTTATTCCTTCAGCATGTCAGGAGCACTCAATCTGCTTTTCCCCATATAGCAATTTATTCTACTTCCCACTTCTTCTCCTCTTGATTCAGTTTGTGGATGTGGTGCTAGTGAATGCTTTGCCAGTAATGAAAATACTCCCAAAAGAAGGCAACTCTGATCCCAGTCCTGGTGGTCCACATGTGGAAACTTGCCATTAGAAGGGAACTGGAAGCAATAGGCACTAAACTATTGTTCTTGTGAGTCATCACAGAATACTTCTGAGCTGGAATTTCTGTTTCCAATCAGGTTTTCAGCTGGATGTTTGGAGTTTCATTTTTTTCTATGGAATAATAAAAAAATCCTAAGGAAAGACACCTCCCCCTCCCCCATTTATTTTTACATTTCCCTTTAATCAATCCCCTGGTGCATAGCACATTTCCTTTAGCCAATATGCAGTCTCAGAAAAAATAGCATTTTGTGTTTTCAAGGAAAGATTACTGCTGTGAAAAGAGCTTGTCTGGGTTTTATAGACTTTGAGGTTGCCAAAGGAAAAAGTTGTCTTGTAGAAGACCCTGGAAAACATATTAAAACTAGATATTAATTCTTAATGTAACTGCACATCCTGCATTCAATCAAGAGCAGACTAAGTATTACAGTACTGGAAAGCAGAGTGCAATTTGTACATTTGCCCTAAAAAGCAGGTAAACTATCACTAGAATTATAATTGTGAACTACTTAGGAGTCAGTGTAATGCTTTTTATATGAAGAAAATCTGGCTTTAAGGTGTTTTAAGGAGAACTGTTCTGGGCAGTACAGGAAGGAAACTCAGGTGATGGATAAGAATTTTGCTGCTGTTAAAATCACCCCTTTTGCTTTCATAGTCGAGTAATGGGCAGGAAGCTCATGATCCTGGGCTTGGACACGACTGTTAGTATCAAGTGTGCAGGAACACATAGGAATGTGTGTCCCTTTCAAGCCAGGGCCATCCCAGCCTCTCCCTGATGCTGGGCTGTCCATCTGCAGTGTGCTCTGCCACAGCTTTGATTCAGTGAGCAGGACACCAGCACTTTGTGTCAGCTGCCACACACGGGCACCGAGTCCCCGCTTGCACAGGGAGCTGTGGGAGCTGCCCAAGGAGCCTCGTGGCTTCTGAATTGTGGCAAGTAATTGATCCACTGCCTCCAACACATCCTCTTCAGATGCCACAGAGGAATCCTGGCTTCTGGCTCAAGGAAATAGATTCCTTCTCGCAAGGAAATAGATTACATGAAGAGAATATGCACTTGCCTAACAGTTTTGGAAACACTCACTAATTAGTTCTCATAATGCTCCTAAAATATGTGCTTCCAACATTACTAAGAGGTAAAATGAGGCATGAGGCTCTTAAGAGATATCTGCTGCATCCCTGGGCAAATCAGGAGAAAGTTTGTAGCACTTAAATTAACATTAAAAGCAAAGAACAGTTCTATCAACTAACTTTCTAAATGCATCCTTATATCTACCTGGTAAAAGGCACAATCCAAAATCACTCTAAAGGGACCAGAGATCTTATCTGGGTGCAGATAAGAGAGTAAGGAAAGGAAAAAGGCACGAGGCAGTAGCTGGGTCTCTACCCTTTAGGAAATGAGAAATATGTTAATAGTCAAAGGATTTTAATAAATAGACAAAAGTAGAGGCTTCAATTCAGTGTGGCTTTTATTAAGTTTTGGACGATGAACTTTCAGAAAGCTGTAAGTAAGGCAATCTTGTGACCTAAATAATTGCCAGACTTCCTTCTGTCTGGGGAAAATAATGAAATAGATTAGCTCAGACTCATTTCATAAAGAATTAATGGTGGAAAACATAATTAATGCCACTCAATATATGTTTGTGAAAACAAGTCTTGTCAAATTTAATGTGATTTTTTGACAGGATTGCAAGTTGGTTTGGTAAAAGTAGCAAGGTTGGGGTCACAGACTTCTGTATGGCTTTTGTCTTTCTGCAGTGTGACATTTTGATTACTGCTAGTAAGCTCATTCCAAATTAATGAATAATCCCAAAAGAATATTGAGAAATTAATATATGGTGCAGGTTGAATGGATTAAAAATTGCCCATCTAGTAGGGAGTTATTAAACTGGAAGCCTGGCTGGTGGAGTCAGTGCTCCATTAAACTGTGGAGTCTCAGGTCTTGTTCCTGACTGCCACCACCTTACGGTGCAACTTGTGTTCAAGAAACAAGTTAGTGCCACAGTCTAACTGACTAGGTGGTGATCAGTCAAAGGTTGGACTTCATGATCTCAGAGGTCTTTCCCAACCTAAATGACTCTGTTCTTCTGTGAAATCCAGGAATGTCAGTCAACTTCAATGCTTTATATTCCTAGTTTGAAAAATACCAGTGCTGAATCCAACTTCCTTCTAAAAACACTCCAGAGTTTACTGTTGAAAAGCACCATATATTTTTATCTAAGACATTTAATGTTAGAGTCCTGAACTGTCCAGTGTTTGATTTCATTTTTGGGGGGGGTGTTTGGGGTTGTTGGGTTTTCGTTGGCTTTTTTTTTGGTTGGTTTTTTTTTTGTTACATTTCTTTTGTTTGGGTTTTTTTGTTTTGTTTTGTTTTTAAACAGCTGCATGGTGGAAAAGCAGGTTACTTGGATAGTTTACAACTAGCCCAGAGGTTGTGGCTAGTAAGTAGATACACAGCCAGGAAGACAGCGATCCACATCTCTCTCTAGCAATTTGCTACTCCATAATTTGGGCTCAGTAGCACAGAAATAACTAAAAGCTATATGTAAGATCACAAATAGGACTTAAAGAATGGATGGGTGCTGCTGTGCTGAGGAGCAGGATCTCTGAGAGAGACTTAATGCTCATGGGGAAGACACACCTGAAGAACATGCAGTTTGTTGGCTATGGGGTTAACCCAAACCGTGGAGGTCCCACCTGGGACCACTGAAGGTGGTGCTGCTCGTGCAGGTGACACTGGGGTGGTCACCACTGCCAGGGCCCTACAGAAATGTGCAAGTTGAAAGGGTTCAGAGAAGAGCTATGAAAATACCCAAATGATAGAAAGCATGCCTTGGAGTGAAATGATCTCAGGGTTCATTGTTGATTTATCCAAGGAATTAGTTTAACAAGCAGTTGGAAGCACAAACGTTATGTTGAAGAGCCATTTGATAGAAAAGTTCCACCTGCTTGATAGTCAGCTCTTTGCACAAAGGAATGAGGATTTCAGCAGGTTCTTCCTAGGTTGTAATAGATAAAGACAGGATACTTTTCTGGAAGCTACCATCTAGTTCAGCCACAGCTTTTAGGCTTAAAGCATGGATTAATTCTGGGAACTCCTCTAGGCTGTATGAGTTTGGAGGTCAGAAAGAGTGATCTCAGTGGTGCCTTCTGGCTTTATAATCCATGAATTGAGTCAATTAGTAATGTGATTTACTTTTTTATTTTTCCATTTGATTCCAACCCTACCTTTCCCTTCATTTGTCTCTTTTCTGTTCACTTAGTTATTTTTGCTGTAGCAAAGTTCCTCCTTTACAGGATGAAAGAACTCCCTGTTTAATTTGAGTTTTTTGTCTGCTATTACTGGGGCCAAGATTTGGTCTCACGTGAGTCGTAAGATCACAAAAGGGTTTTGATGCTACAGATAGTTAGAGGCAGAATCTGATCTCATTTTCAGCTCTTTGTGCTGCAGGTCAGGCTGCACCTGCCAGGGGAGCAGCCCTGCTGCCCACTCACACTGTCCTCGGTGCCCTCCACGGTGGCTCTGAGCCCTTCCCCAGCCTTCAGAAAGCCTGCACTAAGCAAAGTTTCATCTTTCTGAAATGGGGCGTGGGAGACTCATGCCAGCACTTCAGTGCTGCTGTGCACGCAGCAGAGGAACATGCTGTACTGTTTTTATGGTTAAATATCTGATTTGTGAAGTGGACAATGTGCTCTAAGGAACTAGAACCTCAGTCAGCTGATGGCCAGGAGCTGTGTGGGGCCAACCCCAGAACAGGGGCTGGAAGAGACCCTGGTGAGCAACCCTGGCTTCCCAAGGGATGGAATGATGAGCAAAATTGTGCTCTGGGCCCAAAGCTGCAGAGAAATCCTGGGGCTCAGGCCATGCCAGTGGCTGGGAAGGCTGCAAGAGCCACAACTGTATGGTTATAATTCTCATGCCTCGACTCACATTCATGTAGAATGACTGAAATTAGGTGGGTTTTTCCCCCCGACCAGCCAGTTTGCTGCATAAGCATTAAAAAAAAATCAATGTGGTGGCTTGTTGGTGTGGAGCAAAGCCTGTTAGCAGTACCACCTAAAAATCACCCCTGCAGAACTGCACAGTACACACTCTCTACAACTACCTGAAAGGAGGTTGTAGCCAGGTGGGGTATCAGTCTCTTTTCCCAGGCAACAAGCAGTCTTAAGCTGCACTGGGAAGGTTTAGGTTGGGCATTAGGAAGTCCTTTACAGAGAGAGTGATGGGACATGGCAATGGGATGCCCTGGGAGGTGGTGGAGTCACCGTCCCCGGAGGTGTTTAAGAAGAGACTGGATGTGGCACTCTGTGCCATGGTCAGTGGCAGACGAGGTGGTGTTGGATCAGAGGTTGGACTCGGCGATCTCAGAGGTCTTTTCCAACCTAGTCGATTCTGTGATTCCGTCTGTCTTGCGTACAGATCCTGGCATTTTGGCAGGTTTGTCAGGGCGGACCCGCACCCCTGACCGTCTCTCTTCTCAGCGCCAGATCGCACGGGCAGTTCCCGACCTGCCGGGGCTCGGGGGGTTGTTCGGGTGCGGGGTGCGGGTGGCGGCGGTGCCGGGGCGGCGCGGGCTCGGTGACGGTGACAGTGGCGGTGACGGTGACAGCGACAGTGACCGCGCCGTGACCCGGCCGGGCCGCGGGGCCGCGCTCGCCCCCGTTGCTGCGCTGCGGCGGCGCGGGCGGCAGGTGGCGCTGCAGACCGCCCGGCCCGGCCCGGCCCG
>NW_016690333.1:1195585-1201966 GCF_001604755.1 Lepidothrix coronata | reverse complement strand
TTTTTTTTTTTTTTTTTTTTTTTTTTTTTAGCGTCGTGCCCGGCTAAGTAATTATTCCCAAGTCCATCCCTTACCGTGCGGTGCTTGTACCCCCGCTTCTTTTTATTATTTTTTCCCGTGTGTTTTTTTTTTTCTCCTTCTCATTTCGAAGATAATTCCCGGTTAATTTTGTATTAAATTATTAATGCGGCGTTCAGGCTTCAATCCCTTGCTTCACAGAACAGTTTAAGTTGGTAAAGACCTCTAAGATCATCAAGCCCAACCTTTGACTGATCACGGTCTTGTCAACTAGACCATGGCACTGAGTGTCACATCCAGGCGTTTCTTGAACAGTTCCACTGATTAAAAGCTCCGGGGATGTCAAAAACCTAAACTTTAGTTTATATTGCTGCTGCATTTTGAATGGCAGCTGTTACATCACCCGTGTGGTCTGAACTGCCAGCAGAATAAACCTCAGCTTCTTAATTTTCTGTTGATAACAAAATCTTAGCACCATGTGAATAACTAAATATTTTACTCTAATACAAGTAAAACTCTTTTCTGTAGAGTTTTAAAAATTTATTTTAAAGCTTCAGTTTTGCAGTGCTTATTCAAGTAAAATTCTAATACTCTCACTTGTTAGAATTGAAGTGCAAACAACCACATTTTTAATTGTAAGATTTTCTTCTCCTTTCCTTTTTTAACCTTTTTATTAGTTTACCTTCTAGTTCATAAATATACATAACTTCTCTGGTAGCCATTTGGAAAACACAGGTGATATTGGCAGATAAAAGAAATATTTATTTATTTGGATTCTATATAAATAATGTGAATTTTTGTGAGACAATTTACACATGCAAACAAGGACAGAAAAAAAAATTGTTCATGATCGTGTATCACATTTACCCAAAGAGTATGATTGTATGTGTAAATTAAACTATTGCACACCCATGCTAAATTAGGTATTTGTGAATGCAGTTACTTAATTTGCATGTACAGATTAAGTTAGCCCAATTAATCACTATGATAGTCCAATTTTACACAAGTGTGACCCCACTGATGGCAGTTGTTTTGCCACAACTGCTGAAATACTGTTACAGGGAGATGGGTCCAACTTGTGCACAAGTGAAGCACGTGCTCTTGCAAAAAACCCGGACAAAATGCATTTTATAATGTGTCAGTTATCATCACTTCTGAGGATATGTTATTTATGAAAACCGGTCATAGCTATACAATATTTGATCAATTGCTATTAAGACCCCAGCATCAGAACCATGCCTCTCACATCTGGCCCTTTTGTTTGGGCTAATTATGATGATGATCATGGATTCAACCTGTCTTAAATCTCAGATGTATAAAGTGGGCAGATTAAGGACATTTGTTCATAATTAGGATTCCTAAATGAAAATCTGGGAAGTGCTTCTTGGAATATTTATAGTCTTGTTTCAGCAAGGCTTCTCGTTGTGCACACCCTCTCTGGGAGATGAGAGCTCTGTTCCTTGCACCCGTGTGGTCCATTCTATACATTCCTTTCAAACCTTGTCTAACAAGCATATTCTCTGTGCAAAAGGGTGGAAGCCATCGAAATTAAGGAGCAGCTCCATAAAAGCTGCAGTATGACACATAGAATTTTTTGACTCCTTTGGGCACGTGCTGTTTGTGAACCCAGTGGTGTCCCATGTAGCCCTATGGACACATGTCCTGATACATCCTTGCCTTCCCTTGGCACTGAAGCTGCCAACACCTTTCACACCCAATTTCCAACTCACACTCAGGGCTTTAAGGTAGTCATTACTCACATAAGCATCTGCAAATATATTTGGGCTAATTCTCACTACTTTTTTCCCACCCACTTGTTATTTTATTTAATATATGTAGCCAAAATCCAGAACTCCTTGGCTCTAAACATCTCTGGTAACAAGAGACACCTGCTAACACTCTTAATCCTTATTACTACAGACCCCTTGGCCAACAGGAACTGGTGTGATGGGGGGCACTCTGCTTCCACCATAGATGACACAGCTCTGCTCTCATGTGTCTTTTTCTTTGCTGATATACTTTGCTGACAGTCCTGAAGCCAGGAAAAGTACATGGGAAGTTTTAATGTGGAGAAAGATGAAGCCTGGCGTGTTGGTGTTTAAGTTACTCCTTGTGCAAGCTGGGCTCAGGTTGCCTACGTGGTGCATCGAAGCCGGTGCTATCGATGGCTCTTGGCTGGTTTGTTCCTGCCCCTGGTGAGCAGACAGACCTGTAAACCAACTTCTGTGATGGACTAGACTGTCACCACCCCAAAATGTGCAGCATGGCACCTTTGCTGTGAGCCTGTGCCCAGGAGCAGTGGGCTCTGTGGGCAGCTCACTGTGCCCACCCACCGTGCTCACTTTGCCCTCCTCAGCTGGTGCAGACCGCTGTGCTAAACCAAGCAGCCCATTCCTTTGGATAAAGCTGAGAGGGGAAAAAAAAGGCAGTTAAGATTGCAGAGCACATGTCACCTGTACAGTGTGTGCGATTTTATATATATATATATATATATATTTAAAGCAAGCAAAGCTGTTTATGACCTGGTTTTGTTAATTTTGTTTTTCTTGGGTGGGAAATGGGGTGCTAGATTGTGTGACTTTTTTTTCTCCAAGAGGCCAGGGGAAGGAAGGGGACGGGAAAGGAGAGTTTTGGTTAAAGCACAAAGAAGAAATATTTCTTCCAAAAAACAAGATTTTTAGTATGTCAACATTTAAATGTGAATTGTTCTGATCAAATATTTACTGCTATCGGGAGCTGTGTAGAACATTAATCTTAATTTGTTTTTCTTTTTCTCCAAAGCAATGATTCCAACATAGCTAGGAGATCTGTGTCTTTAAAAATAAATAATGTAGCAGAACGGCATATTCTTTGGTACAGAAATGCTAGCCTGTGGCATCTTCTGCAACTACAAAGCAGTCTCGAGCGAACTTTCTTCCCTTTTTATTAATAATTCCCTAAATCAATGAAGAATCTTTAAAAGTTCCCCTTCACTTTGCTCCTGCAATCCTCGCAGCTCCGGCTCTTGCTCATGCTGGCTCGTTCCCCACCATGTATCAGTCATTTGGATAAATCTGTGTGTGGAATTTTGGGAGCATAGACTGCAACCCACTAATTCCATGTGCAAATACAAAGCGAGTTTTCTCTTTTCTCCTTTATTTTTTTTTGGTCAGCCCAGGGTTTTGGGTTTTTTTCCTGAAGGTGGCAGTGAAAGAAAAAAAATAACTCCCTTTGAAGATTTAGGAATTTTATTACAAAACAGATGGACAAGTACTGTATTTTACCCATTTCCCCTTGTGCCCATGAGCGCTGACAATGAAAACTACAGCTCCTATAAAGTGCTGATCAAATTGCAAAAGGTGGCCTTTCCCAGCAGCCTGGCACACTCTAGCATTATCCCAGCTTATAAATAAACGGATGGGCTGAGCCACTTTGGCTTTTTTCTTTTTTTTTTTTTCCTCTTAGTCCTTACCAAGATAATTGAGGATCATAATGGTGGGAAAGGACTGCAGTCATCATTCGCTGCCTGTCAGGTATCAGTACTCATCTTCGTGTCATCCGTCACCATTGAACCACTCTGTCATCTTTCCCCAGCCTTCAGCGCCGCTCCTTCTCATCGTGTTCATTATCTCCGGCTCCGACCCAGCCCCCTCCCCCAGCCCCTGTAAATGCATCTTTGTGCGACTCTCAGTCTTCTGATTATGAATCGATGATCATGTGGTGTAAGAGAGATAGATGGCTTTTAGTTCCATCTTGTCTTCTCTAATTGTAAAATATTAGTTACATTAGACTGTGTCTTTTGATTAATGGAACTTATTTGGAGTGGCCTCTCCCAGCCCTCCCCCTTCCAAAGTCCTCCACTGACTTTTGAGAATTGAGTGATTTCACTTAAAGCAGACAAATAGGCCCTTCAGCAAGGAGATAGCTGAGCTCTAATATTGTGGGCAAAGCAAGCTCACGGAGCCGGAGTTGTGTGTGTGTGTTTTAAAAGAAAGGCTTCAACTCTGCCTAGACAAACACAGACCATTTATTAACGTACGTACAGCCGTGCTATTTTGCAAATCCAGCAATTCTTATAAAGCTGCAAAACAGGACATAAGGCTGAATGCCTTCTGAATTAAATTAATCTTAGATAGGAATTAAGAGCATCCTCGCTTTCACTTTGGATGAAACAGGTCAGTCCAGAACTTTGATGTATTAATGCTAGCATGAAGTGTTATCTTAATACTCTCTTTTATACTTACAGGACATATCATCAGCCAAATGTCTCTTCCTTGTACATCTGACACTGCGAGACATTCGTCCTTTAATACAAAATTTATCTTATTTGGCACTATTTACCTAAACGTGGTCTGTTGATAAAGTCCTTGCTGTACAAATGGAAAGGCAGTTGACTAAATCCCTTATTATAAATAATCACTGTCTATCTTTCAGTGTAAATTCAAGGACATGTTCACTTTCAAGCTATCAGTTCAATTAGAAAAGGTCTATTCACTGTCGATGTCTATATCTCATGGAAATAGGAAAGCACAGTTAATAAACAAATCAAACTATTTTAAAAAATAGCACAGTGGATTATGAATTCTGGAGCCCATGCTGATGGTGACACTGTCAGGACACATGCTACACAAAAATATATATAAACAGTGTTATCTAATTTTTTTATGCTACCTTCAGGATTTAAATCTGACCTTTGTGCCTTCCCTCCCCGAATCTTTAACATTACTTCAGAAGAAAATGCCTATAACATACCTTCCATTTATTAAAATTTAAAGAATAAGTTTGTACATGTATAAAATGCTTGTTAAGCCTTATTCAATTTACTTCTTTTTGTTAAAGAATAGGAAAACTGGTTTGAGGTTGTGAACAATTGCGTGTACAATATCAACTTGGGATGGATGCCTGCCACAGAGCCGAGGAGCAGGGGCAGGGGGTCAGGACATGGCTGTCCTTGCTTTTCCTGATTTTACTGTGATGGCTGGGGCAGTTTCCTATTTCTGAAAGGCTTTCACCATGGTAGCCATGTGATTACAGAAAAATATCTCTCTGTTCTTTTTATAAGGAAGGAAGTCTCTAGCCTTTCGTGTTACGGAAAATGCTTGAAAGTAAATCCAGAAAGCTGGAAAAAGTCCAGAAAAAATCCAGTTTTTTAATATGTATATATTTTAATATCTCACTAAATTAATCACAACCAATGGAATTTAAAGGAGCTTTTCAAGTGGCCTGGGTCTTGATACCCAGAGGCTCAGACTGGAAGGTGTCTGTATGCAAGATCAGCGCTCTTCTCCATCCATGTGCAGCTCCAGTCCTGCTCTCATCTGAGATAAGAATTTGGCTCCTGATGGGTATTTCTGCACAGTATTTACCACCCTAGAAGGAGTGATTATATTTAATGGCAGAATTTCAGTTGACTTCTCAATATGTATTGAGTTGACCTTTAAGTTAAACCACAGATTAATTTTTTTTAGTTGTCTCTTTAAGCACATTTATAGACCTCTCTGTTCTGATTAGCATAATGGTAGATAGAGAAAAGTTACCTGGGTAAGATTATTTGTTGAAATCAGAGAGATTGCATGCCTTCTCCAGAAGGCAAAATATTTTGGCCCCCTCTAACCACTGTATGCATTAGTTTTGTAGCAAAATGATTTTGGTTTATACACAGAGAAACCCAAGTGGGTATCAGTTTGCTTGAAAGCCCAGAGCCTGCCATTGATTTCATATAAGTAAACCTTCTCTCTGGAAGACTGTGGAAGTCAATGAGGCTTTTGTGGGATTGAGTGGCTCTCCTACAGGCAGCAGGGCTTGGAGCAAGGCTGGGACATTTGCCACTTTGCTACCTGACATGCTGTGATCAGCTGAAGTTCTTCAGAGATAGTTAGAGAGCTCTTTTACTCTGAATTATAAAAAAAAATACCCTAACACTCTAACCGGACACTGTGTCCCACTGCCTATAAGAATCTTGGACTTCTCCAATTTTATTTAAAATAAAATCCTCAGTAACGCCTGGTCCTCTGTGTACCAACACAGTTTAGTGTCTATAACTTCCAAGTTATTGGAACAGGATTTTGTTTTTGTTTCCTGTGACATTTAAGGGTTTTGCTGCATGTTCATCATGTGCCCTTCTCTGGGTGGCAACACTTGGCTTTAGGGACATGTGGAAGAGCAGCCTCAGCTCTGGGGTGTTTGTTCTTCTCCATGTAATGAGTGCAGCAATCAGTCAGATCCATGTGACCCCCAGTGATGATAAAACTACCACTCTCCCAGTTAGTACTGGCCCAGAGGGCTCCAGCCTGCTGACAGCCAGTGGTCAGGATGGTGCCACAGGTCTCCCTCCACAAGTGATGAGCTGGTGGCCCCTCACCCAACCTGCTTCCTTGGAGCCCT
>NW_016690333.1:1006349-1195492 GCF_001604755.1 Lepidothrix coronata | reverse complement strand
TAAGTAAGGGCCAAGCTACGAGCCCCCAGATCAGAGACAACTTAGGCTCATGTATTGTGTAAGTGCGTGTGCATTCCCACACTAGTCTGTGGGATGACTTACAGGCTTTGTAGCATGCATAACCTTCAGCAATTTGCTGAATCAGGGCCTAAATACTGAAATATTCTTTAATAGTGCTGGCTCCACTATGAAACTCTAGAAGGCACATTTCCCTCTCAGTGTCTCTCCATAAGACTCATCAATGATAATGGAGTTACATTAGGCACATCTAAAGTTAATTATACAGTTACCTCCTTCTTGGCCCCTGTTTGTCAAAAAGAATATGATAAAAAAAGAAATCCTCTGTCTTCTAACATCTATTTTTGTTTGAATTTTGATCTACCACCTAGGCAAAAGAGTAAAGACCACAATGAGAAGGCTTTCAGTAGGTGGGTCTGGATGTTTGTTAGTTGAGAGCCAGCGTGGGAAATGTTGTGTTAGGAAAATCTGCAGAAAAAATTCTATGGAAACCAAAGCAAAAGAAATATTTAGGGCAGGCTCTTCCTTTTTCAAATGAAGTGGGTGGCTTTTAGGGATGCTGATTTATTTTGGAGTGCGGGTTTAGAGGCATGCTTCAATTGGAAAAAAACAGATGCTAATGTTCACTGAAAACTCAGGAATTTATAATGTAAAGATGAGGTTGAACGAAACAGTAGATCTAGAAATTCTGTAATTCACTATATTTTTTTAAAAAAAGGAGTATGTTTTTGGTGTTTGTTTCTTTAAGTTTTTTAACATGATCTCACAGTTAAATATCGTGAGCCAAAATCTTCTATCCCTAACACAGGGAATGTCTCTAAATGTCTTGATTTTGGTACGTGTGCATATTGCTGAGGGATGCCAGGTTTGTCTAGGGATCCAGTAGCTTTGACATACTCTAGTTTACAGTACCTGGAGTGTGCTCAGTTGCTAATGCGTTTTGCATGCGAGATCGCTGTGCTTCAGCATGACAGCTAGGAAAAAATGTCATTTTATTTTTAATTGCAGCAGGATACAATTTGGGGGGAGGGGGGGGAATTAAAATCTGATTCTTTGTTAGAGATCTGTTCTACAAGAGTCCAGTCAGAAGCCTTCCAGTCCTTAATAAAGTCAAATTCCTCACTGAGTGTTCCCGTGAGCTCCCGTGGAAGCCAGCGGGAGTTGCGCATGAGTACGGAGGGCAGCATTTTGCCCTTAGGACTGAATTTCCCAACTGACTATTCTTTTAGACTGTCTTTTGATTAACAATCTGTTTGCAGCAGGTGAGGGCCAGGGAGGCAGCGTATACCCCACTGTTCAAATCTGTGGCAAAATATTCTACAGAGAGCTACTTAATAAATATCAACTTGCTCCAATAGTCATTGAGAAATACCTCAACTGATAGCAATCAATCGAGGGCTGAGTTGGGGGGGAAAAAATACAAAAGGACATCAAAGAGGTTCTCATTCCTAGTCTATTGCTCTATTTAAGGGTCCTATAATTCGGTGAGGTTGTGTGCTAAATAATTTGTAAGCCTTCAGAACATCCAGGTTATTGTTTGTGGACAGATGGTGCATCACATTTTATTGCTTATTCCTTCTGTGGTTTCTCATATGCAGGACTGATGTGCACTCTGAAGTCTTTGTTTCCTTGCTAAAATCTCTAATCTAAAACAGGCAATCAAGCACACAGACAGTGCTTCAGAAAGCATAATCATACTTTTAAAGGGGGAAAAAAACATTTCAGCTGCAGTTAGGAAGCAGATGTGTTCCCTGAAAATGTAAAAGGTTATCAGAAGTATAGAGGAAAATAGACACGGAATTTGGGAGCGCCGGGGAGAGCATGTATTTTCCCTCTGTGCTGCAGGGAAGGTGTGCCCCTTCCCAAGGCTACCTGCTTTGTATCTGGCTCTCTGCGGAGCTGGTGTAGTGAAAGCCTTCAGAGACCAGGTTTTGCTTCCACCTTTCCCCTGAGATTGGCAGTCTTTGTCTTTTACAGGCAAGGAGCAGCCGTGTTGTGATCCTGGAACCGCTGCTGCCCCGAAGAGTTAAATCATGTTGATATACAGGAAGGAAATGGAATAGACTAACTCTACTCTTTTCTTCCTACGGATTTTTCTTTTTATTCTGAAGATAGAATTACTGTTTGTAAGCATCTGAAAGTCATTAGTGGCTCTGCAGTCTGTCAGGTGCCGACGCAAAAAACTGCTGAAACTGAACGGGTTCCTGTGCGGAGTGCTGGGAATTTGTCATGTGCTGATGAGCAGTTATAATAATATATGAGCAAATCACAAGCATTCTGCAAATTAATCAAATTTTTTTTCCCCTTCTCCCTTGTCTCTGGGAGAGTGGCTTTGCCGGCAGACGTAGGTGAAGCAGTTTTACTCACAGATGGTAGCTCTGGCATCAGATGGAATTTATATAACAGTAATTCTGATTTCCTGCCAAAGTAGCACTGAAAACACCAGGGAGATTGTACAAGACAAGTCATGTGGTTTTGCTGAGGTTGTTGTGGGAAGTTTAAGGGGGGAAATCTCAAATTTTCCTCTTTGCATTTATTGTTTTAGCCTGAAGGGCCAGAAATTGTACACCATTCTGCCATCGGCGAAATCCAACACATCTTTTTTTATGAATTGCGCTGAAAGAGTGCTTCCCAGCTGTTGGAACTGCTGGCGGGGAGGGAGCCACATGACTCCTCATCCTTTCCCTTTCCATACAAGGATTAAAGGAGGGAGGGTTCAAAAGGTTGCTGCACTACATGTTGGAGTGAGGCAGGGTCTCCCTTCCCAGGAAGCGATGCCATGTTCACTTAGGTTATACTCCCTCTGGCATAACGAAATAGAGGGGGGGGTGTTCGGGGCTCCAGCAAACACAACAGCGGTGACTCTCCCTCCTCATTAAAATGGGAGGGTTTTGAATGAGGTTAGTCGAGTAGATTAAGGCTATTAGTTGTGTCTCTGATGACATTTCCAGTTTGATCAGTAAAAAACAGACACGTGGGGTTTTTTTTTACACATTAAGGTAAGTGCTTGGTGCACTTGTCATACAGCTGAAACCTGCACTGATCTGAGGGCAGGTCCAATCCTGACCTCGCTCAGAGCAGCGTGGGTCTGTTCAAGCCACGGGCTGAGAAAGCAGAATCAGGCCCAGTGGCTTCTGAATTGGATCACGTTTTTAAAAACAAAAGCAGTCTTCCCTAGAAAAATATGACGGTGCTTTTATAATAGCAGCATATTGAGTAATGCATGGAGCATCGCAGGACTGCTGTGACACTAAAAGAAAAAAATAGAGGTGAGCAGAACGGGAGAACTTTCAGGGGCTGTTTTTAATAAAGAGGTGAATTCTTTCTGCAGTAGGAAAAATGATAAAAAGATGGCGTATCAGCTACATTATGCAACAAAGTAATGCTGCTGTGTTTTTATAATGTAAGGCACTGCCCATTTGTTTTGGTTTACGTGACTGCAGTGAAATAAGTGGATTAGACTGAAACTTTAGCATGCTTCATTGCAGCTGGTTGCAGACATCTGTCATTCCTCAGCCATACATTCTGGATCATGCCAAGAAGAAAAAGCAAAGTCTGACACCTTTCATTTTAGAGAGCCTTTTATAGAGAAGAAAAGGAGAAGGGGAGAAAGCATTTCCTTTGTGACTTAATAAAAAAGACACTTTTTTTTCTGTGACAACACCAACAGCACTTTCCAGAGGGAGAGGTCCTGCAAAGTTAATGCTCAATTTATTCTTTGCAGCCTTTTAATTTTTACTCTTTGAGCTCCTGGATTGTTGAATGGGATATTATAAAAATATGGTGGGTTTTTTTTATGGAAACATTAGCTACATGTACACCTACACAGGAAACATGCCTGGTGAGAGGTGGGTTGCTAAAGGTCCCCACTCAGGCTGTGCTCATGGTAATTTGGTGCCATGAGGGCACACAATGTGTTGGCATTGCCCATAATTGTGAGTTGTTCTGCAAACTACAGTCACAAAATCCCATAAACGGGTAATAGTGACGTTTTAGCAGAATGATTAGTGGGATGGTGAGCTACTCGTGGATAATTTGAAATATTAGCTATTAGAGAGCTAGATATTTATTTAAAGTGTTATTTATTTAAAGTGTTTATTTAAAGTGTTTTGTTTTTCTTCAGTCTCTCTACTAACACGCTGCTGTAGTTAGAGAATCATGAGGTAGGCGACAAGTGATAATGTGACAAAATACCATCTAAATTACCCTGGTTATGTAATAAAGCAACAACTGAAATGAAAGCAAAACATGCTTAGCCTAAGTGACATCATACATGCAGAAAACAAATGTTCTAGCTCAGAGTCCCCCTTCAGCAAACATTATAGCACATGGATAATTCCATCCCTTCTCACTCAGGTGATTCATGGACCATGGGACTGATGGGGAGAACCCCTATCCTTACTGGGCTGTGTACAGAGGGGCAGGTCTTCGTATGGTGCAGGCTGTGTGACTGTCCAGTTCAACACCACGGAGGATATGACACATTGAAATGTGGGCTGAAAAAAATTTAGAAAGCTGAGTATGAGATTTTTTAAATTCCATTCCACCAAATAAAATAAATAAGCTCAAGACAGTTGCCCAGAGTGAAAGATAAAATGCTACTGTATTTATGAATTGCTAGGCAGAATAAAGGATATTTGGTAGCGAAATACCCTCACTAACAAGATCTTTCCTATTAGCACCTCTGAATTGCACATTCTCTTTACTAAAATCCCAGTGCCACCAGTATAGCATTTATTCTGGGAAACCATAGGTACATTAAATTCAAATAAAGCTTCATTCCAGAAGTCCTAAATGCTCCCTGAAATAATAAATATTTACTGAGACAATTAAAAAATATGACAGAACATTAGAGAGAAAACTTGTGAATGACCTAGTAGGAAAACTGAGATATTTTGCTCAAGGGGGTTAGAATGGGAATGTAATGTTATTGGCGTGATTAAAACAAGTAAAGGAGTGAATAGGCATAACAATTAATTGAAATATGTAAGTAAAGACAAAGGTGGGACTCTGAACATGTAATTTTGATGATCAGAAGAACTCAGGTTAGTTAATATTAAAGAAAAGCCTGCCACTTACCTTCAAAATGTGTTTCCTTAGCTGCAGTCTACTTGGATCCCCAAAGCACAAGAGAAAGAGAGGGCTGTGAGGATTATAACCTACTCACTCCCTGGGCTTGGGTACCTCTCTTCTCTCATGTGGAGGGGCCCAAGCTGCAGAGATGAAGGGATGTGCCAGGCTTCGGGAGAACAAGAATTGGTGCCAGAGTGGGGGGCATGGCTGGAAATGAAAGCTTGGGCAAAAATACATGTTCTGAGTTTAGGATTAAGAAAGGGATTGTGCTTTCTGTAACCACTGCCATTATAAATTCAGTCAGAGTCAGCCTGCTCTTTACAACAGGTATCTAGTGCCCTTGATAAGAACTCTGTCCTCTACTTACGTGTATAACCCAAAGTAAATAAATATGAAAAATTAAATGTAATTAAATTTCCCAAAGCATGGGACAACGATAGTCTGGCATTTCGAGCTCAATCAATGACAACATTCCCACTAACCTCGTTTGGAGCTCGCTGAGGCTCCGGGCTCGTAACTCACGTTGTCATGTCCAAACCCGACCTGGTTTGGCATCGAGCACGGGGGGCTGTGCCAGGACAGGTGTGTACACCCACCAGCAGTGGTCTGAGATACACAGGTCCTTAGAAAGCACAGTCTTCAGCCTTTATTTCAGAATTTTAGCTTTACAAGGTTCCCATAAAGCTTAATATTTGTTTAGGAGGACCTTTTCAGCTATTCTGCTGATGCTTTTCCCTTCTTCCAAGAAAAGATCCATTCCCCTTCTAAATCAAAAGTTCCTGTGTGAAAAGCTTAGTCTTCTGAGAAAGAAAAAAAATTCTGTGCTATGTGTCTGGAGCAGAGTAATCCTGTTGTTTTATCAGCTCTGCAAAAAATGGGAAATGTTTGTTTTCCCAGGATTTGCAAGTCTCCCTTACACCACCAGTGACTTCCCTTGCCATTTCCTAATTCACTTGTATTTAGTGCACTGCAGACGGCTGGCAAGTTCCTCGCTCTGCCTCCAAATAATTATCCTTTCCATGCTCTATATAGCAAAGGTGACAAGTGTTGAATTTGTGATGTTTTCCATAATTTTGTGACTGATTTTTTTCAGTAAGTTAAAAGCATATCTGTGAAGGACAACAGTGGAATTTCTCTCTATCAGGAGTGCCCAAGTGACTGGTATCCTCTGTGTCAGACCAATCTGCATTTGGTGGTTTTACATAGCAGGGTTGTTTTGGTGGTGGGGTAGGGTTTTTTTTGCTTTTAAAAGAAACTTCAGTGTGTGATAGTGATTATAACCTTTTGAGACAGGAACTGAATGGTTACTTTAAGTACAGTTTTTATTATAGGGGGAACGTGTAAAATTAATGTAAGAGTTTAGTAATATGTGTTAAAGGCAAAGTGTAGCACCAACTTTTGCTTTCCCCTGTCATTACTGAACCCTTTAGTGTACTCATCAGCAAGTTGATTTACCTATTTGGAAACACAAAACACTGTATAATGCACTAAATTAAGGTCAGAGTCCACCTTTGATTACATTTCAGAAAAGCCAGGTAGGTATCTGAGGGTTTAATTTGATCCAATGAATGAAGTTTCTTTGTTAAAGTAAAAATCCTTGATAAAAATTAGTTACAGATTAGGTCTTTTTATTCTCCAGCTCTTCTTCAGGCAGTGATAGTTCAGTTAATTGCCACCCTGCTATTTCAGGTGCCTGTAGACTGAATGTCCATCTCAGCAAAACACCAGGACCACAGTGCCACAGGGTGACTTTGGGATGGGTGTTGGCCTTGGGATGTTTTGTTTTTTTTTTTCAAATGTCCTTAATGCATTTATTTAGGATCCAGCTGGTGCCAACTTTTGCCATGAGCTGGGTCTTCACCCCAAATTTAACCTCCCCTAATTAAGATCTTTCCAGTAACTCACAGCAGAAGAAAGTGCCTGTGTTTGGACCTGAGCTGCCCCTGGAAGTGTCTGCTCAATACTAGTGAGGGGGGGATTGAGTAACTAGGCTGCTGCCACTTACCATGAGCAATTCATCTGATTATCTCTTAGGACTATTTGCAGGATTGAGCCTGGTAATGAAGGAATTCAGTTGATCAGGGGGCTGTCCTAGCTTTAGGTATCCCATGGGAAACATATGCCAAAGCCTTAGCTTTGGTAGGTGAAAATGTTTCCCGACGTTCCTAAAATTCAGATACTTCTGCTTTTTTTTTTTTTTTGTATACTTCCACAGAAAATCATCAAAAAGCCTCAGACAAGGCTTTTTGGTTTTATGGCTTTTCCTGGTCAACAAGAAATAAGAGTTTTTAAAATTTAATTTTAGTTTTTTTGTAATCCAATAAACACATAAACTTCACAGAATATTGAAATTTTCCCCAAAGATCATCTTGGTTGGTCTTGGACCTGTGTGTAAATAAACATATACTTTTCAATTGTTTTATAAAAACTTCTATTACATATATGAACCTGATGGGGTGTACTTTAATCTGTCTGGTATTTTGGGAGTTTCATAAAATGCATATTTTGAGACCAATAAAGTGGAATGGCTCAATCAGAGCCATTATTGTCTATTGGACAAATATATTTATTCAGCATTTTCCCATCCATACTGTTATGCTCCAGATCCGAATGGCTGCTTTAGAGCCATTCCGCTCTCCTGGGTAATGCATACAGTACTTGGATGTTTGCTGTGGATAGTAAATGTATTTATGAAAATTTATACGTTAAAAAAGGGAAATCACACTAGCCAAGATTTAAATGAAAATAGTTTTCCCTTTGCAAATGCCTGTTATTATGCTATAATATACTTTAAAATGGCAGTGTTCACCAAGAGGCCTGAGAACTGTGGTCTGAGAAAGCCATGAGCTCAGCCCAGCAGTCACTGCCAGAGAACTGGAGGTGCTCAGAAAATCTCTCTACCTACAAAGAAAACCCACGGCCATCATTGCCTAGTGTTGGTTCTGAGGCAGCACACACTTCATCTGTTTAAAGATGATTGTACCTCGAACAGAAGCTTGTGTGGGGAAAAAAAAAAAAAAAAAAGATTTAAAGCAGCTCTTCCTGGGGAGGTCCAGGCTCACTGAAGGTTTGAATGCGGCTTGCAGGCTTTGCTCTGCAGCAGATGTGTGATTACATGGACCATTCCACCAGCAACGCTGTGGGACTGAGCATCTCAGTGCAGCAGGCAGTGGCCATCCATCCTAAGCCACTGCAACTGGTCCTGCAGGAGTCCTGGTCCTGGCTGGAGGTGGTCCTGGCCATTTGGGATCGCTACAGCAGCCCAGGAGGTCAAGTCCGGATCTTCAGGGTCCAGCATCCCAACTAAAGAGATTTGCTTCTGAGAAATTCAAGCCTTTGAGGCTTTTTCAAATATCTCTTGGCGAGGGAATAATTTGTTTTAAAGAGGTAATTGCTGTTATTTTCGATTTTCGCCAAAAGAATATTCTTAAACCAGGCAAAGAAATCTGAAATGAGTCTGCCGTATTGCATCTCAGTAAGTGCTATAGCCATTGGCCATCTAAGGGAAAACATTCTGTCAGATAATCATGGCCATTTTTGCATTTTAAGGGAACAAATGTCATATCTAAGAAACACATTTTATTCAGAGCTTAATTATAATTTATAGTACATTGCGCAGCATTTGTTTTCTGTTCATCATGTTATTGCTCTTCTGCCTTTTCCCTAAATTTATGCATTAAATCGTGTGTCTGTATGTGTGTATCTGTGTATATATGTACACATATGCAATATAATAAAAAGTGGTGTAGTGGGCACAACAGACGGCTTGTGTGTGATGTATTATTGGCATTTTTCTTTCAAATTACCGTTTTCTTGCTGCTTTGGGAGAAAGCCATGATTTTGCTGTGATTAGTACACTTTTAACAATCTGGAATAAATTCCTGATCTTATTCATGTGACTAGTTCAATGCCCATTTTTACGTTTTAGTGCAAACCCCTACATATGTGCCTGTAATACCACAAAAATAAGATGTTTCTTTGTGGAAATTTTATAGAATTTGGATGCTGATCAAATATTTTTAGAAGTGGAGAATTAATGCGGCTTGACCATGTAAATGATTTTTTTAATGAAAAAGACTTTAGTATTCATCACTCTTTCTCTCTCTCTCTCGTTTGTGTATTCCTTTGTGCTAATCTTAAATAATGGATCCATATCAAAGTTAATAAATTAGTAACTATTAGCAGTGTTTGGATTACAGTAAGTAACCCAATGACACTTCATTGACATTGACTTTTTATGTGTTCCAATAATACATTTTGAGTTTTAAAGATTAGACAAAGCAAAATAGGGTTTGGCATGTGTTTGAATCTTTAACAACTCTCGGGTAATGTCTTTGCTTAAATCCAAGGCCCCTGCTTTAGGTAAACTTTCATTTAAACGGTCCTAAACCCCAGACTGAGATCCATGTCTTTCTCAAAACCTACAGTTTCTGACTGCTCAGCTGATGCACCATGTTGGGCTGCATCAGTCATGCCATGTTATGAAACCTAACGCGATGTGACTGATGCAGCCTGACGTGAAGTGTCACAAAGCAACATATCAGATCACAAACTTGAAAGAAAAGAAAACAAACTTTGCTTTTTTTTCCCCCCTCAAAGCCTAAATTAATGAAGCAGCATATATTTTTAAAAAGGTGAACTAGTTTCAAACTTTGAGGGTTTTTTCTTAATATGGGCCCCACAGAAAACTCCTCCATCCTGATCAGAAGGTCCCTTCTGTCCACACTCCTTGTTCTTCCCAGGGTTCAGTCAAAACTAGAGAGGATGATGAGCCTGGGTCACCACAGCACTGCTGCCCTGCTGGGACTGATCCTGGGAGGTTTAGATCACTGTCAGAGGAGTGGCTCCAGCAAGTGCTGGAGTTAATCACCCTTCCTGGGGAAATCCATACATCCTAAAAATGTTCAGCATTGTTGTCATTTTAGCTACTTTTGATGGTTATTTTCTGCTGTTGCCTTTCCCTTAGACTGTCAGCTTCCATCCAAAGGATTACAAAGTCTCTTCACATCTCAGTTGCAGACGTGATAGAACATTGTGCCACAAAAGAATTATTTCAGCTGCAAACAATATATTGTCCTGTAGCCTCACTTTTTGATCAGAGAAAGATGCAAACCATAGTTTGCCCCCTAGTTGGCCTACCTTTTGTCTAATTTTCCTTACTACAAATGCAAGGTATTGCACATCATCTCCTGAGATATCAGGAAGATTCTTATTTTCTTTTTCTTTGTTTTTTTTTTTCTCCTGAAGGCTTTCATATAATTTTATTGGGAGATATATAGCGGGTAAAATATATATGAACTATAGCTTGCTAAGAAAGAATCTACCAACCACTGCTAGATAAAACATTATAAATTTATTGCCAACTTATCTGGGAAGGGTTATTTTAAGAGCCTGCTGCCCACAACAAGTTTTTGAGCTAAAATTAATGAATGGGATACCTAAGAGAAATGGGAATTTTTTCTTTACCCCTTAGTTACAAGCAAATTGCAGATATTGTTATCTTTGCAAGCAAGAATAATCTCTACTTTTTGTACTACTTCTGCTGTAAACAATGTACCGCTTGCTTTCCTATGACCCTCACTCTGTATACATATTTATATATTATTCATATTGGATTAAAAATGAATGTGCTCTTTACCACAGTTGTACTGCATAGTGACAATACAAATTAACTTATTGTGTACTTACTTTTCACAAGGCAGTGATGTGAAATTTTGATGGCCTGAAAAAGTAAGTCGTGGGGGAGGCAATGCAGAACTGAATCCTTGTACGTGCACTTTATATTGTCTGATTTATTAAAGTGCGTTGAATTAATAAATGACATTCCCTGTATGGAATTGCATGGGTTTGAACTTGGTTCAGGGCTGGGCAAAAAGGGTTTGCTTTTAGCCTGGCGCATGTGAGGTGGTAGCTCCAGCCATGCCTTGTGCATTCCTTGTTTAGAATTTGTTCTTTGCAGGAAAGAATTAGGAAGGCCATTTATTAAGAGCCACTTGGGGGAAAAGCATTAAGAGCTGGTTGATGAGATCACAGAATCATAAAGTCATAGAATGCTTTGGGTTGGAAGGGACATTAAAAGTCATCTAGTTCCAACTCTCCTGCTGTGGACAGGGACACCTTTTGCTAGACCAGGTTGCTCAAAGCCCCATCTAACCCAGCCTGGAACACTTCTGGGGATGTGGCAGCCACAGGTTCTCTGGGCAACCTGTGCCAGGGCCTCATCACCCTCATAGGGAAGAATTTTTTCCTAATATCTAATCTAAACCTACTCTCTGTCAGTTTGAAGCCATTCCTCTTGTCCTGTCACTACATGCGCTTGTGAAAATCTTTCTTGTAGGTATCCTTTAGGTACTGGAAGGCTGAAATTAGGTCACCTCGAGGCCTTCTTTTCTCTAGTCTGAAGAATCCCAATTCTCTCAGGCTTTTCTCACAGGAGAGGTGCTCCATCTTGTTGTTTAGTGGCCTCCTCTGGACTTACTCCCAACAGATTGATGTCCTTCCTGCAGAGCAGAGGGGCAGGATCACCTCCCTTGTCCTGCTCCCCAAACTGTTTTTGATGCAGCACAGACTACTGCTGGCTAATGGCACCAACTCTAGCCAGAACCATCCTCTGTATTTCGGTGCTAAACACTGCTTGAGGGTTTCAGAGGGTGGCTGATGGGCACATTGTGCCTGCTCGCTCCTCACAGACAGAGCCCCTGCTCTCCTTGCGTGCTGCTCTGTGCACAGTTATCAGGGATATTGTATCACAGATGGTGCATCCAGTCTCTGGCCATTCCAGCACACAGGAAGGACCAAATAAACAGGGTATGTTTTTGCTTTTTTAGCATCTATAAACCAGAGTGAGCAAGGCTAAAGGGCAAGCTGTGCCACTGTCGCAACTTAGTAGAGTGTTTTCTGTTCTTAGCAAGGGAACTGGTTTTCAGATGGTCAAGTGAAACACCAGAAATATTGGAGAGGAGCTGGTGCTGCTGGTGTAGTCTCACATGTCACTGGATGTGACAGCGGCAAGCCTTTATCTTTTGGAGAAAGGGAAAAATCAATTACCCGTGGAGCAAGTCTCCTTCCCCTTTACCCAACATTTCTCTGCTTTGGCCAAAGCACTTTGGCACCTTCCCAAGCAGAGTGTGCAGTGGACCCCTCAACTCTGCCTAGCTAGAGGAGTTGAGAAGGAAAGAGTCCAGAACCCAGCTGTGAATTCTGGTGACTTTATCCATCTCTGACAAACAATGGGGGAGATACAGTGGTTTTCTTACTTTTTTTCCTCTGAATTTTCAAATATCCCTAGGTTTGCCAAGACAATGAAAATTAGACTTTCTCTGGACCTTATTCATTCCCAGACAGTTTTGAGAGTTCTTCCAATTTTCAAATTTTTTTCAAGCATATTTGTGCTTCTGTATTGATTTTAGGGCTGACTCTAGGAGGCACTAGGGACACCTTTCAATCTCTTCTTTGCCTATTTCCTCATATCTTCCAGCTGAAAATTTTCTCTAAAAGCCCAATCCAATTTATCTAACATTATCTATGTAGGTTTCTTCCATTGCTATTGCCATGAAATTTTTCACTGAAATTTGGCTTTGTAATGATTAGCAGCTTACAGGCGTAATTTTTTTCCTTATGAAGCTGTTGAGGAAAATGTCTTTCTTTTTCCCAGAGAGAACCAGAAGACTGACTGACACTCCATCCCAAGATATAGGCATAAACAAGCGTATTGGAGGTTTTGCAGGGTGGTCATACTTTTGACAGTCTTCAACTTATAAAAGCAAAGGGTGATGGGGAGCTTTCCATCCTTGAGAAAGGAAACAAGCCTGTAGTCCTGTGGCAAGGGTTTGGGGTAGCAAGCAATATGTTTTGGGGGACAGCTTTCAAGTGGTGGTTTTTATGTTGCAGTAAACTGGCAAGTTATTTGAGCAGCCCAGAGCACTAATGCTGGCTCAGGTGAATTCACTCTGCTAGAGATGCTCATGCTGGTGTGCCAGCAGGTACCCAGGCTCCCATCTCTGCTGGGAAGACTGGTAGCATTCCCACTCCAGTGCAGGTAACACAAGACCAGTGCACAACAGGTGTCTATTTGTATATTTGTTCAATTCCCATCTAAAATCAAGGAGAGAGATTTCCAGCCCCTTCCTCCATAGTGGGAAGCATAGTCCTCCTCCTCTGCTGCTCCAGAATCTGTTTTATGCCCTGTTAGATAGTACCACAGGAGCAAGGGAAAATGTGCTCTTCAAATGTGGAGATGGGGTATTGTTTTTCACTTATCCTGGCTTTATGTAGATGGTCTGGCACATTTATTTATTCATTTATTTGAGCAAATTAAAGCAAGCTAAGCGCATTTGACCTCAGATGGTCCTGGTTTAAGTTAATTTGAGAGACAAAGCTCATAAAGTTCCAGTAAAACACATCAACAACTTCCCAGCATAGGTTGAAATGTGATTGTTGAAACATAACCTCCAAAACCAGATACAGCACGGAGATTCAAAGTCACAATAATCTGAAAAATATAGGAGAGTATATTGATAGCCTTACTGAGAAGTGATGTCTTTCACTCATGCCTTTGTTACGCAGTCGATTGCTGTTTTACCCGCAAGAAGTGCATCTATCAGATTTTGTGCATTAACATTCTTTCTCTAATCTAACTTGGACATTTTATTTTAAAGCCAATGATAACCTTGGGCCCCGGTCCAGCAAACACTTACATGCTTGCGTATCTTTACTCACAGGAGTAATCTCACTGGAGTAAATGTTTGCAGGTTTGAGGCCTTGGCTATCTCAATCCATTATTTCGTTCCATTAAAAAGTAATCTGTGCGATTGAAATAAAACATACAATTCTTTACTCAGAAACCCACCCAAAGACAAAGTGTGTTTATTAGACTAAGGGTCTGCACATTGTCATCCTTGAATTGCACTTCAATAAAAAAAAGATAATTAACAAATGTAAAAGAAGACAGCTTTGTACATGCTGTATTTACAAGAGTTTAGTTTGGATCGTGGGCTGACGGATTTACGGCTGGGTCTGAGGAGGGAGATGGAATAGCTGCACTGCTCCGGCAAGTCTGAAGCAGAGAATTTTTAAAATGCAGTTTCTTTAACAAGGCATCATGCAAAGAGCACAGATTTCTTATTCTTGCTGAGGCCACGCAGTGATGCCTCCACCCAATGGGAGGGGAATCTGCCGGGGGGCTCCGGCGTGTCCAGTCTGTCCAGGCTGTGCAATGTCGGGTTCACGGGCAAAACCCAAAAACTAACCAGGCTGTCGTCTGTCACGCAGGTCACCGGCCTTTCCAGTGCAGATACTGCCCATACAGTGCCTCTCAGAAGGGAAACCTGAAGACCCACGTTCTCTGTGTCCATCGCATGCCTTTCGACAACAGCCAGTATCCTGACCGCAGGTTCAAGCGCTCCAGGGTTGACTCCGAAGCTTCTGGGAATTTGGAGGAACCTGCAGCTGTCAAGCCGGGGAGCTCGGCAGAGCTAACGGAGGAGGGCTGCAAGGCCCAGGAGTGACGCTGCTCGGCGGGTCCCTCTCCGTCCTGCAGTAGCCTTTCACACCAGGTTTAGATTCGTGTTTGGGTGAGAGCTGGCTTAAAACACCTTCCAAGGGAAGGGGTGACAAGTTCCCAGAAGTGTACAGGATGCTGAAAACATTTAAGTATATGTATATGTACATGGACACACGGACATATATATATATATATTTACAGACACATGGAGAGATTCAGTCACACACACACTGAATATATATCTACATACACACACACACACACACACACAAAATACACACATTCCATATGTGTGTGTGTGTGTGTGTAAATATATATATTACACACAGAAAATAAATTTTCCAGCCCTTGAAAATGGCTGCTAAACAGTTACCTGGCAACAAGTACTTCCAAACAATGTAGGTGGGTTAATAAAGTGATTTAAAAATGTTGAGAGGTCGTTAGTTATTTAAAAAGCAGGGCAGTATCAAACTTAAAAGTGGTCTTTGTCCAAAAATAATGCTCTTAACAGAAAAATGATACCCTCTAAATGATTTAGTGTTGCCTTGAAGATTGAGGGGCTGTGTTTTCATTGTTGAAAACACCTTTATAATATGACACCAGCTGCTGTCATTTGCCTAGCATAGTAATGAGATGTCTTGGTAGACTGCCATGGTGCCAGTCTGACTGGAGCTGTCATTGCAGAGAAAATCAATTCAAGTGGTGTTGCAACTGCAGTGTAGGAGAAACCTTAGACGGCCCATAAGCTGGGGTCAGTACTGACCTATATAGAAAAGTATTGTGATATTACATTTTCTTTTTTTTTTTTTTTTAATATACAGCCAAATGAATCAGTGGTTAGAAAAAAAAAAATCTGCAGCCTGATGTGTGATTGCAGATTTGAAATGTAATTCCATTTTTTGTAATCATCTTGCAGTATTGAGGGAAACGCTTTTATTCTTTTTTTTTTTTCCTTGTTGATGAAGAAGTAAGTTGCTATAAAAGTAGAAGTACAATATATAGAAATATTGTTTAGTGAAACTAGTCAGCCTTATCTATAGAAGGTGCTGGTGAGAAACAGAATTTTATTACATAGGAGATTGGTAACTTTTTTTCTTCTTCCATTCTTTTCTTATTGGTTTTTCAAACTTCCTTTAAATTCCTTTTTTTTTTTTTTCACACTTGAATGAAGGATTCCCTGGTCATGGTTAATTTTCATATATTAGTAAGTGTTACAGACACAGTGCAGGAGTTTCTTCTGGAGCAAGCCCTTATAAAGTAGCTTGACCTAAAATATGAATCCAAACTTTCTGCTCTTTGTCTCTAATGAAGAAAAGTGTTTTAGATTATATTTCTTTGGTTTTGTAAAACAAATGTGTTCTATATTTTTGCAGATTTTAGCTTTTTTACTGATTGGATGCTCCAAATTTAGTAAGGTCTTTGCCACATAGGAAGCTGTTGAGAGACTATAACGAACCACATACTTAAAAAAGTAAGAAAAATAACTAAAGGTTTATTCTGGAACTCTCTGAATGGCATAAAATTTTATCCTTCTAATGTACTTCCTTTGATAGAAGCAAAATTGGTGCTGTTTATTGCGATGGTAGAGAAGTATTAACTTCTTCTAAAACAAAATCATCCAGACTTTAAAAAAAAAAAAAAGGAAAAAAATTTTTAAAAAAGTCAATATTTCTTTGCAGGCTGGGAGCACAGAGTAAAACCCCAGGGCCTTAAAACTTCAGCTCTGCCTAAAGCAGTTTACAAAAAATACTAAACTGCAATCAATGTAAATAAAATTCTTAGTGCTACCCTGAGACTGGAAAAAAAAAATCTCAGGCTAATAAGGAATACGGTTTGCATATGCTGTCGGAAAGGATGTCATCCAACTGAAGTTTCAGTTTAAATGAGGTCACTGTGTAACTTGGACCCATCTGGCACAGAGCAAGCTGCTTTTCTTGTTTTTCTAGTATAGTTCTCACTGCCTTACTTAAATCGAGTTGATAAACTTAATGCAACTGTTTCTATGATCCTAGATAAAGGATTGAAATGTTATTGAACCTTTCTGACTGTAGTAAGCTTTAGGATTTTAACTGCACTACTGTGTTTGGTGACTGTGTCAGTCGCTTGCTTTGTGTATTTGCGCCGCCATAGGTATCTCAGCAAAAAAAAAAAAAAAAAAAACAAAAAAAAAGAGAGAAAAAAAAAACAAAACCACCCCCCACATTCCATTTCTTGCACTTTTTGAGCTCTTTCAGTATTCTTTTGTGTCTTCTGAGCATTTTCAGATACGACAGGCAATAATTCTGTTTGTGACACTGGAAACATCTCCCGCTCCTTGTGATGTGTGTGTTGATTCCATTTGGTCGGGTGCTACTGTCCCTTCCTCCCCTCTGACATAGCCCTTTTTTCCAGAACATTTGTAACTTGTAATACAAACAAGTGACAGCAGCAGTGATGCATTGTCAGTTTCTGAATATCATCATGCTTCTCATATCTAAACATGTCAAGTTTTTTCTCTGTAACTTCTGTAGTCTGTGATACTGGTCATAATACTGTCTACATTCCTACACAAAGAAAAATTTCTATCTTGGAGGAAATCTGAGATCAATAGAGTAGAGGATTTTGTTGCTATGCTTGTAACAATTAGAAAACTTTGTATTTAAAGTTTATTCTTGGTCATTATTTATTATTATAATACATCAGTTGACAGAACTTTATTCTGGTATAGAAGTATTAAAAGTTGTTTTTTCAGCAATGACTGTTTTCTTTCTGCTGTTAGAATAAAAATGTCTTTGAAGCAGTACAGTTTTATCCAGTGTTTTACGCAATAAAACCTCTACCTCTGAAAAAAAAAAAAGTTTTCCTACTTGCTTATGTTTATTAGGAACAGTCAAAACATTATTTTCTTCAGCTTTGTCAGATTTAAAAAGAAAAAAAATTAATGCCAGTAAATTCACAGTTGTTAGGCAGTTACTGGAGTGTATTATGCTGGGTGTGTGTGCTCAGTCCACTTATTAATCTGAACAAATCTATATACAGTATATACATATATATATTATATATATTGTGCTTAATTAAAAGACTGTGGAAATCTGTTTTAGCATGTAGTAATAATTGTTTTATATACTACTACTTATGTACTATAGAAAAAGTCTTGGGGTCTATCAAGCTTTGATTTGAAAGTGTTTGAAGTGTGTATCATACACTATGATGTATAAAGTCATGTTTTCACATTAAAAAAGATTGTTTGTATAGATCATATATTTGGCTTTAGAAAATTGTGAGGTTTATTGTTATGGTGCATGTTAAGAAAGCTGCCCACACTTCAAAGAATGTGTAAGTGCTCCCATTCTCCTGGGTAGATCTTTCTTCTTCCCCTTTAAGGTTTTATCTGCACATTTGAAAGGAAATAAATTAAAGGATTTTTCACTTCTTAGAAAAGTAAGGATGATTAACATCAAAAAAAGATGCACCAAATCTGAGAAACTACAGCAAGTATGGGGAGGAGAGAGGAACATGGCCTTGCTCCAAAAAAAGCTGAGGAGGCAAACATGTTTAGAAAAGGGAAATTTTAGCATTAAATGAAACCAGTTGTACCCACAATAATAAAGTTATATTTTAGCTTGAATTCTCCCGTAGCAAAAGGTACAAAAATTGTCAGAAGGGTTAAGATTTAAAGCGTATCGTCAGAGAAATTCAGCTATCCGGTGACTGAAAGTTGCAGCGAGGAGTTGCTGTCACCAGTGAACTGGCAGAGCGAGTGTGTGTGGCCACGGGAATCATGGAGCTGGTGCCAAATTCCGTGGTGCGTGGGCAAATGCCACAGGTCTCTTCATCCACAGAGAATAAAATCTGCAATGCATCAAAGTTTAATCAAAATCCAAGAAGTTGATGATTTTTTGTTGTGTGTGTGTGACACACCCTCTCGGGGGGAACCACCCTTCCTAGGCACAAAATGGTAGCATGTAAAAATGTGGCTGGAGGATGGATGAGCTCCAGGCTCAGAGCTGAACTCTGCCTCACAGCAGGATCACTGTCCTTTCAGGTAATCACTGCGCCCTTGATCCAGGGAAAAACAGCCATCTGGGGAGCTGGGGTGGGTGGGGGGTGTCTCCCAAAGATTTTCCTGCCTTCTGGTTTCAATAGACAATAAATGAAAACGTGAAAACCTGATTAAGGAGCAATGACTGTCTCACTGCACCTCCACTGAGATGCTTGCAAACACAGCCTCCTTTTATGGTCCTGAATTTCCGCTGGGAACTGTGCATTAAACAGTACCTATATCCCCTAGGAAACTATGAAAATGCCCACCAGTGGCCGTGTACCTCCAAGTGTGGTGTTGCATCACCTGCCAAGGCAGTTTGTGGGGAAGAAGGTCTGAAAGAGGAAGGTGGTTGTCTCACAGAAATCTGTGGAGGTTTTTGTTTCCTGCAGCTGATGGGCAGCCTTCCTCACACAGATGGTGGGTGTCTTGACAAGAGTCTTCCCACCTAACATCACAAGGCTGCTCTCAGCTCTAAGATAATGTTTCTTGTTGAAACTTTTATAAGGACTATAAGCCCTCTGCCTGTTGTAATTTGGGAATTGAATATTTCCCCCTATCTGCTTAACATCTGCATTGTAACAGTACATTATAAAACCCTCACCTTGTGTATTGTAAGCATGTTCCCAGTGAAATTATTAACTATTGTGGTTTTCATTTCTGGATATCGCTGCTTGGCATGATCCACCACAGTGGAAGTATGTTTCCGTCGGGAAGGCCGGGGAGAGGGAGGAGGGAGAGTGAAGCTGCGGTGTAATGTCATATTAAAAATGTCACCCAGCTGAGTGTTATAGGGGCTGTGAGAAGTTCCACAGCTCCTCACCTGTTGGTGTTGTTCAGGGTATCATTTGGGGGCTTTTTGTTATGGTATTTTTTTTTTTTAACCGAAGGTTCTCAGTGAACAGGGAAATTGCAGGAAAAGAGGAAGAAGAAAATTTAAATGATCCCAGAGTGAACTGTTTTGCTGTTAATACAGAAATACAGAGCAAGACACATTTAATGGGCTCTATTTTTTATTATACTATGCTGAATAATTAAGTTTGAGGCTAAGTGTCACATAGATTTATCTTTTAATTAAAAAAGCATGGTTCACGCGTATTTGAGTGGTAGTCCAAATAAATGCAATATAGAAATTTATGTTTGTTTATCTAGGTGTTAATTACCTAGAGATTGTTCTGGATTACTTCTTTTTATAAAGTGTCATAGGCTCATGTCACAAGTAATAAAGCTTAACAGTGGAACCTTATCAATTTGCTAACTATAACGCTGGTGTGACCTGGAGGAAAGGGGAAGAAAAAAAAAAACAACTTTGGAAAATGTTCTCTGCGTGCACCACATTCAACACATAAAAACCACGCGGTGAACAAAGCAATCATTTTTAAAACGTTCTCCTAAGTAAAAGTACAAATATATCTTCGGTGTTTTACAGCCTTTCATACATGTAATTATTTATATAACACACTGTTATTTATGCCCATGTACTACATGTTGTGCAAAGACAGACATGGTAAGCAACAAAACATAGTTTACCAGGTGGGCAACCTATTCATTTAATGTACGAAGTAATGCTTACAAAGACTGAACACCATATTTAAAGCGAGATGTAGCAGATGTAATTTTCTTAATATTTTAAAGGTTTTACAGCGTTGCTAGCAACCAAGAGGACTGGAAAAGCAAACTGAAGGCTAAAGATAAAAGATCATGCATTTCAGTGGTGCAAAGAGAGGGAAAAATTGTGTACAGATGCAAATTGTTCATCAAATTCTCTGTCAGTCTGTTTTTTTTTCTTTGTTTATGACCAGAATTTATATTGCTGCTCCACCAAGCCATGTGGAAGGATGCTGAGCACAGGCAGAGAAGCCAAACTTCACACATACACACAAGCTGAGGGGCTCTCCACTGCTCCTGTAAATCAAATGCCATCCACTCTATCACCCCAGGGGAGGATCTGCCCCCAGGATTTGAAACACTAAGAAATCTTTTCACATTTTTTTCTCATAGGTGCAAACACCCCTCTCTTTGGGGTTAATTATTTATGCTCTTCCTAGAATTTTGATGATTTAAAACAATACCAGGTTTCTATGGCCCTGTGTTGTGCAACAGATGTACCTGAAAATGTTCACTTACCGATATTGCAAAGAAATCCATGAAATCAACATGCTCCCAGTCATTAATTCTTACTTAATCTACAGATTCTAAAAATATGAAGAAGGCTGGAAACAAGGGTTACTTGTACTTATTACACATCAATTATTTGTACAGATATAGATACCACAAGTTTTGTCTCATGTACAGACAGTAGTAGTAGGTAAATTACATCTCGATAGATGAGGATGAAGGTAAATTTATCTTTAAAAAAAGCTGCTCAGTGTGGGATTCTGTATGAAAACTGAAATGTTTTAAAGACTGAAATTGATACATATGTTTATATATATGTAATAACTCTGTGTGTGTATACACAAACATATACAGCTTTTGGGTTTTCTTTAATAGGATTTAATCCCTTAGCTCCATAATTAGTGTCCTGATGTTTTTGATTTTCATCACCACAGAGAAACCAGTAGTGGACGTCCATAATTTCTGAACATCAAATGAGTTACTGGGGAGCCTAAATCTCGACAAAGGGGCTGAAAATCTGGGCTATGGGATGTGATGAATCACTGTAACTCCTGAAATTCCAACTGTGTAAAACTGAAATAATTTGATAGTGAATTAGGACTATTGCTAGTGAAGCCAGAGGTAAAATCCACCTTGTCTTTTAGAGAGAGGATTTGTGGAGAAAACATGTCCTTCAGTTACACTGAGAAATTGCAACACAGAATATGTGATTTCTCCTTAGGTTGTACCACTGTCTTCCGTATTATTCTTAAGATTTTATTCTTGGGGGATTGTTTTCTCAGTTGTTTTCTGTTTGAAAGAAGTTGATGCATGAATGAGTGAAACCCATGGAGTAATAAAGAAAAATGGAGCTATTAATCCCAACAGAGAAAAATCTCTCTTTTGTTAAAACTCTCTCACAGAATATCTGTGACTGTGGTACATCTGTCTTCACTAGGGAATCACTGCTCCTGATTTGTGCTCATCCTTACTGTGCTGCTGGTAGAAGCCAACACCCAGTGCAATGGGAGCAGCATTTGGTGAGCGGCTGCTCCTGGGAAAGACAAGTTGCATTTTTTCTATAAAGAAGTGTCTGTGAAAAATGTGGGCATCTCCAAAGCTGCTGATGTTCAATCAGTATTCGCATTGCTTTTCCAAAGCAAGCTGTATTTTCCCTGTGGAGCAAAGTGTTTGTGTCTGTAGGCCAGTTGCCATCTGGGTGTCTCCTCTCGAGCTGTACTGGTGGCACTGGCACCACCAAATCCAGCTTGCCTACACACTATGGAAAAGGTTAATTTTGAATTAGCTTTGAAAAACTGGAAGACTTGTTAATTTTTTCCAAAGCCATTGATCCACCCCATGCTTCCAGTGAGCTAAAGCCTCCAAATGCTATTGATTTATAGGAGAAATACCTTGTCTGTAGTATTATAAATGTTGATTCTTTAACACCTGCTTCTTCCTGGGTGTTAATGGCAAAACACTTCTGATGTTCAGAAGGAGCAGAGCCACTGAATGTCCTGTTGGTGCTCAGTGGCATTTGCTTTAGTGGAAACACTGTAATTTTCCCACAGTGTCATGGCCATGTTCAGTGCACTGCAGGGAGTTCAGCAATCTCCACCTGAGAAAGAGTCAGCAGAGCAGCCTCATGCATTTGCAGTTATATCATAAATGCTTAAACTAATGCAAAAAAAAAATGCCTGCTCCTGTCAATATTTCTGTTTGATAGAAGTGAGAGGAGAAGTTGGAGAGGCTGCCTTGTGCTTTGGGTTTCTGTTGGAAGGGAGGACACCCAAAAGTGTGCCTTGCCCTGGTGAAGCTGTGAAACTCCTACTGCTTGGGTAGAGGCTGAGAGATGCTGATTTACTGCCCGTGCTGGCCAGGCCCACCCAGCACTGTCAGACAGCCCTTGGCACTCAAGATGTGACAACTGCCCAAACACAGTCAGTATAAGGAAACATGATGCTGTTCACTTAACCCAAATTGGAGCACGGTGTCTCCACAGAACACCAAGTCCTCATTTCTTCCATTTCAGGCCATTGCTAATCTCCAGCTAACATCAAAAGCACTAAGGCTGGGGGGCAGTGATTCTCACTCCAGTGAGAATGGAAAAGCGAGCTAATGTGGGACAGCATTTGACTCAGAGATGAAAATCAGACCTCATTAAGTCTTTATTTACAGTTCACACTGAAAATACTGTTTTACTTCAATGCTTCAGAAAATTTTATTTCAAAGAAGTACTGCACTAAATGAGGGGTAACAGAGTAAATGCTACACACAGGCATATGCTTTAGTCCTGTATGGTGTGACCATGTCCTCACCCCCCAGCACTCTCAGACCAGGTAGGCGTCAGCCAGCTCTTGTCTGCAGCTGAGAAGCACACAAAATTTCCATTTTATCAGAAAAAAACCTGATGCACTAAGCAGCACATATTGTTCTAACTACCGATTTTTCCTACTTGGTCAAATAATCTCTTCCAAACCACAAGGGTGGAAATAGAGATGAAGAACTGATGAACCACTCAAAAGTGCTGAGGAGCCGGCACCACTTTTGGACAAAGCTTCGGGTCAAAAGGAGAGACATGTTTTCCTAAGGAGATGGCAGACAGCCAGGTAAGGAAAGGAGGACTCCTGATGGGGCTTCTATAGGTGAGGGGAAGGTTGTGCTGTCCCAGCTGGGACTGCTCGTGTGTCCCTCCTTGTCCCCTGCCCTGGGTGGGAGTGCTGCTGAACCACAGCACAGTGACCCAGGCAAGGTGCTGAGCTGCCCCTTCCTGCCTGGTGCCCCAGAGGGAGCTTGAGCCTCCAAGAGCAAACCCAGCCCCATACTTGCAGGACAGATCCCATGAGTTGTGTCCCAGGACGGGGGGCAGAAAGACAGGAGAAGAAAAAGGGAGAAAGAAGAGAAAAGGAGCCATCAAGATCATCTTTCCTTTCCTTCTTGTAGTGATGTAATCCCTAATTTTCACAAATGGGGAAAAACAGTCTCAGCACCTGTCTAAGTATTTGAATTTACCACCATGTTTCCTCTGTGCATTAAAAAATAGGTAAAATATCCAACAAATCCAACCCATAGTAAATTCAAATACTGAATTGTAATGTTTGCTTGGTTGCTATTTCTTAGTAGCAACCAACGTGTTAATCACTAGTATATAATTAGATGTCATTTTGGAGCAATTCAAAATCAAACAAAATCTCAACATGCTCTGAACATGTTGTGAAAGTTTACATTACAATTAATTTATGATTACCCAAATGTGCATCTAGTGATCTTAAGTCTTCCTTCATACATTACAAAGAAAGAAGACAACTTCTGTTTCAGCACACCTTAATGCCAGAAGGCCCCCAGAGAAAAGGCTCTCCTTTAAATAAATGTATTATTTAAATTCTGTTTAAATAGCTGAGCATGAGATGAAGGAATGAGATTAATTTGATAAACTAGCCCCTGTGTATACTTCGGCCTGTCTCTCTGTTTTGTTTTTCTTTTTTGTTTGTTTGTTTCAATAAACATTTGTTTTTTCTTTGGTGTCTCTTCAGCAGATAGAAAATTAAGGAACATGATATTATTTCATTTCACATCAACCCACTAGAGCCACGAGCTAATTTCAGCACGTTTTCCTGAAGGTGAAGAGAAGTGCACAGCCCTTTGTCCCAACAGTGAGCCAGTGCCATGAACTGCTGAGTGTTCCCAGTCCTGTCAAAAATCAAAGGAACAAGGATGGCTAGAGAGCCATGGGAAATACTGGATGTGTTACTGGATACAGCCAATATGCTGAATTATGGTTGTGTAATAAATGTACAAGCTGTTGTATTAGGACACAGCTACAGCAATCGGAGTAAGTAAAGTTTTAAAAGCACTCATGCTCCCTTCCTTTGCTGAAAACAGTGATCATGTACATAAAAAGGTTAACAAATGGCTATACTTTACTCCTCTGCATCTAAAGAAGAGAAAATCTTGCTGCTTCTGTTATTACAAGCTACCATCTGATGTCTAGTCTTTCTCTTTATGTATGTATCCTATACATCCAAATGCAAAACAGGGAGTAGGACTATTTTGGGTGTGAAGTGAGCAAGTTGTTTTATGCTTTAATTGCCCATAATGAGCATGGCAAATGCTGAAAGATGCAAGGAAAAGTCTTGTCCAATAATACTGTTCTTTATTACCTTTGGATCCCATCTTCCTAACTATTTCGAGGATGTTGTTAGCAGAGGAAGGCATATTTTTATTTAACATCTTTATTAATGAGCTAAAGAAAGAAAGAAGTAAACACACTAATTACATTTGCAAATGACAGTACATTAGTAGCTATTGCAAACATCACCGAGGACAGAAATAAGAGGGAAATATAGGCAAGAATTAAAAAAAATTAACCTGAAGAAACACAAATTCAGGTCTGAAGGCAAAAATACTCCATGTTTATTCAAGAAATAGTGGAAAGAAATGCAGAAGCAGTAAAGGTGAGGGGGGCTGGGGCAGGCACAGGCAGGCAGCTGAGATCCCAGAGGGTGCAGTGGGAGCCCTTGGGATGAATGTGGGGGCTTTGGAGGAAATCAGCGGGCACCTCTGTGTCCATCACTAGCAGAGAGCACGGGAAATGACATTTGTCCTTTTTCTTTTCTTTTTTTTTTTTTTTTTTTAAAGAGGAGAACACAAACCCAGTGCCTTAAGTTCAGAAGTATGCAAAGAGCAGTAGCTAAGCTGTGGGCTCCCAGGACAGTGGGCTGGGGGGCAGCTCCCCCATCCTCCCAGGTGTGGGCAATGACACAGCCCCGGGTGATAAAAGGGTGGTGCTGAGCAGAGCCTGGCTGCTGGGAGAGGTGTAGGCAGGCTGCAGGGCTGCCCTGCTGGCATGAAGGGGACAAAGTGGCTGTTCCCACATGTGGGTCCTCATTGCAGAGTGGTCACTGATGCAGTAAATAGCTTATTGGCAACACTGGTAAGTACCTAAACAGTGAAAATTAAGAGGGAAGAGAGCTTTGTGGAGATGGTCTGAGAGTCCAAGAGCAATGAGATAAAACTGAAAAAAGGCAAACTTCCCAAATGCAGCTCTTCCAAACTCTTTAATAAGCTCCCAGGAGAGCTGGTAGATGTGCAGTCACTCCAGTGACTCAAAATTAGACTGGATACAAGAGGGAGTAGTGTGCCTGTGCCTGAAGTAAGAGGGGCAGAACTTCTCCATTCCTGGGGGCTCTGAGCTCCCTCCTGGAGGCAGCTGCTGCCTGGTGTGGGATGTGCTGTGGGGCTGGGGTGCTCCTTGCTCACCTGCCTGCTTGGTTTGTGGTGAGCACAGGTTCCCTGGCCCAACTGTGCATCTGCTGGTTCTTGATGCTTAATTTCACAAAAGTTACAAACTCTAATTAGTTAAGAGCCAGCTAATGAGTTATAATGCAGGAAGCAACCACAGATGCTTATATACTGATGAACCACAGTGTTGTGTGTCATCTTTACCCTGTTAATGATTTAAAGTGAAAAAAAAAATAAACCAAGCTTCACCACCAATCCCCTGGAGCACGACTAACCTGGTACAGCTCCTTTCCCAGAAAAACTTCCAAATCTCAGCCTTCCTAGCGTAAGCTGTGGTACGTGGATGTTTTTTGAAGTTTTTTAGCAGCTGTGAGAGAGGGAGCAGGCTCGCTGTCCTGAAGTACTCCCTTCCACCTCAGACTGGGGACAGCGTGTGCCTTGCTAAAGTGTGCTGCTTTGACAGGTCGTGATGGAGCCGCGCGCGTCAACCCTCCAGTTGCTGGGCTGCGAAGGCACCAAGGACCGTGCACCTCGATGGCACTGCGTGAGTGATGACAATAACAGTTCGAGCTAACGCCAATCACGGCGCTGACTTTTGCTATGGTGTTACTTGTGCAGTGGCAATTGAATTGAAACTGCCACATCAGTTTGCATTAGGCCACTTAGCAGCTGATGCGGTTTCTCACTAAGCGCAGCAAAGGGGAGGGAAGTGTGGCTCTGGTGGAGCCTCTGAGAAGTCAGGTTTCCAACTGGGACTGGGGGTACAAGTGCACTCAGCTACGGAAGTTGTAAGCTGGATGGATGGGAAACAATTTCCTTTGAAAATTCAAGTTCAAAAAGGTTATTTTCATTCCCCCCCCAAAAGCGGTAAGGTGGTAGCCTGTGAGTGTTCAGCTGCAGAGCTGTATAACTCTCTGTAGCTGGAGCAGCAATTCTGAGCAGCACACCCAGGGCTTTGCACCCATGTCACAGAGGGCAGCAGAGGGAGATGGGAACAGGAGCATTGAGCTCTCCCTACCTGGAGCTTGTTGGGGCAACATGTTGCCATGAGATGGGCATTTGTCCTCAGTCCTGTGTGCTGCCTGAGCAGGAGGGGGTGTCCCCTGCATCTCGGGGTGCCTGGTTTGTGTTTGGCCATGGCCATGGTCAGGCCTGAGCTCCCTGCCTGTGTGTGCTCTCACCTCGAGGTAGAAGGATCAATATCTCATTACCTATGGCCCTGCTTCTCCGGAGCCTCCCATTTTGTGGGGTTTAATGTAATATCCCCACTCTTTTAAATTGCAATATCTGAAACACTGATGTGAGCAGCATAAATCCATTTTTGTTTTAGTGAGGTGAATTAGCTAAGCGGGTTTATTTTTTCCAGTTGTAGAATTGTTCTAATGCTTCTTTTGACCAGCCTTGGCTTAAAAAAGACTTCATCTTTAAAAATTCAATTTTACAAACAGTTAGTCTTTAGTGTGGACTGTTGCTTTTTAGTAATTTGGGGGAAAAAAATTAATGGCTGATATATTTAATTTTCAGACACAGCTACTGTATGTTTAAAGTGTCTTTTTTTATAATTTTATTGTCAACAATATAGGTTGAACACTGTATAGATGTTGCTCTTGTAGGCTTGTAAGATTAAAATCATAGTATTTCTGAAGGGGTTGTTAAAGTGTCTGTGGAGCTGTCTGCTACTGCATAGCTCTGAACTAATTCAATGACTATGCTTTAAATATCAGTAAAACAGCTTGTTTTCCAACTAGACAGAAAGCTTCAAATCTAATGTTAGTATTCTTACTGACCTCGAAAGAGGGGCTGAGCATGCTTAACTTTCATTTTGCTTCTCCCTTTAAATATGGCTAAAGAGCAAAGGCTCTGAATCTGTGTAGTGTAACTCGAAACTAATGGGTAATTAATGTACAGTCGGATCTGCAGTAGCTCCAGGGTACGGGTACCTAGATTTTTCCTTTCTTCCCAGGACCTACTTTCTTTGAATCCTTTCATATCTGTATCTCTCACTTACATGGGTTAGTGTGTGTTTAAGCTGTGAATAATGGTTGAATTTGTTCCTGCATGGGCAATACCATATTCCTTTAAAGTGGATCATTATTCTATAGGCAATAAATAGTGTTATCCAGTTGATAGGCTTTCAGGCTAATGAACCAAAGTCAACCATCTAAGAAACCAGATAACAAGACATGTTTCTTCTGATATATTAATTAATGGAAACCAAGATCCCTCTCTGAGAAGGAAATACACTTCTGCAATTCCTGTCTGGTTTCAGGAGTTTTCTTCACTCCTTAACACTTGCTAATGTGCATAGGGGAACGAGCCTCCCAGTGAGATGGGTAATGGAGTTCTTTTGCATTCTCTGGGTGGGGGGGGGGGTATGTGTGTGTGAAAGGCAGCCCCTTGGAGCCATGGTGGGGAGCAGCCTGTGGACAGGGGTAGAAGGGAGTCCAGTGCTCCCAGACTTTCCTGGCTCTGTCCTGCCTGCCTCCGTCCTGCCTGGCTCCCTGCACTGAAGATCCCTTTGCTGTGTATCTGTTGAGGCAGTGCCCGAGGCCCATTGGGCATGGAAATTCAGTGCTTGTCTACACAGGGAAAGCAAAGCATTGCCTCACCAGTGTGCATGGAGATCTGGGTGAGAGGAGGGAGCTGAGGACAGGAGGTGGAAGGCAGAGAAAGCTATACCTGGGCAGGTGTGTGCTGGACCACACCCCCATGGCTGTGACAGGGGACTTCCCAGCACCAGCCAGTCCCTTCAGCAGCCGTGCAGCCCAGGGCTTTATGCTTCTGAATCCAGGAAGCTGGTTCTCTCTCATCTGTGTTTATACCATGGTGAAGAGTCCTGCCAGTTCCAAACATAAGACACTCCTAAAGACACTGGTTTAGGAGGCATGAGATTAGGTGAAAAGACAGAAAGTAACTTTCTTCTAGTTTTTTTGACCCTTTAGGGCATGCTGGCTGCAAGCTAAATCTTCCTCACAACTGTCAGATGGACAACTGCCTCTTCAAAATAAAAGTAGGTCTCAGACTTGGGCATTAAGTAGATCAGTGCTGTGGGGATAACTGAATCCCAAGGTGTGGTGGCACTCATTAGGAGAGAGGGCAAAAAGCCCCCTGTGGCTTATGAGGAGGGAATATGCTTACAGGAGTATGCTCTGCATGCATTCTCCAGAATAAACAGCTACCAGAATATGTCACAGCACAATTGCGCAGAGGGAAAGAATTTGTAGCATCTGTTCTGTATGTTTTCCCAATCTGAGGAGTTTTCTGACCTGTGGCAGGCTGCTGCTCCCTTGAAGATCACCTCAATTCCAGGGGGTCTTCTAACCCGAGGCACATTTCAGCAGAAACACCTGAAATACTCTTTGGTGTTGGCATTGCCCTGTAGCTTTCTGCTTTGTGTTGTGAGTTATTCCCTTTGGAGTCCAAGTACTGAGAGTTATTACATCTTTAAAGGCCTGCAGAGTTTGAGAAAAAGTAATTGGTTTGTTGCTCCAAACCTCTTGGTGGAATTATTGAGAAAAAAAGCTTTTCAACTTAATTTTCTATCTATATTTGGAGCCGTTGGCATGAATTCAGCCTGCACCATATACCCACAAGCTCTGCAAATGTGTGCAACTGAGTCTTACTGGAGCATATCTAGTTGGGATAGCCAGTAGGACTCTTTGCAAGGTGCAAGGCTTTTCCACTCTGCAGAATGGCTGTTTTACACACTACATGGCAAGTCTGTTTTTCATCTTTACTAGTAAGTTGTTCAATTACAGTTTTATGTTAATGCAAAAGATAATTAGTGCTGTAAGTTAACTATGTATAGTGCTTTCCAAGAACAAAAGGAAACTAAATCCCAAACCATATCTTACTCTCCTCTTCTGGCTTGGTGTATTTCCTGGCTTATTAAGATTGCTTGTTTCATGCTACAAAACTTCCAGGTTCAACAGCTGTAATTTTGGGAGCCACTGGGACATCTTATAGGTTTTCATCTACCTCTAAGGTCACATGTACTGTTTCAGTAGATGAAACCTGAGGCCCTGGAAAGGAAGGCCGGGGTTCTGATGGTTTTGCACAGGCTGTCTGCTGCAATCAAAGGCCACCATCCCCTAAAGTCTTCTGGCTCATGCACCAAGCAAAGCAGGTGCTCTGCAGTGACAGGACAGATGGGGTGAGTGTCACTGTGGTGTGGCTTTTCTGATGAGTCATTGCAGAGCTCTTCTTGGGGACAGCATTGCATGGCAGCAGAATATGGAATAACTAATCAGTGAATGGTCTGTATTGTGTGGTCCTTTTTCCGAAGTTTCTCTATGAAGCTGTAAAGTATGATGGGGAAACCAACAGCCTTAATGCTCTCAGTCTGATTTGTTCTATTCTCTCACCAAGCCAGATGGACTTTGGCCTCTTCCCTTACCTGGACAGTCATAAGCACCTGCTTTGTTTTGTGCGAGGCTTTTAATGGGCCTCTGGTGTCTTCCTCAGTGGGCAGGAAGAAAACCATGATGGGACCCTCAGCCCTGCATTGTCCATAAGCACCATCTGGGAACAGTGGGGGACAGCTGGACCACAAAATGCTTCTAAAAGCTGCTGCTTAGTTAAACCACAGGAAAGCTAAAATCTGCTTTAGACACTTCTTGCAGTTCTGAAATAAGACTTTTCTTGTTTAAGAGCTTTCCCAACCACTTCAACCCTTTCCTTCTAATGTTCCTCTTCTCACCAACATGAATTTCACAGGGTGGTTTTATCTGATCTATGGCACAGATTCATTTTTCAAAGTTCTTGTGCTAAATGACTTGGCAACTCCAGTCGTTGAATAACTTGCTTGGAAAGGTGAAATTGTATGGACCTCCCAAACCCATCACTCTTCCTGGAATTTAACACTGAAAAAATTCAGTTTGTGGTTTTATCCAGTGAATTATGTCTGCTAAGATTTCTGCTTACAGTTCTAGGTAGGGGAGATCAAGCAAATCCAAGTTAAATATGCCCCTTGTTCTGACAGAACCTCTGTGGCCCTTTGCCAAGCTATCATCAAAGGCAAGCTTGCTCCTTTGGGGTCTATACCAGCCTGTTTTTCCAGGGAATCTTATTGATTGAGGGTGGAGCTGGAGTGAGCCCTACAGCTGCAGAGCTGATCTTTGCATTTGATGCTATTGACAAAGATTTTGAGTAAATCAAAGACAGCGTAGATACTTTGGTAAAACCAGGTTGGCCTATTTTCAGACATATTCCTGGGTTTTCTTAGACCTGGGCAGGGGATTCCTCAAGAAATGGTGATTTCAAGCTATCCTTCAATGTTCTTCAGCTGTTGAATCTAATATAAGAACCTTTTTAAAAAGTGACAACTGTGTAAGGGGCTGGATTTCTGACTACATAAGAAATCACTGATCCATTATTCCAGATATTGGAACTGGAAGTAACATGCAACTTTCTGCTTCTGACTTCCATTAAATATGGCCAAATTGTATTAGATCATCATCTATAATTAGGCCAATTTTTCCTACTCTTTGTTGAAATGGGTTCAGTCTGGTTTACAAATGAACACCGTCCTATTTTATTTTTTTTTTCCCCTCCATAGGCTGCAAGCTTTCCACTGACCAGCAATTCATGAGTCAATTCAGTAGTAAGCTAATGTATTGCACATGCTTCACATTTAGGTAGTTTTAGCCTTAAATGATTATCTCCAGGCTTTCTGTTCTTCCCTGTGCATAGCATGTGTGTGGTGCAAGTGTTCTTGTGTGGTAATATAGCCATTAGAACTTTCTGATGCCCTTTCTGAACCTCTGCAGTAAGGTCCTTAGGATGTGAGGACTGCTTAATGCACCCATTTTTAGGGTAATTATTAGTACTCAACAGGAGCTACCCGGTAACTACAGCTTTTGTTACACCAAGGTAGCTGAACAAGCCCCTGACATGCACATTATCAGATTACAAAACTCTACCTAACACCAGCTCTTTTCCCGCAGTAGATATTCTTCCTCATACCTAAATATGCTCACACAGAACACTTGTCAGGTCAGTCTAAATGCTGAATCCTTTCAGCAGGGACACAGATCTCTTTTGATACCACCCTTCAATCAGTCTTAATTACTACTCAGAGTCTAATTTCAAGGTCTCCTTAGGTGTTGGTATTAGCTAATATTCAGTAAGTAAGGCAAGAGATAACACTGTCAGCCTCATTCACCTTTCAAGTTCGTATCTCTCTTTTCCCTGCAGAACACAGTAGGGCTAAAACCTTCTTGTTTAGCTTGGGGCAAAACACACCCTGCAAAAGCTGAGAAATAATCTAATTTTTTCAATGAAAGTCGGTGCCAGTCAAAGAGGCTTTTACATACTTACAGTTAGGGTACATCAAAAATGTACAAATATTGGTAACCCCAGTTTATTGTGTGCAAGACTATTAAAGAGAACCAAATTAAGGGAGGATATTCACAAAGTCTTTGAAATAATGAAGGAATGGCAAATGCTGCTTCATTTTAATGTTCAGGAGTGACTGAAAATGAGGAAATTATTGTCGCTTTCATTGGATGAGTTTCTTGGTTTTTAACACATTAATATTTATTCTGCTCAATTGTCTGTGTTATAAATAGCATCTCAGAAATCTCTGTAGGTCCCTTTTTAGTTTAGATATTTAAAACATAAGTAGCCTGAAAGTAGCTAAATATCAGTTCTACATGCAACTTCGTCAAAAGACAGAAAGAAGGTGCTCAAGCACTGGATCTTCTCTTCCTCCTAGGAAAGAGTTAACACAAAGAAATAAAATCAGATATGTGTAGCCTCCAGACGTCCATTAAAGTGCAGAATGCTGTTTTCTATCACAGATTATATGCCAGATGTTCAAACTATCTCTAATCATTGCAGATGTAATGGAGTAGAATGTTGCAGTTTGTGAGTTTACTGGCATTAATTCTGTATACTGCACAAGGGAAAAGATTTTAAATATATAATTATATCTCATTAATACTCAGGTTTTATTTCCTTTCAATGGAACAGGACTTATTAAAGCAACCATTTACCGCATGTTTTCTTTTAGTGTTTGGCCCCAGCATAATCCTGTGTGCATTGTACGTGTAAATATGTACTAACCTGAGTATATAGAAGCACACACTACTGTATATAATTCCACTGGTATAACCCCTCACTTTTTATATGCATGAGATGTTTTTGTAATGTAAATTGACAAGAAAAAAGATCTTACTTATACAGTACTGTTCTAACCACATGCTATCTTACATTTTTTACAGTTCTTCATTAAAAAGTGTCTTTTAATGATATTTATTCAGTTATGCTGTGAGAAAATTGTGCAGATAAATGAAATGTGTTGGGCTACTTTCATGCCCTCTGACTGCTCCAGCCGTGCCCCAGTACCAAAGGCAGATATTACAGTGGGGAGAATGACTTGCTGAGGATTTTCCTTGCTGTTATTCAGAATGCCAAATGCAGCAGAGCTGGTCCTGCCCTGCCTCCTCCCTTGCTCCCAAATACACACCGCATGAAGGGACACTCCTGCTTTTTCCTACTTCCTTTCCTCTGTACTCCTTCATATTCTTTGGACTCAGCTTCCATCAAATTCTGTCTATAGGGCACAGCATCTCCTTTGTCCTCTGTCCTCTGCTGGGGCTGCCTACCCACTGCAGAGTTCAACCACATCTGAGAGAGGCTTTTTACATTCTACATCTATCAAAAACACTGCAACAGTGTTCTTCACTCTCAATGGGCTGTGGACTTTCCTGTCCTCTGAAAACGGTGACACTGTGAGGGTGAACTTTGTGGGGAAGCCCCTACATCTGGTTTCAGACACTGAGTCTCAAATATGATTTTGCCTGGAGCCCTCATTTAGATGATAATTTTTGTCTTCCAGTTTTAACAAGTACCCTCAGCCTGTGTAAAACATACCCCTTGTACCAAGCATGAGTCCTTTGTGGGAGCTGTTTCCACTCTGCTGTCATCGTACCCAGCAGCTCCACAAACACTGACTTTCCCAGTCTCAGAGAGAGAGCAGTAGGAACCATAATCTGATTTTACTGCTGGAGACCAGGCAGCCAGTGAGGCTAAAAGTGACTTTCTCAAGTCCCTGCTGGGATGTGGTGCACAGGCTGGGACACCCGGGTGTCAGGGCTCAGGTGCCTGCACCCTCCCACAGCTGCCTGGCAGCTGGTGTCTCACTGAGGCATTAAGAATGATTAGACTACACCAAGGTGGTGGTTAAATTAACTTGCTTGAACTGTTTCTCAATCCAGAGACAATATTCACAGCAATTCAGACCAAGGATTTTGTTGGGGAAACTTAGAAGTAGTTGCAAAATACCTTGTTCCTTAATGTGCTGGGGAGGCTCAGTGCTGTGCTGCAGCATTTGGGTAAATGCTTTAAGTGTTTTGGTGTTCTCTATATCCTGAGCGTAGGCACAAGGTTCAGGCAACTATTCCTGTGGTTTAAGGTTGTTAAGGAAAACACTACTGAAGGACATGGGCATTTTGGCCAAGACCTCTGGGGAAAATCTTACACATGTGCATGGCACGTGTATTATTGTGCCACATCTCACTGTTTGAGAAAACCAACAGAAAGAAACCTGCTAATAACTTCCTTTCTCTCACAACTCATTCATCTAATTACCTAGCCTTTTCAATTATCAAATAATTTCTTAACTATTTCCTTGAGAAGTAAGCAACTATCATAAAGTGTGATTTAGGCTCTGGAGTCAGCTGGATGGATGGATGCAGAGGTTGGCTTTTGTGGAACTTGCTGCTGGCTCTGGGCAGCTGTGTCATCAGAGTGATTGCTCTGACTGGGAAAGGAATATCTAAATCTCCAGTGATGTAGTATCAGGCAAGGGGTTCTTGATAAAGTCCAGGTGTATTTAGAGGAAAAGATATGTGGGCAGGCACTATAGTTTTGGTGCTGATATTTTAACAGGAATTGTGTATGATGTGCTTGATTAAGAAGAAAAACTGGCAATTTGCTCTACGGAGTTGCATATAGGTACTCATTTTAAACATGAGCAAGTGTCCAGCTGCACACAAACTGAACAAGCTTTGGAAAGCCACTGGGCTTCCCCCAGGCACACACTTGATCTTGAAAGAAGACCTTTACAAGCACTCGATAATTTAGGTACTATTAAGTATGTAGTTATATATTATATAAAAGAAATAACAGTACGCAAGCCCTAATGTAAAATGAAGATTCTCATCAAGATTTTTTATATCTGTATTTCATTTTGTGTGTTTTGGCATGTATTAATGCAATGCTTTTACACTAAAGCCTGTTTTTATGAGTTTTCATGCTATGTGCATCATATCATACACTGTAGCTAATAAATTAATTAGCAGCTAAAATGCCATCAGATCCTATCTATTGAATTTAATAAGGAGTTAAACAGTTAAAAGATAGAAAATGTGACAACTTGAGCCCTGTTCCATATGGCCCAGAGATGCAGAACATCAACAGAAATCTCTCCTTTTAGTGGTGCACAACAAGGATTACGTCAACCAGGTAATTTGCTCCAAGAGTCAACAATAATCCTTGTCAAAAAAATAAGCCAACAAAGAGCACCAACACAAAACCAACCTGGCTAGCATTCTCGAGAGCAAGGAGGTCAGGGGTGTTCTCCTGGTGAAGACCTGAAATGTCTGATAAGAAGAGAGCACAGTTTTAAAATCAATGCAATATTTACTGGAATGCTGAAAATCATTCCTCCTTTATTTAAAGGGATGTTTTATGGGTATCTACAAGTAAAGGAACCCTTCCTCACATGCCAGCCTTTCAGAAACAAGGCAAAGATGCAAGACAGCAAAAAAAGTCTCACCATATCAGCACACAGGATGATAGACTGCCCCTCCAAGTGACACTTTCATTATCAGTAAATTTATGTTCCTATTTCAGTCTGTAATAATGACCATTCACAGCAAAAGCATGGTGGCTGTTAATGGACAGGAGTGGGGATAAAAATTCATTAATTAATGTGGAATTGAAGCATTTCCTCCACACACTTTGAGCAGCCAAGTATTTCACAGCAGATCTTGGCACCCGAGTGCAGGTATAATAATTATACACAATTTTCAGTGATTAAAAGGTTGTAAAGTAATTTTAGATACATCTCAAAATTATTTATCTTATAAATGAGGATAGAGTGAATATGAGCTGAATCATAAGTACCACTGTTCAGAGCGGAGCTGAAGAGCTTGCAGGGGGGGATTCCTGCTCCTCAGCAGTGATGTCTCAACTGCACCTCCATGGTGGTTATCTGCTCATCATTTCTGCCTTTCATCTTCTGAAAAGGCAGGTGACTCTGAATAGTCTGATTTGCAAATATCTGTAACATCTTTTATGTAACAGTAATCTAGGCAATGATATTCTAGTTCTAATAGTATGCTGCCCAGTTTGATAACCAGTTTGTGAGTATCTGCTGGTTGTGGTGAGGATCACAATCCTTCATGTCACTTTGTCATTCTTCTTGTCAGATTGCACTTCATTCTACCATGGACTATTTTCCAGCTCCTGTCTCTTATCTTGTCATCCAAAAAAAATGTTGCCACACTGAATCAGATGGGCAGCCCAGCTGTCTGCCACTCATGGGACCACTGCCTCCAATGTAACTGAGGGTTAACCTGTCCAGAAAGCAGATTTCCTCTTTGCCGTGTCACCATAACTTAGGCAATGAGATGCCAGGGTAGATGCCAAGGTGTGGTATGAATGCATGTGGTATGAAGTACTCCTGTGGGTACAGTTATAGAACTTTTATCTTTCTTCTGGATGATGTGGGCTACAAAATCATTCCTTAATCTTTAGAGATAGACAACAAAAATAGGTCTATCACCATTCCTGGGCTCTGATCTAAATTATTTCAGCATGGCACCACAGGCTATGTTAGACATCAAAGGCAGAATGGTTTCATTGCAGTGTTAAAGTCTACGAATTTATGGAAAGACTGAATAGTCTCCAGTGGTAACCTGAAAGAAGATGGTGTTTGAAATCTATTTGGGAGTTGGAAATGTCCTGTCTGCACCTGATAGTCCTAAAGTTTCAGGAGCAGACAGTATGTCTAGTCTACTTTTTCGAGGTTTTTCACTTAAGCTTTCAGGTGGGAGGATAAAACCAAGCGATTCATTAATGAACTCAAGAAGCAAATGAATAATGTTAAGGGGAAAGGGAAAAAGCCTTTCATTTGAGATCAACTGTAAAAATAGCCAGTTCTAGAACACATTTTACAAAACAGGAATGTACAAACTCCCTGAATTTTAAATGCAAACTAAGCTGTTAGTGTCAACTGTTCTACACGTGTCTGATAAAACCAGCTAACCTTGCCCTTTTTAGATTAGCATGATTATACAAACGAAATCAGCAAAATATATGATATGTATAAAAATGTAATGAGATACCAGGCATGTTCCATCCCTTCTGCATTACATGTTTTCCACTGAGTGGAAATGCAGTGGGTTTTCGGAGTTTCTCTTGGTGTGACTGTGCCTGTAGTAGTATGAAGGTGGTGGGGGCCATAAAGCTGCTACTCACTCAGTGAATTAGAGCACTTATTTCAGTCACCTCAGTAGGGTCAGCTCAATTCTGAGCCAAACCAGCTAGCAGCTGGATGTGTCCAAAATATAAAGTGAGGCTTAAGAGAAGGAAGAAAACAGGTTTAAAATGCATTGCATTCATCTGAAAAGTAGTGTTTCTTCCCTAAGACCTGAAGATCATTGTGAATAGAAGAAGAGGTTAAATCTGGGGGGTGTTGGATTGATCTCTCTAACAATCCACTTATCTTAATATAAACCTACAGAGAGAAACCTTAGCCAGACACTGCAGAAAGTTTCATGATGTGAAGAGGTATGGAGATCCTGGCCAGAGCTCAAGGGAACATTGTAGGGCTTAGATCTAACAGTAATTTTCATCAAACATATGTTTTAGGGTTTTTTCCTATTATTTCTAGAAATTAGAGACAGAATTATGATATTCAATGACTAATACCTGTTTAAAACATTAGCTGTCTTTATTTTAAAGGGTATTTGCCATCTCCCAAAACTCAGAAGACTGAGTTCCATTTGTAATAATGAAAAAAAAAACCAAACCAAAAAAACCCACAATAAGTGAGATGCAGGATTTACTGACATGAATGTGGAACATAGCTGTTCCACATTGCAAAGATACAAATTAAAAGAGCATCTGAGCTCCCCAAAATCATCTGTTCATATCAACAAAGTGAATATTAATGAAAAACAAAATTGAGTTCTTCCTGTGGTTGATTTTCATCGCAGTACCCGGGTAATAAAAATGGCCATAGAAATTGAATCCATCAGTCACTAAAATAACTTTGGCTTCTTCTCAGTAGCAGACGAGCACCACTGCTGCCTGCAAAGGCACAAGTTATGTGGAGTCTATTTGGACACCTTATACCATGTAATGGAAAGGGAGGCAAAAACATCCAACCTCATCCGTCCCCATAACATAATCCAATGCTGGTGAGAAAATGTGCTTGTTCCAGAAAGCACATTAGCGCAGATCAGTCAACCCTCCTACCCTGGCTGTCTCTGCTTCACATGTCTACACGGTGGGGTTGTGCCCTGGAAGTAAATTGGATCACTTAATTCCTGAGACAAGACCAATAACCAAACAAGGACTTAGGCATTGGAAAGAGGATGTAGGCATGTCAGTCGAAATGGAACTTCATGTTTAGCACAAATTCTGTAAAACACTGAAGTTCTTCAGTATCAAGAACTTACAGGGACACTTGGTCTCTTAAAAACCCATTTTGTCCCAGCTATGTTTGTAGGTCTCATCTGCAATTGCTCTAACTGATGACATGGAGCTAAAGCAATTGTTTCCCTTTTTTTGGCTTATTTACATGTACCAGCATTCTGCTTATATGCAGTGTCACTGCTTTTCCCCTAGTTGTCTTGATCGTATGACTTCTTAATTAAGCATGTGCTTAATTTTGTATAACTTACTTATTCAGGAAAGTTTCTCACTTGATTAAAATTAAGCATATGAATGTCGCATATCTGGGGTTCTAATTAGTTTTCTTGGCTGCTTGGGGTTTTTTTTATAAACCATGAAAGAAGCAAATATAGACAAAGGAAAACTATATCTGTAAAGGTAGTTTGGGGCTTAGCAATGGCACCTGGCATGGCTTTTACTTCACTGTGAACAGCAACTCGAGTCAAAGCTGCCTTTAACACTGCTTAAGGACTTAAAAGCTTCAGGGCAGAATGAGGTAACTGCTTCAAGCTTTAAGGATTTAGAGCCTGATGCAAATCCTATTGGAGTCAATGGAAATCATTTAACAGATTTCGCTGGGCTTTGGATCAGGCCCTCATAGCAAATGAGAGCCTTAACCATGTTAAGGAGTTAATGTTCTTAGAGTTGTTCTGTGTCTGACGTGTTTTAAGACCTTACAGTGCGTTTTCAGGTATCTTGGTGTAATTCAGAGGAGCTAAACTCTGGCATTAAACGTTCCATGCTGGTAGCCCTGGCAGTACAAAGCCTTGAGGACATCTGTCAGGACAGCTCTAACTCATTCATTTTCCTGGAGTGAGGTCTGTGTGCAGCAAAGCTTCTCCCCAACGTGTGTGAGCCCCAGACACATCGCCCACAGCCGGGCAGCTGGGACAGGGCACATAAGGGGCCATGATTTTAAGAAGCTTCCATGGCCCCTGCTTGGGCAGGTAGTGCAGGAGGATACATTCATGTGTGTGTGAAGATGCATATACACACATAGCCTGCAGGGGAAAAAGCATCGAAAGCCTCACAAATAAAAGCCCATTCAGTTTTTACCTTCACTGATGTTGATGAGCAGGGACAGGAAGGCTGAGGCTTTACGGACTGGACATTGTCACTGGTTTCTGCTGTGGTGGCCTTTCCCTCCAGCTGCCCTCACACCTGAACCCTGGTTTTTGCCAGCAGGTCCTTGGTGGGAGGGCTGACCTTTCCTTTCCTTTGGTACAGACCAGCACAGACAAATTTCATCTCACTGACTTTTCCATCCCACCACTGAAAATTTACCATATTCTTCTGATTTAATCTGATATGCTTGAAGTCTGCCTCTAGTCACAAACTTAATGATGTTTTGTGTTCTCAGTGATCGGCACAGAATATAAGAGGACCCTTTTACAGCCTTTGATTACATGCTATTTCTCTTTGCCTGGGTAATTGTTGAGGAGTGAGTCAGAAAGATGTTCTGATTAATTAGATGTGGTATTTTAGGATTCTTCAGCCTGGTAAGTATGGACTAGAATCCAGATTTCCCACTTATCTGCCTTAAATACCCTGACCCTATCCTGAAGTTTGCACTTGCAGTGTGAGTGTTTGTTTATGCTGGAATTTGCGATAGGAGGCCTTATTAACTGGTGGTCAAGATTTTATTTTTAAATGGATCGTTAACTTGTTACATACTCAAGGAGAGTGTTGATGCATCTCTGCGTAGGACCCCTTTCCTCCCATCCCTGCATCCCCCTCTGTGTGCCCATAATGTGAACCTGTTTAGAGACCTTATAGATTTTCTTTCATTCACGAGAAAATAATAAAAAAATGAAGCAGAGAAAAAAACCCACAGAACAGGGAAGTAGCTGCAGTAGAAGTGGAAGTACATTCTTTAATCATGGTAATGGAGCAGATGCTTCAATAGCAACAGCAGCAGGTCCAGTAAGTGCTGCATCTTCTTTCATCCCCCTCTAACCAGAGCTGCTAGCAACATGCCATCTTTCCTTCTCAGGATTTTGCTTCCAGTAGCATCTGCTGTGCCTTTTTCTCCTACATGCTGCAACATATGTAGCTGCATCACAAGAAGCAGCCAAGTCATACACTAAGGTAATTTCTATTAATGATTTGTACTTGCTTAGTGGATAAAATCCCTATTTGTAACCCTGATTCATCACAGCTGCTTTGTGCTGCTAGTGTGCACAGAGGAAGAGATAGGAGAATAGACGGATGGTTACTGGATAGCCCAGGACTGACAGCAGAGTAGGAGTGCTTGGATTGAGGGAAATCACTTCAGGGAGGGTAATAATAAGATCACGACTTGATGTTTGCTGTAAGAGATGGTGGCTGCTGGATTTCCATGTGAAATTCTCTCTGTTCTCAATGGCTTTGTTGGCAGAATCAATTATCAGAAATTTCCAATCTGATTTTCAGAAGCGCACGTTTTTATATTTTAGATTAGAACCAAGGAAATGCTGGGGAGGGAGAAGCTCACATCTGTGGCAGTGTATGCAAACTACTAAACTGACTCTCAGAACTGTACTCTGGCATCCATCACAACTTTGCCTCTAGAACAGCCCAAACCTTGGCTGTGCTGGAGCCTGTGTTTTGTCATCTCTTGAGCTGATGCATTTTAGTCTGAAGGCTGAAGTCTCAACATTCGCTCCTGTGCTGCTAGAAACGAGTGTGTTTACCCACCTTCTGTTCAATGGATGACAAATGTGGGAACATGATGCAGCACTCGGCAACTCATGAGAACCCCGTGTTGGTGTCCCTTGGTTTCAGGGCAGCCAGAGCCTCCCTGGGAGCTCGCAGGATCAGGCCCACCAAGAACACAGTGTTTGAGCTAATATGCAAATTCTAGGTAGTGCAAACACCAACACAGGCAATTACACACAGCAAAAACATACACAACAGCCAGGAAGCCATATGATAGATATCATGTTGTGACTATGTTGTGGGACTTTCATCTTTATTGGCAAACATTTCAGGCAGCAGTTCAGATTTACATAGAATCACATATGTGCTTAAGGAAGCATTTTATCTCCCCCTTCCTTTACTGAGCTGCAGTTACTAATACCCTGCTACCAGTAAGTAATTAAGATATTTCAGTGCTCTTCAGATAATCACTCAAAATGTCAGTATCTTTTCCAACCCTCATCTAAATTTCTTCAAGTTGTAAAACCGGAGTGGAAATTTTAGGCAAAGTGGCAATCCTGCTTCATTCTCAGCTGATCTGTCTTTTTTATTTATGGTGTTTTGTTGTTCTTGAAAGAGCCAAAAGGAAAGTGTGCAGAAGGAAACTTTATTGTATTGAGAGAAGTTACCCAGAAATAACATTTTTATTTGTAAAGTTATGAGAAGAAAAAGACTTATTATCAGTGTGTTGTACTAAAAAGAATTCTCGTTCGATTTTTGTAATGTAACAGGTTTGTAACTTAGAGCACATTTCTCCAGCTTTTTTTGCTTGCTTACTAATAATACCTTAAAAGATTATTTCTGTAAACTTCAACATAACTCTTCTGAATTGGGATCCAAAGGGGGTTTGGTGGTTATTAAAAATCAGGTTCTGAATGATAGTCTTAAATACAATGAATATTATGCACTCTAGTAATAATTTAAATTTACTAGCAAAAGAGTAGTATATTTTAAAATATTGATTACATCTCTATTCATGATAGACCATCTATTCCTAGCATCAGCTGATTTTTCATTTTTCCCTCCATTGTTCAGTTGGGTCATTTTAAATGAAAATATTTATGATCACTCTTCCTGTTGAGATACTCAGCATCCAATGAACTTGGAGAATCAGCAATCCCAGTGTTGTACAGAGATTTTATCAGGAAAGTTTTCCCAAGTAACACATATATCACTTAGAAAATTTCCATAAGATTCTTTCCAGATGAACGGTATTTAAGTATTTTTACAAAGAGCAATCAAAGCATGCAGCACTTGAGTTTGCTACATTAAAGCTCCCTGATTGTGCAATAATAAAAGATGAATGTGGATTTATATTGTATGCAAATTGATTAATCTTTTCATAGCATTGCTCAATAAAAAACATGGGGTAGAATCACAGTGGTTATCTTCTAGTACTGAAAGGCAAACAACAGAAGAGTTCATATAACATCCATGTTCAGGCATAATGTATACAGCAATTTTTCATCTCAATTTAATATAAAATATGTGCAGTATCTGTAGTAGTTGCAAAAATTACTCCATAACTTTAGTTGCAAGGCATGGGTTGGGACTGTCACTGAAGTACTTGTGAAGGACACGTCTGAAATGCCTTTTTGCAGAGCCCTTGCAGCAGCAACTGTTGGGGGATACAGCAGTGTCAGCTTCTGTTTTGTGATGGGATGTCTTGGAGGATGATGAGACCATTGCTAGTGTGACATTTGGGGCAAATATGTAAGAGTTCTTGTCCTAAAGGTTCAAGAGAATATGATCTCTACCTTGCAACATCTGGAATTGTGGTGAAAGCACACTGTGAATAAAGAAGACAGCCAGGTGGAAGTGTAAGCCTCTTAGGCACAGAAAGAGTTACCATGCCAAAATGTGCATATTTTAATAGCAAGGATCATTAACAGCAAATGTTCTTAGCAAAATGGTTTGTTGCAAATAGAGGGCGCTGGGGCTCCTCAGGTGTCCTTAAATGTGAATTAGATTGTGTTTGCAAACTTTTTTTCTGGTTCATTGTACTGATCAGAGAGCAGAGGATCCAGAGAGGAATGTAGAATTTCTGTATATGATTAAGATGTAGTATCTTAGAGAGTTAAACGGTTAAAACAGAGGCATTCACAGTTACACAATTAAGTGATTTTGGTCAGCCAACTCTCAGTTCAGTAAGTCACTTAACAGTGTGTTTGAACATTTGCCTGAATAGGATGCAAGTGTTTATACCCATCAGCCACTGAGTCAATTCAGCCTGACTCAGACCCAATTTCAAGTGTGCTAAGATTGCCTCCAACAGGAGCCATCACTTTCTAGTGTGTTCCCACCTTGCACAGAGGTGACTTCTCTGTGTCTGGGCCTCCTGGGTGCTGCTGCAACACAAAGCTGTAGAATAATCCTCTACCAATAACTGCCTCTAACTGTGCAAAACATACAGGGATAAATATGACAAAAGCAACTGTTTGACATGAGTTTGTGAGATCAGCAACATGGGACTGTCTGAAGAGGGCATTTTTTCTCTAAATCCTCTTTTTCAAGGCCTTTCTTTCAAAGGCTTTCCTGCTATCCTCTTCTGCACTGGTAAAAAAATGTATGCAGATGCAGTTAGTTGGTTAAAAGGCGAGGTGTAATCAGCCCTGGTGCCCATTTGGGTCTCAGAAACATCCCCTGCTCCTCTAGTTCTCCATCCAGAAAAAAAGAAATATTGAAGTTCAGACATCTCCAAAGCCTTACAGATTTTTCTTTCTTAACTGATTCTATTTTGTTTCACATTACCAATATAAAAATTGAAGTTGCAATTAATGTCTATTTATGAGACTTTTTGGAGCTGCTGACTCGGAACTTTGAAGCCCAGGGCATTGCTGTACTTTGGCACTGGCCTTGCTGAACTCCACTCACCTTCTAATAGCAGAGAAAGAGGGGTTGGGTGTGTTTACACCAGAGCTGGCTCATGTCTGACTAGTGCAAGAAATAAATGGCATATATGGGATTGTCTGCTCTCAGCAGTGAACACCTGGCCATGGAGTTAAGGTGATACCCTGACAGGTCAGGGAAAAATAATACAATAAGCCAGATTTTTCCCTAGTTAATTGCTTATGGCGATAATTTATTGAAAGCATTACAGGAAGTTTTTCATATAGTGATCTACTTCTGTTTTCTTATTTGCTTATTTAAAAGTGGTAAATTCATATTCGTTCACACAGCACAATGCTTTTTTTGTCATAAAATAAATAACTCAGCAAAATATCAGCATTACAAAGTGATATTATTTTTCCTTTGAAGGCTCACTTTACAGAGGGTGTCATACTGGAGACAGTGCTGCTTTCAGATTATATTATGAGTATTTTTTCCCTTTCTCCCACACTTTTCATTCCATTTTGGCTAAAGTTAATGGAACTGCATATTAATACCCCTATTACAGGTCATTCTGTCTGCCAATCTGTTTACTCTTCCAGTGAGTGACACCAGAGGACATCATAGAGGTATTTACAGTAATGAGTGGTCTGGAGGAGACACCTGCACAGTGCCCTTCACCAAAACATATAAGACCACAGACTTGCAAGCTTGAGCAAGGATTAAATGTGTCCTTTGCCCTTCCCCTGGGCCCTATTTGGGTCTTGCTAGGAAAAGGCTCAACCTGGGCATCTCTCCTACCTGTAAAATGGTGCAAAGCAGACCCCTCCAAGGCACAGCACCAGTGGCAAGTTGCTGGTGTGGCTTGCTGCAATCTTTTTTAGAGCAGGGAGCACAAGAGGCCACAGGACATCAGGGCAGTTCCAACCCATTTAAATTAATCACTTCACAGGAAAATACAGCTTACTGCTACAAGACAAATTCACTTGCTGCAAACCCTGCGTGTTTGACAGGAAAAGTGTGCTTCTCTTTAGGACTCTAAACAATGAGTTGAGAAGCCTTTATAATTAACACTTTATTAAAAGATCCTAGATAAGGAGGAAAGCCATTGTCAGAGTGCTCACTGTGTCCTCAGTAGGCGCCTGGCTACATGTACATCATTTCCTCATACAAATCCTAAAGCTGAAAAAGAGATCTATTTAACCCCTCGATTCCTCATTGTGACATCCTGTGTGCCTTAGTACACCTGCATTGCTTTAATAGCATTACAAGCAGATGTTTTGTATTTTCAGTCCTAAAAAATGGTTCCCCCGTGGGAGAAGTGGGAGACTGGCCTGTGCCCTGAGTGTGAAGTAATACTAGGGATGTTTGGGTAGTATTGATTTTTGCTAACAGGAATCAATTAAAAATAATCTTGGTCTCATGAATGACCTCTAAAGCACTATTTACAGGGAATATTTTAAAAATTAAGTGCTTTTTAATAATTTTTCACATTATTTAAAAGAATTTATTCCAGGTCACTTTGCTACAGAATTGGATAGAAGGAGCTTATCCACGTTTCTGAACTTGGGAAAACTGTGTATATCAGGAAGCAGATAGAAAACAACACTGACACGTGAAGCTCTGTAGTGTTTTGGACAGTCTTCCTCATCTAAGATGCACAAAATACAAGTGGTCATAGAGAGTTCTGCTTGTGGAAAGTCCCCTGATGCTCTTGTATTCATCTTAAAGAACTGGTTTCTGTAGCAAATAAACATATTTACATAGTGAGAGCTGAAGCCACTACATCAAAGACCCAGCTGAGGTCAGGTGCCTGTTCATTTCAGAAAGGTATAGTGGATGCTGTCACTGAGGATGTGAACACTTTACATCTATAAAACATCAGTTATAAAAGCACAGAGTATAAAGCTTTCAATTTAAAGGCTAGTAGCAGATCCCTCACTTGCTGATAATCTCCCTCCCCCACAGGCACGTTCACACTCATCCTTCTGCAAGTCAATCAACGCTCAGCCAAACAAGCAGAGCTTCTGCTCTCCTCTCCAGCTTGGGACACCTCTGAAGTCCAAAGCTGGGTACCTTAGGGTCAAGACCCCAGATTTTCCCCTCATCAAAAAAATTAACCAAGCCACCCCCCTGGCTCCAAAGCCCCATCCAGCAGGAGTGCAGTAACCTCCTGAAATGGCGCCAAGTCAATAATACTGATATGCTGTGAATTTTGGAGAAAGACTAAGAAAAAGCAAATTTTGTGGTTGATTGGTCTAAAGCAATATTAGATCTAGAAATACCAAAAGGCTGATGACCTCACAGGGATGGGGCAATGCCTAAAAGATATGACATCCCCCATGCATTATTGAATGCTAGGCATGTTTGCTCATCCCTTTAAAAGAGTAAGAGCCATGCAACACATAACATCTGCCACTAGTCGTGAAATTCCTGGGAACGCAAAGAAAAAAGAGAAAAAGTTTCTCTCTGAATAAAACAAAACATAGGAAGTTGCTTCTTTTTGCTAAGTCACTGCTTTCTGTGGCTTTTTGATCCATTTCTGAAAGGATTGGCAGCTCAGTTGGTAATTAAACAGTCTCTGGAAGAACACAGGCCTTTTGGAGTGTTTCGAACAGTCTCTCCGTTTTCACCTCTTCTCAGGATTTCTTTGAAGAACCAAAGTCAAAGATACATTTTCAAAACATGTCTCAACTCTGTGAGTTGCAGACAGAAAGATCTAGATGAGTTCCGTTGCACAGTGGGTACTTCATGCTATATAGTGCTCAGACATGTACAAATGTAGCTGAATGTCCTTTAGGTTTTGAATTATTTTGGCTCTGTTCAGGAGCTCAAGACATCTTGAATACTTCTTAGAGAATACTTTCTAGGTCAGTGTTTTTTTTCAACTCTTAATGAAAAAGAGGATAAATTATACAGTATTTCTTGCTATATAAGCATGTGAAATCTGAACTCTAATTTTAGGACATTGAATTGCTGATTACAATATATTTCAGAAAAGAAAATTCCTAATTTGCAACATTATTTTCAGTTTTACAGGAACAGTATATAACCTTATCTGCTTAAACAAAATCAATTCATTTATTTTGCCTGGAGATGCTGTAGTCATGTAGGACTGAATTCTCCAAAGGTTTAGGTATTGGTCTGTCACTCCTCCCCTTAAGCTCTGGGATGAACTCGTTGACTTCAGTGGTGGCAGAGTTGTAATGCTGCAGCTTTTCAGGGTTTCTCCAAGATTTATGTACTGTTAGATTTGGAATATGAGTCACCTGGTGGACATCCAGGGTCCACAAAAAGTAATTCCTCAAGCAGATCAGAAATCCCTGCAGGTACCACCCAGAGCCAATGAAATTCCCTCTGGCTCATTTTGCTCTGCTGGGCTGCACAAACTCTCTGCATGAGCTCTTTAGGGCAGACCCATGGGGAAGCAAAGGTGGGAAAGTGCTGTGATAGTCCTTGGCACAAGAGGAATTTCATTGGTAGCTAAGTGAAAGCTGTTGTTCCCAAGTTTTTGGAATGTAGCCACAGCTGCATGCAGTCATCTACCTATTCAGCAAGTGGATATAAACAACTTGGAAACATATCTGTATTTTGCAAAGAATTTTGAGTGTTCTGAAAAGACTTATTAGAAACGTTCCCATTTATAACCCCCCATCTACTGAACTCTGATTTAATTGTACTTGCAGATTTAATTGTACTTGCAAATAATTAAACAAATCCACAAAGTGTTTGCATTACATTAATTTACTTCACTTGGCCCTGCAATACTAGAACCATAATTACTTACATATTTCCCTTTATTATTTTCTAACCTCTCTCTTTAAATTGTCAATAAGCGTTCTAGAGACAGTTGGATTAAAAAAATACCGAGCATGTGTCTGATTAATATTTTAAGACCATGAGGATCAAATTTAAAATGTGGCTTTTTTTTTTTTTAAGAAGTTCAAATTAACTGATAAAGCTGTAAAGTATGTATTTAGAAGCCCTTTTTAATTGTTGAGTGATGAGTTTTTATACTTTAAAGCGCAGCCATCTATACAGGAACTATATATAAGGAGAAGGCAAGTTTTGGTTTGCACTGGTGGGGTGGCCATGGAGCAAGAGGAAGGTGTGCTTGACACCTCAGCTGTACAATGAGAGGTCACCTGGGGCAGATGTCCATCTCCTGCTGTTATGGACACTGGCCTGGAGGCACATGGCAGCCTCAGAGTGGTTTCTTCCTCAGCCAGGCTGGCAGTGATGGCTCTAGGGTCCTTCTTCTTCAACTGGCACAAACCCCTCCATGTTAGTAACAGGGAAATTCCCCACAGTAAGAGAGCCCTTTTCCCTGAAGGTCTAGACAGGAATGGTGGCATATGGAAACTCCTTGACTCCTCCTTTAAGATTTTTGATCAGGGTTGTGATCCATCCCTCTGCACAGATACAAGGTGAATTCAGTGTTTCGTGTCGTGCTTTTTCACATTCTGTTTCTAAAAACAGGTTGAAGCCTCACTTTTCAGAGAAGCCTCTAACCCTCTGTCCCTGCTGATGTTAATTTGTGGTACTAAAGTCTCTTACCTAAGGAGTATCAGCCAAACGTCCTCCACTTTTCTCCATTCCAGTTGTGCAATATATTTCTGCAGCCCCAGGGGCCCATAGGAGGCTTGGGAAGAACATACCCACCCAGTGACCAACTCCTGAGAACATCAACTTCATTGCTGTAGGACCAATATTTCATTCACAGTAACTGGTGGGTTCTTGATTCCCCAAGGCCCCATTCCTCCATGTTATACACTGTTAAGTAGATGTCATGTTCCACCCCAGACAAGAGTGCATTTCAGTGATGGGGGAACTAATTCTTATGCTTTCTGCTTCATTGATATAATGGGGTGTCATTAATCTTTGTAAAGTCTTTGGAAATTGTCATATGGGAGATGGTGTCCCAGTGACAAATATTAAATTAATTAGGACTAGTAGCATTCTGTAAGGAAAAAAAAAAGAGAGAGAGAGAAAGGAAAAACAACCTGAGTTGCCTCTGTAGTGGCTATTTCTTGGTTTTGTGAGGAGCACTGAAGGATCTGTAGAGAGTAAGATCATGTCAGAGGACACTGTGATGATCTGAAAGGTAAAACTATCCTTTGCTGATAAACTTTTACTGCCATCAGTTGAGGAACAGTTCAGTCTCTGCACTAAATTCAAACCCATAATCCCTTAGGGAAAAGGCTAGTGCATTAAGGACAGTGCATCCATCAAATGTACCACCCAGTCCCCTCAAGCTTTTTCTTTTTGGAATGGCAAGATTTATGAGATTTCTGCCACTTAGTACCTTACAAGAAAAAAAAACCAGTGTTAAAAAAAGAGAAAAAGCTGCCAAGTTTGGCATAAGCCCTACCAGCTGTCCTGGCCTCTGACACAACCATGAACCAAAGCAAAGCATCCAGAAAGAGCACTCCTAACTTTCTCCTGGTTAGGCCAGTCCTGGAGTCTTTTCCCTGCAAAAATCTCTGGACATCAGAGAGGATTTACCTGGGTAAGGTAACACCAACATTTCCTCAGGGATTTTTAGGAATATTTGTGAGTATCCTGGTCATATTGCGATGGAGGGACAGTTAGAAAGGACAATAGTACCAGTAAATCTCTGCTCATCATTTGGGTAGTTGGGCTGCTGCAAACACTTTGAGATCTGAAGGACTGATGGGCAGCTCCAGAGACCAAAGGAGCCTTCAAAATAGATTTAGATGCCACCCACAGCAACCCTTCTCATTGCAGTGTCACAGGACTTAAGGGAAACCTACAATTATTGAAAGTATAGAGCTGGATTTCTTTTCACAAAAATATCTTTGGATGTTTCTCTTGACATTTTTTTTGTGCCTCTCTGAAATTTCATTCCATATATCTTAAGGGAAATCTTTGATTGTCCAATCAGAATAGAAAAATAAAAGCATGCCTTGAATTTAACTGTATTAGCCAGCACAGTATCAGGCAGTAACGCCTTCATTATAGCAATCTGAGTACTTCCTGAATAATTCAGAAGTGCCAAACAGAAGACTTGTTGCTTGGATGTGCTAATGAAAATATCAAGGGAATTAATTAACAGTCAATTATATCAATTTCAGTTTTGGACATTGATTATGACGCTAAAAGCAAAATCTACTTTCTTTACTATACATAATTCCTTACTTCTGAGCGCTATAGCTCAGCTTAATAATTCCAGTTAAAGAAATAGAAATTCAGATTATTTTCCACTATTTCTCCCTCCTTTTCAATATGCTAAAGATAAATAAGATAAAAGGCATAGTAGAAACATAAATGTACATCTTACAACTGTTGATGCAGATTTTGCTAGGATGTACTTCACAGTAATATGTTTTGGGAAAAGGTTTGAATTCAGAGGAGAATAAAAATGCAATATGGATGTGTATATTTATATTTTCAAGTTTATTTCTAAACTGAGAAAAAGAATTATTTGGTATTATTTGATATTTAAATGTATCTGTTTTTTAAAGGAGTGCTTAGACTTTTTATTTAAGCACTCCACAAACCGAAAAGTTTATCTAGAAGTGTTTTTTCAACTCCACATGTGCTTTGCAAAAAAAAATTTGGTCTTTGGTGCTAGAGGAAAGTGTTTCTTTGAGATCAGTTTTTGCATGATTTGGCATGAGTTGTCTAGACTGGTTTATGAAAAATGACAGCTAGTAGGAAAGTAATTAAAAATGTATTTTGCTGAAAGCAAAAATATTTTTGGAATCTATAACAACCATCTTTAATTTGCCAACAATTTCCGCAATTATTTTATATTAACTGGAGGATTTTGTGTTCTAGAAAATATGTATATTGATAGCTGAGCATTGATAGCTTTCTGGTTTGATCTCACAAAATCTGCTCTTGTAACAAACTGGCAAGGGCTGAAAAAGTGATCAAATAGTACATTCAAATCTCTGTGGCATCCTTTATGAATTATTATGATTGGCAGTAAATGGTGATAGGACTCTCTTCCGTGGATGAGATGTTTCAGTATTTTGGCTGGAGCTGAAGGGAGCTTTGCTTTACTTGGAGCTAATACACTTTCTCAGGTTCGAATGCAGTAAAGAAGTGTTCCCATCTAAACAAACAAACAAAAAAACCAAAAAACAAAACACCAAAAAACCCCCCCCCAAAACCCCAAACCAACAATGCCAAAGTCTAATAAGTGGAAAAAGAAATAATAACCTGAAATCAAAGCCATGTATGATGATATAGGTTCTTCCTGAATGATGAAGGAGCTGAATTCTTAGCGCTGGTGCTGTAGAGACCTTGGTATAATGGTCAGGGAATTATTAGCAATATCAGAATAATTAGGTACCCCTCTGCACTTCATTGAATCACTGTCCTTACGTAACCTAAAGCAGTCAAAATCTTGACATAAGTAATTTTAGAGAATTTTGAAGTGTGAGCAAGTCCAAGTCTTTGCACTGGGAAGTCAATGAGCTAAAAACCAGTATGGAAACATCTGAGCATCACCCAGTTTTGTGCCTGCTCCTTAGTATTGCTTTTAGCTGAATGGTCACTAATTGCACAGTAAGCCTTAGACTCAAGGGGCCACTGTTTACTTTTGCAGGTGACAGTGGGACAGTGTGGAGCCTTGAGGTGGGCAGGTGAGGTGGCTGCATTCAGCCAAGCCCAGTCCCCTCCCAAGAATGGCACAGCTAATTCATTTCAATGAGTTTATTGTGCTGGTGTAAATTTATCATTCTCAGGCTACATTTCTGATTCAATGTTTTAGAGACGACAAGTCAAATCTGAAAGACAGCAGCGAATGAGTTGTTATTTATTTTAAAGCTGGAGATTAAGTTAAAGTATTAATAACAATAAACTGATGGCTGAAAACATGCTTGATAGTCCATTGATCAGTACCTGTCATTCACTGCTCCCTGGTATTCTCGGTGAGCACTTTATTTATCACGCTGTCACTCTCTTATCAAGAACTTGTTCAATTCTAGATCCATGGTTAGCAGTCCAGAAATAGTTCTTCTAGGAAGAAATTGGAGTATCATTTCACCATGATAGGTACCCCTAAAAATACAGCCTAACTCTGTACATGGCATTTTCTAAGCTGTGTTCCAGTTTTGAGAAATACTGAAAACTCTATAAACTTCTGTGTTTAGATAGAGGGAATTAGATACAGTATGGCCTTCAGTGCAGCAGGTGCAATAATGTGCTCTCCTTCAGGCATATGAAATCGTGGTTAGGATACCTGCAATAAACTCCTACGAAGTGCTTTGAAATTCCCCAGTGAAAAATGTCTCACTGATGGATTGGCCAAGCGCATGATAACTGCCCAGCTGTGCAGGAAAGGTTTTCCTGGTCACACATTCTGCAGGGATGGTGCTGTACCACCCTCTCCTGCATGGGGCTGCAAGGAGCTGGCTCTCCATTTATGACAATAAAGAAAGTTGCTGTGCAGAGTTAATTGAAAAAAAAAAAAAAAGTTAAAAGTTTAAAGTGGTATGTCTACCTCTGACATTTCATACTGAATATCACAGCTGTGTCTTTCCTTGCCACTCCTCAGTTAACCAGACACCTTTTCCGTGTCATGTTGTGCCCCATCGTGTGCCAGTGTCACAGACCTTCAGCCTCCTCTCCTCTGTGATTCTGTCTCTCCTGCCTTGTGGGTTTTCACTGCTGCCTTATCTCAATTGATATGCATAGTCAGACATAGTTAATCCACACTTATCTTATCCATACACCTAAATATCCCTGAGGTTTAAGGAACACCAGTAATCAGTTTTATAAGGGACAGCAGACAATTCCCAAACTTTTTGCAAGGGTTTGGGACTCAAGTAAACTAATAAATGCAGCTCACAATTTATTCCTGTGAGAGGATTCCAAACTCTGATGTCAGTGGCCTTGTGTCTGCACAGACTTAGGGAGAAAGTCTTGAAATCAGTGACACTATTGCAGATTTTCATGTGTTTAACTGACAGATTGTGTCCTTGATACTCATGATCTTTCCTGTGGCAGTACCTAAATGCGTATAATTTATGTTGCCATTTAAATTTAAGAGAGACTTTCTGGGCAGTATTTTGCCTGTTGATTTTTGTGGAGCACACCTTGAACAGCATTTTAATATGAATAGGTAAGTAATGCAGATCACGGTAAAACAGGCAGTGTATGCTGTGTGAAGAACCAACCAAAAAAAGTCCTGGGTTTTACATGAGTTTGTGAATGATTTTCCAGTGCAAAGCATATTGTACTAATCCAGTTTTGTGTGAAATGTTCTTAGGATAAGCTCCTATCAACTGACCCACCGGTTGTGTATGATATATACAGACAGGATATTAGTTATGGATTACAGACATCTTCGTACAAAGCATTTTGTTAAGTCCTGCCAATTGCTAGACAACGGCTATTGTTCTATATTGCCCTCTTTGGCTAATCCTGCCTCTGGATTAGGTAATGCCCCTCTTGGAGTGTCAGTTGTGCAGTCCAGTGCAGAAGTGCAGATGACTGGGCAGATGTCCTCAGCAGCAGTGGGACAGCAGCTCTCATCAGGGGCAGCAGACATCACCCCTGTGCACCCACACCTCTCAGTGTAGGGACCACGGGCATTTGTTACAGCTGGGATTTCTAGCTAATGCTGGAGGCAGTTGAAGCACAGTCACTCAGGAGTGGTTGGGTTGGTGTAAATTTTCCTGGTGGGGACGAATCCACAGGGTACCAACCTGTTACAGGTCCAGCCAGAGAGCCACCCTGCCTTTCACTCCCATTGCTGTGCGGTCGGGTTTGGAAACCTGGCCACTGTGTGGGAGGAGAGGCACAGGAGAGTGCTACTGTTTCCTTACACCTTACCCCTAACAGGGCGGGCGTGGGCTCAGACAGACAGTGTGCCAGTGGCTCTGAGACTTTTCCAGGGGCTGCTGGGGCTCCGGTCACTGCACGAGCAAGTAACACATGTTGACAACTGGAGCGTCTCCACCACCCCCAACCTTTGCGTTTCTTATTTCCCTGTTCCAGCTCCTCCCTGCCTCCCTCTCCTGCCTTATTGGAGTCATTAATGAGAGTGTAAGCCATCCCCTTACTAGACAGGCGTACATTTTGGGCTTGATGACCCTGATCCTCCTCATGCTCAGCCTATCTCCTTTCAATTGTTTCATCAGCGGCGTGACTGCCGGCTCACACCTGACAAGTGACAAGTCTCAGGCTCCTGCTGACTAGATAATCAAAGTCTTGTCAGAGCTGTCAATACCCTGCAGATAGGAGAGGACAAAGAGAGGAAAGGTTTCTACAGAAACCACTGCCTTCAAAAAATACTGTCGATTCTTCTTACAGAAATCACCTGTTTGTTTCAAAACATTATTTATTACTGAAAATACGGTCTCTGCAGAACAAGCATGTAAGCGGAATAATGACAGCGGCTGTTAATGACACAGCCCTCCAAATCTGCCGGCCCCAATGTTTTGTTGGGAATTGTTTTGAATCCCCGACTAAAGGGAAAATATTAATATTCAGCAGTCATTTAACCTTCCTGAAGAATTTAAGGGGGATCATTTCAAGCACAATCATAATTATCGTTTGATAAAAACCACTTTTTTTTTTTTTTAAAGCAAAGAAGGCACAAGTATGTTTTAGTCTAATATCACAGACCAAGGTTATTTATGATGGCTTCCAATTTTGGCACATTTTCAAATGCAGATTTGATTTAAAATGTTAATTAAAGCACAGGGCCAATTTTTTCCCTTATTTACAGAACTCTAAATCTGCAATCTACTGAAGTTGATGAATTTCATCTGGGTTTCACTAGCACAAGAAAGTGTCATATTTGACACACAGTTATTTGGATATTCTACCATATTTACAGTCGAAGTATGTGTTAATGTTTTGAGACTTTGGGGATGGACAGATGTTCTAAATGTGATGGCTTCAAGAGGTTGTGTTTTTTTTTTAACTTTGTGTATTAAAAATAAAACCTTTGATTTGAAAGATAGCTATGTCTGGAGAATCAAACGACATTGCTTTTTGCAGCTGAAACACCTTTAAAATAATATTGGAGGTGAAGTTTCTGAAGACCTAGTGACTATTTAATGTATACCATTTACTGTAGCACCAGAAATAAAGTAGTAGGTCTGGCCTGCCGCTGAGAGAAAGACATATGGCATTTCTTGCCTCAGAAAAAGAAGTCTTTAAGAAGAGTTTTCATCAGCACTTTTCATGTGCTCACCTTCAGTGCCACTTCCAGATAACTCATGGTATGAAAGAAGCACCACCGTTCAGTCACTCCCCAAGCCCTGTGTGCTGCACAGTCCTTTTCTCCGCTTTTATGCCTATTTCTTTTATTAGGAATGGCTTTGTTAGACACAAGCCGTTATCCGTCTGAGCCGTGTTCAGCTGTCAAGCGCCGGCTGCCTTTCGCTGCTCGTGTCGGCAGTCAGCAGACAGCACGGGGTGGCAGGAAGGGCTGGAAGTTAAAGCTCATCAGGTTCCTGGTGTGCTGGGTTTGCTGGGTGCCTGGGGCACAGCCTGAGGCAGGCAGGGACACCCCACCAGCAACTCCCTGTGCCACCACCCTCAAATTGCTGCACTGGGGGGACGAGAAGGAAGGTGGGTGTGATGCTGGTACCAGGGAGTACCCATGCCTGGGGGATTGCCAGCCTGCTGATAGTCCACACCGGGGCTGTTCCAAGGACAGAGGGCTTCTGAGAGACCCTGAAGATACTGTAGTGTTTGCTGTTGCTCTGCTTGCTGTGTAACCAGTGTTTGTGTCTGAACACCAGTGCTGGGGGTAGGAGAGCACAGGGGATGCTGTCTGTGGACCAGCTCCCACTGCTTGGCACTCTGCAGTGGAGAACGGCAGGGGCCCTTCTGGAACCTCAGCTGTGGTGGTCAAGTTAGATGTGAGGGAGAGGACCAGGAGCTGGGAGGCTGTAGGACGCTGTCCCCAGCCTTGCCATGCCAGTGTTGGCTCCTCTTGCCAGCGGCGGCTGCCGGCAGAGCTCAGAGGAAGTTTTCGGGGAGAAAGTTTTTTTCCATCAGAAAATGCCTATTCGTCAAAAGCAAAACATTTCACAAAAACATCTGGCTTTCAATGAATCTTCCCAGAGAACCTAGCCTGCTAAGCAGATTTTCATTGTAAATCTGTCTGGTTCCCTGCCAGGTCACCTGCGTGGCTCCGTGGCTGCCTGCCAGCACTGGCGGCTCGAAGGTAGCCACAGCAGAGAGCCTGCCCCTCATCCCAGACCTCGGCGTTCTGGATTTACATCTGCACTGGAATCTCCCGTCCCTGAACACAAGGAGAATTCCCAGACAGACCCCCAGGCTTCCAGCAGGGATAGCCCCGGGCAGCTCTGATGGATTTCCATTCTGTAAAAAGTTCTGGGAAGAGAAAATGGGGAGGAAAAAAAAGTAGGAGGGAGGGGGAAGGAAAAAATATTGATCTGAATTTGAATGGAAACTGATTTTAAAATGCTCATGTTTTCTGAAGACCATAAATTTCCAAATTTCAGCTAGTGAGGCTCAGAGGTAAGATGTGGGATAGGGGAAGCCAGCTTGGTGCTTCCAGGTTAAATGTGTTTTAAGTATATCATATGAATGTGACCCTACTTTTGCAACACATGTATATTTATCCACAAAGTAAGTATAAGTGATATCACTGGACTTAAGCATTTATTTCATTAGTGTTATTTAAAGTAAATAGAAGTCATCATATGTGCCAGCTTGTAGCAAATACTTCTTTTCTATATAATTCTTAAACCTCAATAAATATCTTTTAAGTAATCTAATTTTTGTGTTTAGTTAGCATACAATGCATGTCCTGTTAATCCTGATTAAATAAATACATAATTAGGTGTATTTAAAGTACTTAATTTAAGGTATTAGTGCTTATTTAGACAATAGCTTTCTTATTAAGGGTTAGTTTATTTGTTAATCAGATGTCACTTAAAATGTAGAGTGGGTGGGAAAGAGTAATTGTATGATTTACTTGAAAGAAAGCTGTAGACAAAGTAGGTGGCAGAGGGTAAACAAGGAACTGTTTGAATGAAGATCATGTGCATGTTTCTAATTTTATTCATCTGCCTCGAGCAAAGAAACTGAAGGGAAGGTTTGGGGAGGGGAGGGAAGGGAAGGGGAGGGAAGGGAAGGGAAGGGAAGGGAAGGGTAGGGTGGAGCTTGTGCTGGTTGGAGGGCTCAGCAGAGCTCAGCTCTGTGGCGGGAATTTTTAATTCCCTTAATTTTTCTGAAAAAAAGCTTTTGCTGTGTAACTGATGGAAACATATTATTAAAGTTGCTGTATCTACAGGTAAGGTGATGCATTCCCCGTTGGTGAGATATGGCTGTTTCCATGGTGTTTGTCACTGTGCCCTCCCCAAATCTGGCTGGATGGGTGAGAGAGCTGGTGTTTAACACTGCTCAGGTTTGGGCTCTGTGGCTCTGTGACAGGTTAGTCACACTGCCTGCTCTTGGACAGGCAGTGCTAGGGATTCTTACTAGATAGAAAAGCTTGAAAAGGTCTTTTTCCAAAATGTTTGAGGTTTTGAGTCTGGTCTTTTTTTCAGCTTTTGCAAATACTCTCATTTGTGTTCTGCTGATTTTCAGGTTTGACTATAAGGTACAATATCAGCTGCATTAAAAATTTTATCAGAATGTTTACTGAAATTTTGTGTAAAATTGTCTGCAACTCTCCTCAATGAAGAAAAATTTTTGTTTAACACAGCCTGTCTTTGATGCCTTTGTTTATGGTAACGTGACAAGCAGCCCTTCCCTTTCTTTTCTGCACTTCAGACTGTGGGAAAAGCCTCTCAGCTGACTCTGGCAGAAGTAAAAGCTGATGAAGTCTCATCTCCTCTGAAGGGTGGGAGCTGCACAGCAGCAAGTGGAGCTGCAGCCTCATTCCCCAGCCCCAGGGGCTGCCTCTGTGCTCTGGGGGATGCTCAGTGCTCCTCTCGTTTCCTGGTGGGATGGTGAAGTGAAGAGATGGGTATGTCTCATGTCACTTGTTAATTAATGGATTCTCTGCATCACCTGAGAGCTAAACAGCCCATTTCCAAACCCAGAATTTTCAAACTGCAGTTGCAACATGCTGAGACATCTCTCTGGCAGCACATGAGGTCCTGACATCCAGGGGGGTTTGGGACTTCTGAAGCTTCCCCTATCTTTAATTTGTCCTGCATGGAAAAGGCATGGGCTAATGACAGATATGAGGCTGATACAGCACTGATGCACAGAATTATTCAGAGGTAAAGTTAGTAATGTATTTTGTCTTTAGGAATTCTCTTTGTGGACTGCTTGGTGATTTTGGAACTCACAGAAAATCAGAAATACTCAGCTAAGTTTATGTTTCATTTTGGAAAAGGTTATAACCTTATTGGAATTTGATCTATAGCATGTACACTTACTGCTTGTAAATCAGTAGTTAGCGTGTCAAAAATCTTTTATCAGTTATTTCAAGGTTATATCTAGAATTGAGCAGGCCTCCAATAACATTCTGGGGAGGTTTGTGTTGAAATCTCTTTCCAAGAAGTATCTGGTCTATCTGCAGGTTGTGTGAAGAATGCCAGGCATTGCACTGTGCCAAAACATGATAATGGACACGCTCCCATGGAGGCTGCTGTGGCAGAGGCTTACTATTTCTTCCTCTGAGGAGAGATAAGCAAGCTTAAAACTCTGTGTTTTGACACGCAGGAGATACACATTTTTGTGGAAACATCATGACAGTTACACATGAAATGTTCATGGTGTGTTAGGGCAGACATGGTAACAGTGAGGTTGTGCATCAGTGCTGTCTTGTGCTGAGTAGGTTGCTGCCTTCTCTGGGTTAAGAAAAGTCTGTATCCTCTAAATGATACTGCTGATGTTGTCTTATGTGACTGCTTCAGCTCATCTGTGGGGGTACAGCCCCTAAACGAATAATTCACAGTGAACTGTGTGTCCAGTTGATTTAGATTCTTTTTTGTTAACCATGTTCAAAGCTGGTTTTATTAAAGAGGTAAGCAATTATTGAATAAGTATTTATTTCCTTTTCACATGTCAAGATTCCTACCCTGATGCAGAACCACTGGTGATGGTACAGCATGTTCTGGATCATTATGGTTTTTTCCTGGACTCCTGGTGGTTTCTAACTCACTCCTCCACATCTTGGGATGCTCCAGCCCCCAAGGGAAGCACCTTGAGGGTGCTCTCCCCTCCCCTTGCAGAATTTCCTCCTGCTGCTTTCAAGTGTTTGCCAGGTACTGTGCAGAGATGAAACTTGATTCAATACTCACAAAGCTTTTTGGCATTCATTTGGCATTCAAATGCTGGGCATTTGAACTGGTAGTGGGTGTTTTTCTGGAGCTACTAAAAAGTTTCTTAATTGTATAAACATCAAGGCCCAGGACTGCTTGACATGACTCTGCTTGACTCTAGCAGAGTCCAGCTTTCTTTAACTCTTTGTTTCTTTGGACTATTTTTATAGGTTAGTGGGACTAACTTATCCATGAAAAATGAGGATGACTGAGACATACTGTGGCTTCAAGGTCTTGAAGGCTTTTTTTAATATTCAAATATAAAAACTGATATTCTCATTTTTTATTCTTGCTCTTGTTATTATTACTAATAGTATTAGGAGGAATGGAGTGAGGAAAGTCCAAAACAAGACTGTCTGGCAAGTAGGAAAACTAGCTTCAGGTTCTCATCCTGCTGGATTTAGGACCTTCTATTTCTTGCACTTGTTGCTAGCAGCAGGCTATAACCCTTCCTTTCCCTCCCACCTCTGGGAGATGGGACACTGTTTCTAACAATACTGACATGTGTGCATGAAACGTTTCTCTTGTATTACACTGCATTTTTCAATGGAGAAACTTCACCGAAAAGTTCTCACAATCAGCTTTCGATTTACACCTTTTTTGCTGTCATTCCTTTCCCTATCCCAAATTATTATTTCGGCAGGACTTTGGGTCATGACTCCTTGCAGAATTCGTATTTAATATTTCCTTAATATAGAATCTAAATTATTTTTGATAATCTATGTAAAGATTATCTATAATACAATTAATTGATATAAGTGGTTTCAATTCTCCTTAATATGACAAATCTCTAGTGTGAAATATTCTTAGTTAATGATCAACATAAAATAGATAGAGTTCATTTTTAATGCAAGTACAAGATTTGAATTAATTTGTAGTTACAGCAGAGTTATTAAACTGTATAATATATATACACACACACATTCCCTTCTTTTGTTTTTAAAGCTTTTCACATTGAGCAGATATGATGATGCGCTTGGGAACTTCCTATCTAAATTCTTTTTCTTTTCCATACTGTATTACCAACAGACATTTACAACGGACATGCATTTTGGTTTGCAGTGACTCGTGTTTCCAGTTTGTCATAGTTTAAGCCCACAGCATCTAAGGCCCACAAAGGTGCTCCCTCACTGCCCCCTTGGTGGGATGGGTGAGAGAATCAGAAGGGTAAAAGTAAGAAAATGTGTGTTGAGATGAAAACAGTTTAATAACTGAAATAAAGTAATAGTAATAATGATGATGATGACAATAATAATAAATTACAATTGAAAGGAAAATAACAAAAGAGAGAGAAATAAAACCCAAGAAAAACAAGTGATGCAAGTGAAAAGCAGTTGCTCATCACCCACCAAGGGATGCTCAGCCTGTTCCTGTGCAGCAGACCCTGGCCAGCTTTCCTCCCAGGTTACATGGTGAGCATGATGCCATGTAGTATGGGATATTCTTTTGGCCAGTTGGGCTCTGTGTCCCCTCCCAGCTTCCTGTGCCCCCAGCCAGCTTGCTGGCAGGGCAGCATGAGCTGTCAGCAATAACTGAGACATCACTGTGTTACTATCATTATTTTCATCCTAAATCCAGAACATGGAACTATAATAGCTACTAGGAAGAAAATTAACTCTTCTCCAGCCAAAACCAGGACAGAGTTAATACAGTGTGTAGGTATGAGCCACTGGCCCAGTTTCCACCTGCCACAGAAGTAGCTTTTGTCTCTAAGTCTCCAACCTGCCCAGGACAGTGTGACACTGCTGCAGCCTGTGCTGGTCCACGTGCAGGGGTGAAATCTCTAGCAGAATTCAGCAGGCATGGGAGGTTTGCACAGACTAATCTACTTTGAGCAGAGTATTAATGCAAGCAAAAGAGAGCACACAAGAGTACTGGTAAGGGATTAGCATAAAACTGTGTACATTATCATGGTCTCACTTTCTTAGATTTAACATGAGTGATGTTCTTTAATATTGCTATTAAATTTATAGCAGTGAGATAAGCGTCAAATTTTCCTACAATTGCATTAAAGATGGGGGGAAAATATTGGGAGAAGTGCCAAATGGAATCTGAATGTTGCTTAAAAGACACGTGGGATGGAAGAAGCAACTTGCAGGGAACATCTGTTTCTGCTGGACCTTGTCACTTTTCTGTCAGTTGTAACACTGAGTTAATCAGATTCCTTTAAAAACTGTTGTGTTTAAAATGCAGCACAGATCAAAAATAACTATCCAATGTGCTGGAGTCTGTACATGTTATGGAATCACTTAAAAATAAGGACAGAACTTGTTTTAAACGTATCCCCTTGCCTTTTATCTTAGTACAGTGTATTAGTTAAAGTTCAAGGGATTTAAAGTGGTTTAATCCTCACTGTTCTTCATATTCCCACTGTTTCACAGGTCAGTGAGCTGCAACATTTGTGTTGTGTTTAAAAATACGTATTTTAATGTACTGGCTAGATGCCAAAATTTGTCCAAAGAATACAACTGAAAGAATTCTTTAGTTGTAACTGCCTTGTTTGGTTTATTTAACCCCAAAAAGTATATTAAAATAAGAGTGTAATGCCAGCCTGTGTTACTGTAGGAGCTCTTTGTGTTGGGTGAACTGTGCCAGGGCCAGAGCCAGTGCAGCCTCAGAGTCTGGGCCAGCCTTTCCTTCCCTGAGTGTATCCTATGGTTGCCTTGTTGCTTTCTGATGGGACAACTTACTCTAGGATGTACTGGGGGTGGAAACAAGAACCTCTGTCTTCTCTTGAGAGACCAACATATATGCTCTACCAGTGGTTTCCTAGAGATTTTCTGAGAAAAGTGGGTTTTTCTGTCCTGGTATATTTCAATTCTTCAATTTCCCAACTGTTGGGGTTTTTTTTCTTTGTTTCTTTTGGGTTTTTTGGGGTTTTTTTTTGTTTGTTTGTTTTGGTTTTTTGTTTGGTTTTGTTTGTTTGTTTTGTTTTGTTCCTTAAGGACGGCAAATATTTCCTTGAAACATTTTCCATGGAACAGATGTGAATTTTTCTGAAAACATTATGATGGCTAATGTTAGACCTGTGGTATCATAAAATCCTTTTTAATATGAAGGGAATCATGGCAGTAAGTTAAGATTTAAATTTCTTTTTCTAGGGCACAAATTTCAATGCAGATGTAATAAAGAATTAAATAGTTTGCTGCATCACTCCTCATGTTCTCTCTAAAAATTATTATCTTTGTTTATTATTGTAATGTTCAACGGTACAATTAAAATATATAGCATGGTTGATTAAAATCTTAAGTTAAAATAGGATCTTAAAAAACATTTTGGAAGGTACAGAGTCTTCATGCTGCAGCTGCAGTTATGCCAATTAATGCTGCGATGCTGTTAAATCTCACAAGCTGTGAAGCATCATTATTTGAGTAAGGGACCTCTAAAGAGACCCATCACACTTGGTGTATGATGCTGGTAAATCAGTGGGCAATATTCCCCTCTTTGAGTCAACACAGAACAAATGTCCCAGTATGGTGCTGGGAGAAGACAGTATTGCTGGAAACACCATGCTAAGATGCCTGTGAGTCATAAATTTGAGGTCACGATTATTTGCAGTTCACACACCTCATTGCATTATTTTTGCAAGACAGGGGTGTGAATCCTGGTGTGTTGGCCAAACTCCAGTTTGAGCAATTACGTTTTATGCCTGAAATTCCCCTGTAGTTCCAGCTCGATATGTTTCACATCTTGGTTTGTACTGTTGCTGTGTAGTGTTAAGCAGCTGACATTTTTAACTCTATGAAAAGCTGCATTTTAGATGTGAGTCTTGTCTGTGATCATAGTCCAGCACTTTTGAAAAGACTCAGAGTGAAACCTGTTGTGCAAGAAAAAGTCGATACAGACATTATGGGAAAACTCTAGAAGTTTTGTGGAAGTGTCCAATACATGAGCTCTACAGATCTTTGTCCTTGCACTCCTCCCTGCTGTCCCATTTGGATCTGTAACCTTTGTGAGGCGTTCCCAGCCACCCAGGAGACACAGATGAGGTGGAGAAGAAAGCATGGGCTATGGGAATTTTGGTGGTGGTTCCTGTGGGAAACTCAAGTAGCAGAGGAGCAAGCTGGCAGTGGCAAGCACAGCTGAGATCCCTCTCCATCATGCTTGGCCACTTCCTCACGGCTGTGTTTGGTGTGTGATCCCACACACCCTTTCAGGAGCTGGCCCTAGGCTGGGTGCTGAGTCCTCAGGAGTGACCCTGGTGGCAAGGCCAGCCCTGTGTCCTTCCCCCCCAGCTGAAGGGAATCACTGATTCCCAAGTACCTGGGTCTGTGTCACGACCTGCAAACCCCATGTGCTGCTTGGCCAGGCACAGACCTCTCACCAGGGGTGTGACTGTTCCCGTGGGGCAGCAACAGTGCCATACACAGTGCTGTAAATAGGATTGTCCAGGACTGATCTCTGGTTTCGTTCCTTTTCTTTTAAAAGAGGCCAAGATCAAAAGCCTTACCCAATCAGTCAGGCTTTAATCAAATGAAGCACTTGAGCACATGCCTCACATTAAGCACGTCAGGATTATTGCTGATTTCAAGGAGATAAACACATGCTAAAACAGGGACTCTTATCTGGTCCGTGGCAACCTCGTATTCCCATGTCTGTCCCACAGACTGCTTCACCTTTTCATTTGCTTTAGGGTGAGGTGAACATGCTGTCTAATCAAAACACAAAAGACTTTGTGCTTTGAAATCAGTTTTAAGTAAAACATAGGTAGAATTTAAGCCAATAGAAAGACTCTGTGTGACTTCAGTGGGCTTTGCAAAAGGCATCGTATCATGGCATCTAAACAGACCCTTGTCTTGTCAGACCTCTGTGATGAGTCAGAACTTGGTTTTCCACTCTTTCCATTTCAAATTGGGAGGCACATGCAAGGACCATATGCATAGAGGCCCACAGAGGGCTGACACTGTGCACACAAAGAGTAGTTACACCCACAGCAATGATTAGTTTACAAATTAAATGTTTTTGACATCTTTTACTTAGCTGGAAATCAGTCTATATCAGAATATACAGTGTTTGCATAATATTTATATAGTATTCTGTGATCAAAGGTTATTGTTACATGAGAGACAGATTCAGCAAACTGTTTTCAGGTGAACCTTTGTTTCCATTTCTAAGTTTATGCCATATTTTCATGGTTGTTTCTCTGTTAATGGCACAACCAGACACTGGATCCCAGCTCCTAAAAGCAAAAATAGTGGGTCTGGGAGAAGTCACAGGGTTAACATCCTAACCTAGAATTTTGGTCTACCTTTAATTGAAGTGGGTGTCCTCAGCAAGTGGCTTCTCCCATTAGAAATTATTTTCTGCCAGAAATCTATATTCTGTCATACCCAATTATGCACCCTACTAATCAACAGAGAACTTGGTAGCACCCCAACATGGAGAAGTCTGCATCTGTTCTAAATCCTGCCCTTCTAAGCAGGATTATTGCCAAGCACTGTGAAGATTGCTTAGCTGGGTACAAAAGATGCTGTACCCCAGCCAAAAGAGGGAAGTAATCCTGATTTTATTTGAATGAGCTTCTTTTATTGGATAGAAGGAAGTAATTGAATTATTTAAAATAAAACAAGATTCTGTGTTTTTAAGAAAAACATCAGCAAATACTACCTCATAAAAATCCCTTGAAATAACAGAAGAATGCAAGGGTCCTCAGCAGTTCAAATACCTCAGATGCTTTTATACTTCTTTGAAAGTAAGTACTACTAGGTGTGGTTTTGACTGTGGCTGTAGCCTCCTATCAGCTCATTTATCAAACCTGTCAGGTGTTAAAATGGTTAAGCACATGCTTACTGTTAAGCACTCGAGCCTTATAACCAGTCTCAACGAGGCTGCTTAAAGTGTTCTGTGGGACAGTTCTTGCTGCTGCCTGGCCCCCATCCTAGCAGCACAGTCACATACATTGTGGTTGTAACATCCTTGCAACATCCTATTTCCGTGTTTATAGGCCACCAGAGTCCCTTGGAGGGACCAGCTGAACTAGAGAAGGTGCTGAGGGATTCCACAAGACACCCAATAGCTTCCTGGGTGAAGACAAACAGATCAGCACTGTTTTGGCTCAGAAAAGAGATGGTCATGAGAAGATGTAACAGAGGAGATGTGCAAAGTAGAGGAGGTGTCAGAAGGGTTGGTCAAGAGCTGGGAGGTATTGCATGAACCTGTGAGGCAGCCCATTTAAAATTTAACTTTCTTGTAGAAAAAAAGTCTTTTTTTTTTTTTTCTACCCATCACAGAATCTCAGCACAAAGAACATTGTGGAGGCCAGAAGTCTAAATAATTTGCACAGGAATTCAATAATATGAGGTAAGTATGGTCCACTGAGTGGAACCAGGTATGCTGCTGCAGGTATGACTGCCACAAACCATGGCTTGTGGCAAGCACAAGGACCTGGCTGGTCTGCAGGTGTTTTTCACATGGAGTGTATCCTTAGACATGCCCTGCTGCTGCTCTGTAAATTATAATTTGCCATTTTTTAATAACTGCAGTGTAGTTTGTTGGGCCTTTTGTTGTGGGTTTTTATTTATTTATTTATTTGTTTGTTTGTTTTTTCCTTTGAGAACTGCATGATCAACCCAGGCCATTCTATGGTTCAGTGATTCTATGTTTATTATTCCAAATGGTAGGATGGGTTTTTTTTCTGTTAATATAGCAAGTATGACTCAATCATCCATTCCTCCTTTCCCACGTGTCACAGGAGACTGTTGGAGGGGCTATTACAAAAAGGGGTTGATGGAAACAACTTTTAGCAGTTCAGGTGAGCTGTGCAGGTCAAACTATGGCACTTTTGGGGAAGGTGCCACACGTTTCTCCATGCTGCACTGCTCCTTACAGGATTGCTTTGTTTACAGGAGGATGGGAAGCTCTTGAGTATTTTTGTAAATTAGATGTTTTTTTCCCTAAACAGAGACTCTATAAATGTTGCATCTACCTAATACACTGTTCCTATCCCTGAAGATGTCACGCTGGAGTTTTAGCACTCCCTCTGTTCAAACGCCTTGAGTGTGGAAGGTGGATAATGCAGCTTAGTACAGTTTTGGTTAAGTGCTGAGGCTACTTATAATTCCATTGTGGTTTTCCACTACTATTAACAAGTAAGTGGCTCTCTAGGCTGGAATGCCTGTGCAGGCACAGGGGAATCACTCTCCAGACAGAGTTCAGCAGGGGGATGCCACATGTGCAGCTGAGCAGCAGACCTTACCTGTGCTACAGCTATTCCTAGGCTCTGCTCTACTTCTCCCTTTACCATCTTGAAAGGATTAAATCCAATGGAGATATTTCACATCTGAGATGCACTTTCTTATTACTGGAATAATTTGCAAAAAAAAACCAAAAAAAAAAACCTCATTCCTGAGGAATAAAAGGATCCAAGTGAGAAAAAGTATAAGTATGCCTCTGCTTGCAACAAAGTCCTTTCAATCTGCATTTAAATAAAGGTATTGACTATGTAAAACACAAGGCTGCCCAAGGCAGAACATAAATAGTGTTTGCCAGGCACAGTGTTTGATGTGGGTTTCCACATAAGGTATTGAAGGCACACATCGGTAAATCCTGAACCTGCCAACTCTTTCCTCTGCAGTGTCACTCCAGTCTAGTTAGAGTGTATTTAGAAAGTAGCTAAACACACTTTTGTGGAAATCATTAAATAACACAGCAATTCATACATTTGCTGCAGACAGCCTCTAATGCACGTTATTAACTGAAAATAAAATCTCAGCATTTATCTTATATGTTATTTTATCTTTAAAAAAATCAGATGCCCAGTATGACTGAGAATATAATACCCTAAAGTTTAAGACTGGTTTGTAAACACAGTCCCTAGTGTCTGCTATTGATCTTTTGCTATTTTAATGCATTTTTACTGACCGACATGTCCTGTGGTAAAGAATATTGCCTAAATTAGTTATCTGATTGGTTCTTTTGATTAATGATGGGACTGTGCTTCATTACACATGACAACATGATCAGAATAATCACTGCAGCCATAGAAGTTGGGACTGGCATTTTTTATTCCTTCATTTTTAAAGTTCATTTATAAAATTATTTAATGTATATGTCCTAACTTGTAATTTATTTACATGACACTTTTTTCGATGGGAACTGTTGTACTGTGTCACAAATGGCTAAGAAAACAAGGTAAACTAGATGTACAAATCAATGTCTTCTGGCTCAAGGGGAAAAAAACATAATCAAGATTCAAGAGCTGACCTTGTCCAAAGTCCAACTTGTCACACAACAAACAGTGAAGTGCCCAACAAATCACTGGGATCAGCAGGATGTATTCAAAGGAATGTTTAAATGATGTTATTCCTTGCTGAAGTTCTTCCCAAAACTTCAGAGACTGTGTGTGCTGGGGTGAAATCAGCATTTTGGGTCCCCAGGGTAGAGCACAGGGCGGGTGCACTGAAGTGCCTCCCCAGGACCCACTGCTGGGATGCCAAGAGATGCTTCACAGCATTTCTGACACCCCTCTTGGAATGGGGCCATTCCAGAGCAACTGACCTGTGAAACCACTTGAGGCTACAAATGAGTCCCCAGAGGGAAAAGGTTTCTTCATTAAACCCCAGAGCCAACCTGAGCAAATTCCAACAACCTGTAATTGAATACACTTAAATTCTGCAAAACTAATCCACACTTTGTGTAGAGGACCAAGACCAGATGTGCTGCTCAGCGTCATCTTATCCCTGTGCTATCTGCCATGGTTTATAGCACCTTTACATGCTTTGAGGTTCTTGATTGCTTTTTAGTAGGTCATTCTGGGATTGATCTGTTTGAATTTATAAGGACATGCATGCCACCTTATGTCATGTTGATGAATGATTCAAAATTTTAAATGGCAATTCAACATTTAATGTTTTGAAAAATGTTTAAATGGTGTCATGCACAGAATAAATGGCAGCTTTCATTTTCTTTCTTCAAAATTCCTGCCAGCCTGTTTACACGATGTTGACAGACATTTTAGCATTTGCCAGGGAAATAATGTGAAGGGTTGGATACTTGCCATAAAATGGTTTCCTCTCTATGGCAAGTGTGGAAACAAATGTGTGCATGCACAGTACATACACACATATATATTTTAAACATATTTCCAAACAAAAAAATGTTTGTTTGCTGTTACAACTGCAGAAATGTATCTCAAAGCAGGACTAACTCCAGAAGGGGTAGAAACTCAGAGCTCATGGGAGTCAGAGCATGACTGACCCCTCACTAAGTCCAGCTCACTGTGTACAATGTGACACATTCACTGCAAAGCTTAGGAATGGTCTTGATGATCAACAACTTTAATTTCAGCCCCAAATTTTGTCAAATTCTGATCCAACAACTAAAGAGTGCATTTGTAAATGGAATATCTCACATGCCAATATACTCCCGTTCTTATTGTTCCATCTTTATTATGCTTTGTGTCACTTCAAGACTTTATTGTACTGGCTCCATATAACACATTTTCTGCATATAAAAGTAAATGTCTATAAAGATTTAGGGCCCAATCCTTTACTTACATATGCACTTTCAATGGACCTCAGCATTAGTGCGATAGATTTTCCTGCTGGGATTGCAAGAGGAAGGCTGATCTTTGTTGTGTGTACTAAATCTGAAAGTTTAATATGCCAATAATTCCATTTCCATGGAATAACTATGGACTTAGGATGTTGCACTGAGTTAATTTTAGCTTGTGTTTAGACATTCATTTTGTGACTAACAACATTTGATAATTATGGTGGCATACCAAGCTTTTGTTTCCTGGGAAGAGATTGCAATTGTATGAAATATGTTTAATCATGGTTAAACACCCTTTGGCTTCTCATGCTGGTTCCAGCTACACTGAGGCTGTTTGGTGTTACCTTCGCATGCAGGTGACTAAAGCATTAATATTTCGCTTATGAAATCAATTCTGAATGATGTATTGATCCACTGAGTTTATGATTCTTATATCCCAGGATTGTTTTCTTACTAGCACATTAGAAATTGTGACTAGTCAATGAAACATCAGCACTTCAGGGCTTTCTGAATCAGGACCTGTCTTAAAAGCAGTTGCACACTACTGAATGGGTCAGTGAGTTTTACTATTAGAGGTATATGAAATATTAAAGGACATTGAAGATTTCAAACTTTACTTAAAAAGTAAATTTTTAATTAGCAGAGGTAATAGAATTTTTTTTTCTTCTGGAATTGATGAATATGTTATACGTAGAGCATGCATCTTTACTTCCAAATGAGGAATTGATGCATTTCTCTATTCAAAGGTTGTTTTCTATCAGTACAAGCAGATAATTGGTTATGCTAGTTGAATCTCTCTGTGTGTATGTATGTGTTACTTAAAAGCTTACCAAGAGATACAGTAGTTTTTGGAGCTTGTTGTATGCATTATAGGATTAGAGCATGTAAAATCGATGTTGAATATGAGAGGTATATGTTAATCTGATTAAATGAATGGAGAATTGCCCAATGCAATCAATTGAAATATTCAAAAACTTTGTGTTGAACTTGAAGGAAATTATCACCTTGAGGCTGCCAAACCTATGATAAAACTTTGCATTTGCAATAATATTTGCCTATTTGGCATTAAAACCCATATCCATATATACATTTATATAGTGGTTTTGTAATGAAGTAAGATTAGTCCATCAAGGAGAGGCTTGTTAGAACTGGAAATGCAACAGTCTCTACTATCTAGGAATGTTAAACGTTGGTTGAAGGATTTTAGAGTGTTTTTACTCATATTGGATATTTTTTTACAAAGAGAAATGCAAAGGCATCTATATTATTTTATCACTTTATTATTTGTTTATTTTCCCTAAAAATAAAATGACTTGATTTAAGTGTGTGATGCTATTTACTTGTATTTTAAAGCCTTGCATAAGATTATACAGCAGATTGAAATGCATACTTATGTTTGTTTCTTTCATTGGACAGCTATGCTAAAGCAAATAAAATCAAACACATACATTCCCTTTCAGTGGTTTACAAACTGTAAGTGATGGGAGGAAAAACCTGCAGCCATTCCACTGAATTCTATTATTGACAACAGCAGAAGTAAAAAAATTAGAAAACAAATCCCTTTTTAAATAAAATGAAGTAAAAGACCTACATTGCTTGGAGGAAATGCTAATTGAAAATACCTTGCTAATGCTAGCTAGTCACAGGAAGGAAACATTAAGTTATTATTTTTAATAATGTTTACAAGTATATCCAGCCATTTCCAGCCAGTGAAAAATGTTAGCCTTGGTAAAATGTGGCAGTGCTACTTTTCACTGGTGATGCTGCTCATCTTCTCTCTGATAGCAATCATTAATTTTATTTTTTAACCCAGTCTTCAAATGAAGACAGATGAGCAGGAGAGTTTTAAATGCAAGCTGCTTATGTTCAGAAAAATGGCTGCGAGATTACAGATCACTGTGCCTGAGCTGAGTCCAGTGACTGTTTGGAAAGGGGGAGAAAAAAACAAACAAGCATTAGGTGAGCAACAAACAGGCAGGGCTGTGAGGGGCTGCTGCAGGCAGAGCCCAGTGTGTGTGTACAGGGGTGTGTGCCCCTGCCTGTGTTTTGGGATGTGAGGGGAGCAAAAGGAGATCGAGGTAAAAGAGTCCTGCACAATGGTACAGCAATCAGATTCATTTCCTAATTGCTATGGAGACCCACAGATACTATTATTGTTAATTGCTCTTGATAATTTTAATGTTAAGTTTTAGCATTTATTTCTCATTACCACTAGCAGGATTGTTAGAAACCAGAATATGCAATATATCACATCACTGGTAGCATCATCCTGCAGCCTTTTATTTGTCCTTTTAACCTCATCAAGAGTTCTCTTTTTAGCCAAGTGTCAGTGAGCACAACGTAGTTTCTACATCTTATAAGGTGTGATTTTTAGTATCTGACAGCTTTACCTCACCACTTGTTTCTTACCACAGACACACTGGATTCGTCCTCACGTTCCCAATGCTCCCAAGGCTGAAGTTTTCAAACTTGGTCCTGCCCACAGTGACCTCACGACTGATTATTTGGATACACCCTTCCCTGGGTACTATTTCTGTATTGTTGGAAAGGAAAAGGTGAGTTGGGCAGTGCATTAATAATGAGTTAGTTAAAGGCTCCTCATTTAGTGTAGTAGAGAGTTGATTGCTGGCTGACCTGCAGAGCTGGTCAATGCATTCCCTTGGACAGACCTCCCAGACACCCTCTTTTCTGAATCCCCATGGGTGAACAAACTCCACCAGGTGGGAGCTGGGTGTCCCTATGTGCTCCTCTGTTGCCCATGACAGAAGTCCTCTGTCTCGTTGAAGGGTTTTTTTTAAAAAATAAAAATCTAGAACAGACTAGATCAAGTCTGAACTTTCCCATGCAAAGATGGAAGGGCAGATCTAGGACTTTAACTCGACTCAGGTACAGGAGTCTGGTGTCTGCAGTCAGGGAGAGCAGTCCCTGTAGCTCTTTAACATGCAATTTTTGATCAGTTCTTGTAAGGAGCTTTGCTGGCTCAGAGTTTGAGTAAAGACAGCACTGAACATGCCTCCCCTACACTTCAGGGTTTTCTGCCAGCCCAACTGCTCCTGGGGAGTGACCTTGTCTCTAGGAATTAGGCCTTTCGTTACAGTCCCTTGTAAGGAGTTGAGAGAGGATTAATTGGTTTGCTCACTGCAGTTTCTGGAAGTGTCTCACATTTTTCAGTGGAAGATGACTCTGGAAGTACTTTCCTATGGTGAAACAAATCCCTGCCAAAATAAAATGATGAATCCTGAATATTACTGGCAGGATTTCATGCCAATTTTTGAACAGTTCGTTTCTATCTGCACCTCCGCCGCACACGTTCGGTGAGTTTAATGCCCAGCTGTCAGTGTTTTCCTCCTTAGCTGACCATTGGTATGGGAAGCACAGGTGTAAGTGTCCTGAGCTCCTCCAGGTCTCACATGGGAGACAGGAACTGGGCTCAGCAGAAACCCACCACACCATCAGGGCAGATGCGTGTTTGGCATTTGAGATCCTGAGAAAAACACAGGCTTGTAGGTACAGCAAAGGTGAAATGTTACTTAAGCCTTTTTTTCCTCCACAGTCACAGCACCTGTAACTTGTATATCACTACAAAATTCATCAAGGAAAAAAAGATTTTTTCAAAGTTTACCAGGATAGATTCATCCTTGTGGTGGGATAATGTCCCCATCCATACCTGGCAGACGCTGAGCAGACATCCTGCTGACCCAGGTGAGGTTTGGTTGTCCTGGTACTCAAGGTGGTGCCCTTGGCAGTGAGGAGGAAAGGCCTCAACTGGCTAGAGAGAGAGAGGTTACTGCCCTTCCTGAGGCCAACAGCAGTCAAGGGAAATTTTCTGGTGCCTGCCCTTGAAAGGCTGCAACACCTGAGAGATGCCTGGCAGCTCTCAGCATCTTCATGTGTTAGCCATAGGAGTGAATTAAATAACCCATGGATATTTAACTTCTGTTTTCTTTCCACACTTGGCTGAAAGAGAGTTTGTTTAGTGCAAAACCAGCCCTTGAAAGGTGAAACGATCTCCCAGATGAAGGCAGGTTCTGGGTGGCAGCAGTGGCTCTCCTGTATTTCTCAGAAGGTGAGTGCCAAGGTAGAGAGAAAGTTGGAGAGTGGTGGGAGGTGTGCTGGGAGCTAACAAAGGCCTTCAAAGTAAGAGTGATGTTAGAGGGTGTCAGGAGGCAGAAGGTGCCAGCTGCCTGACAAAAGAAATATCATTACTCACTATTAAAGAACACTCCAGATGCTTGATATAGTCATGGGTGTTCTCCTGAAAATTTTTTTAGCAAAGCTCCTAGCCTGCCTGCAATATTGTTTTCTGGAGTCTGGGCCAAAATCTGTGAGCTTTTGTTCAAGCAAATAGACCATGAATCTCATGAGTAAGAACCAGTCTTACCATGTAATGCTGCAAAGTGGTGGTTGCCTCTTCAAAAATACTAAAATCCTCATCACACTGTCTTATTCCTCCAGGACATCATTACTAACGGGGACAGATTGTGCAGATACTCTCTCAGCAGTCCAGGGTGGGATGAACATTTGCTCTAGGCACTCTCCAGTGTTTCTGCATCATAGATCTCTCTCCATCTCCACTCTCTTCTTTGCCTTTATAACGAGCTAATGGACAACTGTTACTCATGCCTAGAGATGTGTCTGTATCAAGAAAAAGGGAGGCATGAAAAAATGAAAAAGTTCATCTGTTAACTTTCATTGGCAGAAATGTTATAGTGAATTGTACTCAGACTGCAGGACTCTCCCTAGATTTTACAAGCACAGGGGTGATTGAAAAGGAATACAAAAAAAAAATGGTGTAAAAACAGGACTGCTGAAATTAAACAGGTTGAAAGTTGTCTGGCAGCTCCAAATACAGCAGAGAAGTATAGCCCTAGAGTGCAGCAAATTTAATCTTTGAACAGGTTTATTGTTTTATCAGGTTTTTGTTTAAGAAGGGTTTCATTATATATAACATTGAGATAAATTTTTACATAGCAGATTTATTCAACAGGTTTATCCCTTTAACAGCCCTCATTGTATTTCAGCAGTTGGCGTGTGGGGTCTTATACATCAAGCAAGTTTATTACTTTATCAAGTATGAATTTTAAGAAGTTTTCCTAATAATAGAAGATGTGTGGAGATTTATAGGCGGTACATTGTTCTATTCAGTGTTTGAGCTGTTTTACCTAATGTAAGCTACATCGTAACTACATGACAATGCTGCTCGAAATGGTGGTAATTGTGCTGTAACTCATACTATCTTCCCACCACTGTAATAGATCTCACTTTGCTGTCCCAGTGTTTTAAAAACCCTTAAAAGTCCAAGTACAACTACCCTGACTAAATTGTCTCTGTAAATTAGAAGAACAAAGTGAGGTAAAAAGCAGTATTGACATTGGTAAGTAAAAGGATTGTGCTGAGTTGTTTTGATAAAAATTCAGTACTTCTGGACTGGAGGAAACACAAAATCTCCTTGATGGGATGGAGAATTTCCTTTGGCATCTGACACAGGGAACTAGCAGTGTTTGGTGTCGTCATAAATTTTTGATCCAGGGATTTTCTTCAAAAATATCCATTACTGATTATTCAATCTGGAAATCCGTTTTGGAAGTTATATCTTCCAGAGGGAATGGCATGAAAATTCAGGCAGCTGTCCCTAATTTCTGGCTCTTGCTAAGGAAAGTAATTAAAGAATACTTGGGGTTTATGGCTTTTTTTAGGATTGTTTTAATCTTCCTGCTTCTGCTTGGAAGGAGAAAAGTAATATTAAAAAAAAACCCCTTTGAGATGTAAAGTTAGTTCCTATAAAAGTAATATTAAAAAAAAACCTTTGAGATGTAAAGTTAGTTCTTATGAATGTTATTATTATTTGTACTTTTACAGCATGCAATTCAAATCAAGCTGGATCTCACTGATTTGTTCTAATGACAAAAGAAAGATCTATCACAAATTTCTTCATGTTGTGAAGTAGAAATTAATTTATAGAGCTGGTTCAGTGTTTGTTGTCTTTCATCAGAAAATGCTGATTCATCAAAACTACCCTGTTTATATATAAAAGTTAATTTTTTTTTTCCTCAGAAATATTGGGGGAAATCTTCTTAATTTTGGTTGAAAGGCAACCTGTATGTCTGTAGTTTAAGTTAAAAGGATTGTTTTAGAAACCTAAACTAATTAAAACAGAAATAAGTGCTTCAAAATGAATAGGTGATTTGTTTTGTACTGGGCTATTTTTCTTTATATTTCACACTTTGGTTCATCAATGCATTTGAGAGTTCAGGTTTCCATCATGGCTTAGGATAAGACATTTCCTGTGCCTCACATTTGTACAGGTGAGAGTAGTTCTCCTCCTAGCACTGCTGAGACAAAGTTATAATAAGCAAGAGAATTCCGCAGCAAAATACACAGCAGTTGTGTATTATGATGCACCTAATCTGTAAATTTAATCCTTACCTATAACAGGTCCCATTTGCCTGACATCTTTACTCACATGAGTAGTCCTCACCCAAGGAATGGTAAAAGGGACACATCCAGTAAGCCCTGCAAAGTTGAAGCCTTCAATGGCACATTTCCTGCAGAAAATATTGCCTTTCTGCTCTTATAGCAAAACTTTTCTGGGCAGTGGGATGTTGCCATCTTGAATGTGAAAATTACTGGACTTCTTTATTTTGGAAGGGAACATTAGCCATGTCCTAGTTTACAGCTGATATTTGTACTTATAAAACACTTATTGTGACCATATGATTTAATACAATGTGATAGCTGTAATAAAATAGGCATCCTTCTATGCATTAATCACACAGCTCTTTTCAGTGGTTCCAGTATAGAAGTTCTTACTTTCAAAGACTAATTTGATTGACATCTACTTGATATTCTGTGATGACTTTGACATATAGTATATGTGGTTGACAGGTGCGTTGGGTGTACTCTACAGATATAGATAGACTTAAAAAATATATTTTCTAAAGGTAATTGTATGGTTTAGATAAAATCTGCAGTTCTTCCCAACATAACAATTATAACTGGCAGCTCTCAACTGATGAAATATTCTAGTTTAAGACCACTTAAAAAAAAAAAAAGCGACTGACACTTTAGATGAACAGAAAAATTCAGGGAGACTTTTGTCACTGCCTTCAGTGTGTCCAGAAGCTAAGGCAGATCTCCCACTTTGAAGGGACTGATATAGAAAGGGAATTGACACTTTACCTTGCTGCTGCTTCCCAAACATAGCCAGGCTGTGCCCTGCACTTTCCTCCTTCCTCTCCCAGCTGTGTAATGTTTGTCTTTATACCAGTCCCAGTGGGATAAAACCACCTTTTGTTTATGTTGACTTAATTCCATTGGCATCAGTGGAGTTATTTTTGGCTTCAAACACATAACTTGGCAAAATAATTAGGTCAAATTTCTGTAGCATCTTTAGTCTGAGGGTGGGAAGGAGATGTTAAAGGGAGATATTAGGTATTTCTCTGTGCTTTAAAAAGGTGAGGCTCTTGGAGACCCAACTTCGATATTTGTTGTGAACATTTGTTCCACACTTCAAGAAAGGCCTTGGTAAGTTCATGCTAAACGGTGGAGATGTCATACTTTTCATTTAACAGACAGGTTTGAGAATGGCAACCACTGTCCTTCAGTTCATAAGACTGCTGGCAATCCAGCTCTGTTGGATTCCATTGTGGTGGTGATGGTGCCTTTCTGCTTGTATTGTTGTTTCTTACTAATTTGTGTCCTTCATCTTCCTGAATCATAACAACTCTTGGTGCCTTCCTTGAAAGTATTGATGTGCCTAAGTTATGTGTGGGTCTGGCACGGTGGCTCTGGCATGGGAGGTGCAGTGGTGCTACCACACAGTGTTACAGCAGCATTGTCACAAACCTGGCTCTGTCACTTCTCTGTGGCTGCATAACCTTCCTCTCCCACAATTCTAAATTGCTCTATGGAGATGATCCATTAAGAATCACAATACAGCTTGAAAGTTTGAATAACCTTTGAAATTATTGACAAATCGGCCCCAATGGGCTGCATACGAGCCTCATGTAGAACAAGGGATCGATGACAAAGCTGCAGAGACAGGATCCAGGCTGCAGGAGCAATATGATTTTTGCATGCTGCCACTGGAACACAAATATAGCAGGAAAGAGGCACTGTCTGAGTGGACCCTGCTTTTCTCCTTATGTTCTTTTGGTAGATTGACTTCACCAGCTGCCCTCTCACAGCGGGGCGTGGACTCGTCATGAAGTTTAGAAGAAGTGAGAAGCTGAAGCCACCAAGGGCTATAACCCAGTGAGGACTTGCTTGAAGCTTGTGTTGTGTGAACCTGGAAACTCCAAGGGCACCTTCTCATCTCCGCAACTTCACCCACCACATAAGGAAATCCTTGTGTGATCCCTGCTGCCACCACACAGAAACATCTGTAGTCTAAAACATCCATACAGCCACACACTAGCCTAACATTATTTCCACTTTGCAACTGGGGAAGAAACAGTTTGTTCAGAATCTCAAAAGAATTTTGTTTTAAAACCCAAGTCGCCAGTGTTTGAGACAAGTTCATTTTTTACTTTTCTTCCTTCCGTTTTCGTGACAACTGAGGTCCTTGAGTTTAACCATATCCATAGGAGTCCTGGCCATTGGGTCCATATTTGCTTTTTTCACCCTCTCTGATTTTTCTGGGCCATTCAGGAGGTTTGAAGCCAATGTACACACACTTAAAAGCTACTCCCCATTCTACAAGAAAAGGGTTATTTAGCAGAGTTTATTAACAAAGCTTAGACATTTGGTGGACTAATGCTCCTTTAGCACCACTATTTTCTTTTACCAGATAAATGTGTCCCACCCAGGTCTGTTTGGCACAACAGTGACCTCTAAAGGCTTGTTAGATTAATGGTATCTCCAGAGGTATCTGGCTTTAATTGTTATTTAAAGGTAGATGTGTGGCTCTGTATCAGGTATTACCCCCTTCATGCTGAGCACATCTTTAGAAAGGTCAGCTCTTGGAAAGATCTGAAAGCCTGCTCCTTTTCCCTTGTGCTGTATAAAGGCACCTGACCTTTCAGTGATCCTAATTTCTCTTCCTTTCCTCCTCTCTCCACCCTCCCTCCAACCTATTATTTATTGAAGTGGAATGGACTTTTTCCCTCTTTGGGTTTTTTTTGTTTGGTTGGTTTTTGTTTTTCAAAATAGCTCCTAAAATAAGTGACCAAAACCAGTAACGGCACAAGTTAAAATCCATGTCACTTTGATATTTCAACAGGAGCCTTCTCTTTTCAGAGCAATCTGTCTTGCACGGGGAGCAATCTGCTCTGTCTTGCACGGGGAGAAGTCAGGTGACACAATTCACTGAGCTCCCTCCCCAGCAGCAGCACACCAACCACCTCAGCTCATACATACCACAGCACTGGGATGCAAGGAGGCCCAAGAGCATACACAGAAACTCTGCTTTCCTGTAAGAAAAGATTTACTTCACGTGTTTGAAGTAAATCTTGATGCAGCCCGACTCTGGAGCCTCCTGCAGCAGAGGCTCTGAACTCACCTGGCTGCTGGGATGATGGTGGACGTGGGTTTTCCCCTGCTCAGCAGAGGGTTGAGGGTGTGGTCCTGGCTTCCCAATTTCCCTCAGGAGATGGGCAGTGCCTTCATCACCATAGGCAGGGAGTTGTGGAGAGATGCAGCACACACCCAGTCAAAGGTTTGTGAGGGGGCAGAGGAGCCGTGGGTGGGGACGGAGAGAGTGTGTGTGAAGCTGTTTGATCTCTTCCTGGCTCTGCTCCCAAGACCAAGTTTTGGTTGAGCAGCAGTGCCTTGAGCACTCCCAATGACCCAGGAACTGATGGGGCTGAGGACTCCAAACAGGTCAGTCTGGTGGCAGCTTGTGGAAACCTGTGATCGTTTGACAGAAGTGATGGTGTGCTCCCTGTGTTATTTTTAGGAGATCAGTGCATTTAAATGCAAGATATGTATGTTAGGGTTTTTTTTCACTTTAAAACATATTTTTCACTACTAATACCAAGAAACTGAAGTTTGATTGAGCAGGTTAAAGACAGGAGGAAGAAGAAGAAGAAGGAATAAAGCCCAGGGGAAGAGGTAAGGGAAGACGATGGGTCAGCAAGGGTTGAAATAAAGCAGAGGAAGCAGAGTGTAAATATGAGCAAAGGGGCAAAGTGAGACAGGGGACAGTGAAGACCTGGAGGAAATAGGAAAGCCTTGAGTAATTGCAGGATTTTAAAGACAGCTGCAATGGGCAGGAGGCAAAAGTTGAAGCAAACCCCGTGATCCTACCTAGACACCTCAATTATCACTGCAGCTTTCCAGCTGTGAATTGTACGTGTCTCCTGTTCAATTGACTTGCTGTCCCTTTCCCCAAACCACTTTACCTCTGTTTCTAAAGGGGAAGTTTTCTAGTTTATCAGTTGTATTCTTTTTAATTGAAAAGTGACATGGTTTTGGCAAACTCGTTTTCTGTCAGCAAGAAGCTGGTTAGCTCTTTGGTTGGTTCCACTTCCCTGGGAGTTATCACTAATTGATTTTTTTGTTGTTGTTGTTCAAATCACTGCGCTCCAGGGGCTTGTCTTTCTTGCTAAAATAAGACTAAACCCAACTGCAGTAGGAGGTGGTATCCCTGCCTGGGCTGTTCAATCCTTACACTTTTATTGTGAACATCTCTGCCCTTTTTGTATGGTCCTGATGGCATTCTTTGCTTGAGAGTTTTTCTCCCAAAGGGTTGCTTGCTCCCACTCATCTTAACAGGGGATTTGCTGCTTGCTTTTCTGTGGAGCTGGGTTCATCTGGAATTAATAAAAAGGTCTCTTAATTCAGTTTGGCCAACTCAGCCGTAGCTGATTGAGAAGCACATTATAGATAAAATTATTTTGTTTTGGACCTCACAAGAGCACCCTTTTGCCCAGGTTTGGGAGAAAGACTTAGAACAATGAGATTCTGCTGGAGATTTATCATGTGCCTGGTGACAAGGAGCTGGAGAATTATCTAATATTACTCAAAAAGAGAACATGATGCATGCAAAGCTGTTCAGAAACAATATTAGCCAGAGTCATTATTAAAAACCTTCTAGAATTCAAAGTGTGACTGTAGACAAAAAGCCTAGCTTGAGAGGATGAGAAGGAAATGAAACACCCTTTGCTTTAAAGTACCCATACGAAAACGTTGTGAGAGAGAACCAGCTCCAGTTTACAGAAACACAGCCAATGGCTGAGCGACCTGAGGAAGAAGATGCTGTTCAAATTGCTGAGCAAAGCACATCTGGGGCTGGGGAGTGGGTTCACCTCCCAGCCATCGTGCTCAGAGGGGGCCATGAGCCCCCCAAGAGCACCAAGGGTCCCCCCACTCCGGTGCAGCCCCGTGCAGCACCACAGCGTGTCGGAGGGCTGCTGTGCCAGGAGCTGGCAGAGCACAGCCTGGCATGGAGGTGGTGGGGGTTTTGCCTGTGTAGGGACTTAGGAGGCGTAGGGTTTGCCTCTGTGTGATTAGCACTCCCTGTGACCAGGGGCACTTTGGATGTATCTCGCTCTGTTTATGTTTTTGGTTCTTATAATGAAAATGAGATCCCTCGTGTAGCCCTCTGCCATTTTGCACGTCAAGCTGAAAGTATATATGCTCGTTGTGGGTATTAGTGTCTCAGCTTAATGACAGAAGCCTCGGACAAATAAATCCATGTGCCATGGAGGATTTTCCTAATGAAACTGAAGTACAATACTGTTTACATAATGTCCTTTAGACTCTATTCAAAACAGCAAATGCTGGACGTTGCTGTTATCCACCGACACCAGCTAATACAGGCAGAAATGAAAATGTAATGCAAAGTGGCAGCTCCTTTTAACTTTTCTCAAAGTCTTTGTGTAGTGGCTCTGAGCATCCCCTCTGAACTTTTCCCCTTCTGGGTGCTGGGGTTTTTTATATGTTTGTTTTTGCTGGGTTTTTTTTGGTTTGGTTTTTTTTTGGTTTTTTTTTTAATATATTGACATTCCAGCCCTTGGAACAAGGTCTTCACTCCTTTTCTCATTTCGAGATCTTGTTTTGGGAGAGCTCTAACACCTGTCCACTGATCGCCTGCCAGTCTGCATCTGTGCCCAGCTGACAGAGCTGTCTGCTTTGACTAATGATGTGATTGATGGACAAAATAAGGAAGAACACACAAAAAAACATTTCTGTCTGGTCTGGTGTGTCAGCAAGCCTTCATCAAGTGGCTGCTGAAGGTATATTTTGCTGCATGCCTCATTACACAGTAATGGCATTCCCAGGCAAAGCTGTTTCTTTTCATGACACAAGACAGCAGGCAGCTTTATGGACTCTGGGCCTATCGAGCCTGGAGGAGAGAAGCACTAAAGAGTGGTCATTTCCAAAAGTGCCTGAAGTTGCTTTTTTGTTGTCATGAATTTAATATGAATCAACACAATATGAAATGAGCATGAGGAATTTTAGTGACTAGTCATTTTTTAAGACTGCTGTCTAAACAGCCATCAAGAAAAAAAAAAAAAATTTTCTTCTACCAAACCTGTTGCGAAAAGAAGTCATCTGTCAATTTTATTGCGTTAAAAAAGTGCACAGAGGTGCATAGTCCAAACAAATGTGTGCTTCACTGCTAAACATATGGAAAACACCACGTATGTGAAGGAAGAAAAAGGCAAGTAACTGACAGACTGAATGCAGTATTTAACAACTAAGGTTTAAATGGCTCTTTCTGTAAATTTGTATGAAGAACACTCTTGTGCAGTTCATATATTACATTAGGGGACTGCCTGCTTCGGGAAATGCAACAATGAAGTGATAGCCATTAGGCAACGTGACACAGGGCTGTGGAAGGGTGGCCATGAAACCCCCAGCACACCTTTTGCTCACAGTGGGCAGTGAGGGATAAGCAGGACTGATCCAAGGAAAGAGGGATGCAAGTGGAAGGGAGGTTCCTCCCCTACACACAGCATCCCACCTCCATTTTCCTCCTCTGCTCAAAGGTGTGCCAGTCACATCCATCCTCCATCCTTCCCACAGCTTCTTTTCACTCGGTTTCTCCCTTCCTCCCAATGCTTCTTACTTCCCATGTAGTTTTTTCATTTTTAAATACTTAATTTCATTCAGGAAAAGCACCAGAAAATCAGTTAGGTTTGTTCACAAAAAAAAATCTTTGGATTGTTTTCCTGTTCCTAATACAGGAGGTCTTTTACAGTGGATTATTGGGAATAATTTGCGAATTTAATGAGTTGTGATTAGTTAAGAAACTGTTCTTCATGTAATAAATACTACACAATAAATTAGAAAATGTATATGAGTTCTTTATACCCACTTAAAGAGAGAAAAACATCGATGTAAATTCTTGTTATGACAAATGTAAAAGATAATCTTTTAAAGTGCATTTAATTTACTGTAATAGTAAGAACCACTTTATCGATGCCTAAGAGTACAGAAAAAAATGAATACAGGATAATTCAAAGCAAATAAATAGCATGATTAAATTCAGTATGGCACTTACTTACAGACACAATCGTGTTACCCTTACATATGAGTTGAAAGAATAATAATAGAAATACCATTTTTGATTCAAGAATAAAAGACTTCTTTGTAGATGTGAATAACTACAGGCTGTTAACCTGCTTTCTCTAGTCTTGATACTAAATAAGGCAATTTCAGGCTCAAGGGAAGAAGAAATTCTGTTGATTGAAAAGTTTAAACAAAGTAATTATTCTATCAAGTGCAGTAGGGGAGCTAAGTACCACGAAATATCAAACACCTGCAGCTTTCCAAGAAGTTCTCTGCTGAAAACCAGAAGCAGCTGGGTGGAGGAGAGGCCATTTTATCAGTAACCAATAGGTTTCTGTGCTCCACTGACCTTGAAGTCAATACCAGTGCCAAGAGCTCACTGTCTGCTGTTTCTTCTTGCATTATTGGTTTGAGGACCATAAAAATGTCAGAGAGATTTACTATAAATCACAATTCAGTGGGGTTTTGTTGTCTTGGTTCATTTTTTTTGCTTTAGCTGAGCCTGACCATACTCATTTGCGAATGGAGGGCAAGTAGTTAGCAGGACGTGTCTCGTTGCCTTTTCCAGGGAGCTTTGCTGTTTCATTAACCAGGAGTTTTGTGTTTCTGTGCTAATTTGGTTACGTCGGTGGGTGGGGTTGGGTGGGGCAGCTCGTAGGAGCTGTGGTGCTCCCGCTGTGGGCTGCAGTGGGAGCCCAGGGAGGATGGATGGCTATTTTCTTATCTCCTTGGCTGCCTTTTTTTTTTTTTTTAATCACTCGGATACAGTTTCTGCTTTGGTAAGGTAGACATTCCATTTTTTTGGCCTCTTTTCCCTGAAGTTGTAGTATATGTCAAATTTGTCATGGTTTAATGGCTTACTGTATTTCCCTCCACTGGAACCACTAAACACATTTTCATTTAAGTTGGGATCTTTAAAGAATGATCATCTTATCCATCTGTTCAGAAAGCACAAAGACACAAATCTGGGTCAGAAAAGAGACTTGGAAAAATCCCCTGTACTCAATCAGTTTCTGGCAAGTGAATTTGTCTCATGACTTCAGGAGCTGGTGGAAAAAGAGAGAATTTAGCTGCAAAAATATTCTGTTATCAGCTCTTTGCTTGGAGCCATGGCAAACAGGTTTCCAGTTTTGTAGATGGTAGCAGAGGAACTCAAAAGGATATTTAACCTTAGGTTATTTTCTTTAATCTTAGAAGAACCAGCCACCCGTTAACATGCCTATATATATATATTTATATATAGGAGCATACAATCTTTTCTTTCCTAATCAGGTTTGTGTATCTCCCTTGATTGATTTTTCTTTTTCCTAAATCTGTAATAATTTTTCTTCATGGTTTCTGCATCCTGTCCAGGCTTTTCTTTCTGTTCTCTATGTGTGATACAGTAGTTAAAGCCTATGGCTCTAGAAAAAATCTGCTCATTTCTTCATTGTTTCTGACAGGGGGGAAAAAAGCCTCTGAAGATCAGATGGCTCAATTAAGTGTCATTTGAATTGGAGGGTGATGGGGGATGCATTTGAGGTATTGGGAGTATTTTATGAGAATGTCTTTTTATAGGGATTATGTGTATAGATAGAAAAACAGATTTTGTCCTTGCCTGTTATTTTGAACCCAGGTCCTGGGAGTGGAATCCATAGTTCCCTCAAACTTTGAACTACAGATTCAAATTTTTCCAGGATGAGTACTTTTTACTCCACTTAAGTTCCTATTGATTGAAATGGGGACTTGGCACGGACAAGACTTTTGAACTGTGCGTTGTTGAACTTGGCTGCTGAGGTTGGTTTGTGCTCCTTGTTCCTACTGGAATCACCAGGAACCCGTGAACACACCCCAGAACACCTGCCCACCCTGGGAAAAGCAGACTTTTGGTTCTGCAAAGTTGGTATTCATGTTTTCAATGTTTGTTTCTGTTGAAGGCATTGTAATTGCTATTTATCCATATTGATTGTTATTAATATCATTTGTTCATATTAATTAGCTGAAAGGAACAGGATTGAAAGGACAAAGGCTGTGTGCAATTCCCACAAGGGAGGGGAGTGAGATGCTCCTGCACAACCAGGATGGGGTTGTTCTTTGTTGATAGTGAGGAACTCTGTTTCTTTTGAAGACATGACATCCAAAGTCCTGGGAAAGCATTTGGCTTAGGTCATGCTTTCCCTGCTCCTTTCTCCCTGTTAACTGGATGTGATCCTGCAGTAACCTCTCTGAAATGCAGACCAAAGTCTTCTCTTGAAACAACCAGCCCTGCCTTTGCATGGCGAGTGATGGTGGCAGCAAGGCTGGGATACACAGCAATGGTGAGAATCCTGTTCTACAAAAAAGCTACAAAAAATACACAATAATCCATGGATTGGAGGATTAGAATGCTTTAGGCACGTCAGACTCTGGGAGGTTTAATGGAAAAATCTTACATACTTGTTGATTATTAACATGAGGACTTTTTCCGCTTAAAAAGAAGAAAAACTAATTATTAGTTCTTGAGTGCTCTGTGACCACTGATCTTTATAGAGTGCTATGATGACTAGAGCTGAGTGAATAACTGATGTTTCCGTTCCTTGGCAATACTAAATGTGGATAAATAGTTCAGTCAAATGAATTTTTTTCTTCCACTTACTTGACTGTTGACTTTTATTTCTTTTTGTAGCTTTCAAAACAGAATGGAAAAAAATGTCAAAGAAAACTTCAGTTTAAAATGTTTCAATATTCTCAGATTTTTATTTGCTGGTGTTGCTGTGCTCTTACCAATGCGGATGGTGTAGTGAAGTGGAAGTGAATTTCTAGCTGTTTCCCTGTTTTCATATTTGGTTTTGTTTTGGTTTTGTTTTAACTTGAGAGAAGGTTTTTGGTAGAATGATTTTACTTGTGTTTAGTGACAGTACCTTGCATATGGGAGTCATTAAGATGTGAGATTAAGAACCTATCAGCTGAAGGCAGTAAAATCAATTTTAAACTTCTGGTGTCCACAAGAGGGGAAGAATCCTGCCCTTTGTTAGCATGTCCCTCAAGTTGTAACAGTGGGGTGCTTAAGGCTGATAGGGAGCTTAAATCCATATGGTAACCTCTCAGACCAAGCCATTGAAGGGAACTGGATGTGTTTGTGAGTGGAGATTGATCCTCAGCCACTGCAGAAGTTTCCTCTCCATTTATGTTGCTTTTTTTTTGGTCCCCCTGCAATGTTTTGGATAGGGGTCTATACCACCATCCAAAGCAGAGAGCTCTAGTGCATTTTTGACCATACCTTTTCTCCTTAAGAATGTCCAGCAATGAGCACAGTGGAGGAGCGACTTTGTCTGTCTGTTCAAAATCTGTTACTGTGAAATGTATGGTGAATATACACACTATTGTATTAAACCTTATATGCATATGCAATACATTAGGAGAATGCCGTGTATAATGCAGCCACCATATGTCATATAAAATAAAAATGAAGAGGGTATATGAGCAAATACTGTAGAGCATATGGCAATATGAATATTAACCTCAATCTATAAATAGCTTCTGAAGTATCTCTTTTAAAATAGGGAAAGAAACGTAACATAATAGCAATTGAGTAGAAATCGTGCGTCCTTTAAAGTTCTTCATGTCAAGGAGGCAAAATACCATTTCAATACTTAGATTTAATATGTACTTCACACAAAAATAAATCATGTAATATTTTCATGGCAGGCATAGAATTTTATGATTTTTATGACGATCATGGAATTGGGATTCATATTTTATAGACAGCACTAATAACATAAAGAAAATGCACCAGGAAAAAGGTCTTAAGGAGAAAGGAATGGCAGTCGCAGGAAGGAATGAAAAACTTAGTGTAATTAGGCTTTTTTATAGGTTTTGGGTTTGTGTTCAGAATAGCTTTTGGTATATTCACAAGGCAAGCACATTGATTTTAAGTGTTTAAAATGGAGAACAATAATTTGCCCAGTTTCCTATTGCAATCATTTAACTAATTTCTTTTGGAGGTGATCTAATACATGTTTGATCTTAGGGCTGGTTTTGTTCCTATGTGGGGTTTATACATGCTGACCATTATTTGGCGTCTAATTCTCTTACCACCAAACCTCCAGTTCAGATCTTCTGAAAGACAGGGATAGTGTAACATACTATGTAGTGTAACTTCAGTTTGCTCATTGCATTCTCTATCAGTGACTGTGCCAAAACCTAATCTCATATGGAGAGACTCTTGCTAACGAGGACTTGTCAGCCAGCATTACCCCAGAGAAAACAGTATCTCCTTCTATGTGGGATGCTTTGAAGGGGGGGGCAGAGAGCAGTATGAATTTATGCCCTAGGCAAAATTAAAAGATGAACCTTGGTTATCTTGAGCTTCCCTGGCATATGGGGCAGTGCTAGAACAGAATCAACACGACAACAGACGATGTTTTACCAAGCAGCTTAATGGTGATATTCTGCCAGGACAACGTGGGGACTTGGATTTGATGCCCACCTTTGTTTATCAGGGGACTTTTTACTTGGGTTCCCTGCTCCCCAGGTTATGCATTACAGATTTGGTTACACTGGGGAACCACAAGGGAAATATTCTATATCTTTCATATGGAAAGTGCCTCAGTTTTCACACAGGCTTAGGTTCCAGGCTGTTTACCATATCTTACTTTCTTTGAGAGGAGTGCTGCCATGTGAGTTTGAATGGCTGGTCAGTGCTCTGGTTTTGCAAAGGGTGATTCCAGTCCTCATGAGCTATTTTCAACTTAATTACTTTTCATTTGAGTAGAGGATCCCAGCTAGATGGAGGAAAAGCAGGCTATGAGGAGAAGGAGGACTGCTTGAGGAAGAAAGGGGAACAGTGCAGTAGGAAGAGAGGGAAATCCTTTTATGGTACAGAAGAAACAAGGTGCACAGGAAGGAAGGTCCTGGCAGTGGGAGTTTTGAGCTTCTGCCTTGAAGCAGCCAAGCTGAAGTGCCTGCCAAGAAAATGAAAAAGGATATTTTCTTTTACTGAGAATTAGCCCAGTCCGTGTTTTCATTGCTAAGGGGGCACAGGATAATGCTGCTATCAGCTTTGTTATTTACTTCATCTCTGGCTTGCTCAGCAGCTGCTTCCTTGAATCAACATGTCCCTACCAAATTACAGTACGGTTTTTTCAGTTAATTTCTGAAATGAGCCAAAAGTCTTTTAAGGCAAGGAATGGATTGCTAGGGAGTCTGACTTGGGGGCTGCTTTAACAGTATTTTATATGGTAGAAACTTTGAGGAGATGACCCTTTGACCTGGCATGGATTTTCTAATGACCAGGCTGTATGTGAAGGGCTCAGTCCATGCTCCAGTCCTGGGATGCAGCAATGAAAAATACACTGGTGCTATCAGTGTGACACTTTCTCCCAGAATTCATAAGTTATCCTAGAAGACTTCCCAGGTGTCACCTAACAGGAAAAATGTCAAAAGCCTGTGCTTAGCAGCAGCAGGAAGCAGAGCCTTGCTGGCAACAGCTCTTTCCTTTCATCCTGATGGCAGGCCGGCAAAGACCATTCCTGGGAACACTGGCAGCAATGGGGAACCTTTCTGCTGTTAAATAGTTCAATTTCTACTGCCTTATCTTAGATGTTTAGACTGGTGCTTTGGCATTAGGCACATAAAATGTGCTCTGTGAGGGCAAATTACAGCATCACCTGCACATGCACCATGGTGCAAATTCATGATTAGGAGCAGGTACCAAAGTGCAGCTTGTGCTTTAGCACATAGTCCCATGAAGTGTCTGGATGTGCTTTCAAGGTCCCTGTCAGCACGTGGGGTTTGTTACCTGTACACCAAGGAGCTGTGTGTTGGGAAGCAGGTTGACACAACTCTAGGTATTACTGGGAATTTGTAGAACACGGGAGGCCAAAGGTAGGAGCACACTGTTTTCGTTAGAGATTAGTAGCAGTCTTGTACTAACGTGAGCCACCCACTGCCAGGGGACAAGCCTTTGAAGGAGAAACCCTCTTGCTGTAGTCCATGGCAGGGTGACACTGCAGGTGACTGCTCACCTGGCAGGAGTTACTCCTAAAAACTTTGTAATACTCTAATATTGCCAATTTTCCATATTTAACATATAATATTAGAACTTGATGGTCTCAAAAAAGCCATTACAGACAATATTGCTTGTAGATGTGTGTAAGCTGTAATTCCCTAAGTGCATATTTATCTGACTGAGCTCTGACAGTGTGTCTGTCACACTTCCACTCAGCTACTCTGTTCAATGGGGGTCTTCTGGTGGGGCATTTCATGTGGTGGTCTGTAAATAAACAAAGACTCCACAAAATACCTGAATTTTACCTTTACCTTTGGAATTGTCATGATTTTTTAATTCTAAGTGGGGTACTTTGGTCCAGCTATGTTTTACTTTCCACCAGGTTAATAACAGTTAGTAGAAATAACACTGCAGACCACACTTCTCATAGCAGTTGTCATTACTAGCAAGCATAGTAAAGAAAAATAATTGACTAGCAAAAGGTTTGATAACTCCGAGTTTTATGTTTCTCAGAAATGACTCATTCCCATATGCATCCTACAAACTGCATTCTGCACGCTGAACTCGCCATAACCTGCTCTTAGAGAGGCTCTTCTCTCACATTCCCATTTTGGCATTAGAAGCAATAAAAGTAACAGCAGCTTTGAAGAGTATGTAAATGTATAATGGCTTTCCAAAGCGGATTGATAATTACTTATTGCACTAAATAATCCTAGAAGTGTGTTAGAGGAGGAATGTGAACAGAACGAACGAACTTACATAAGTAGAGAAATCTATGAATCCCTTCTGCTGTCTGATTCATTTAAACAGTCTTATTACAGTATCAGTGTGGAGGGGAGATAATGAAGGTTGTCTTATGTTGTTATATCTTTTTTCCAGCTTGTTTTATTTTAAGAAATGCAATGGCACCAATGGGTGGAGGTAGCAATCACCAGTGCCACTAGAATGCTGCATTTACCTCACTCTGCATAGCATGAGGCATGCAGCAAACACGTTAAATGTAAAAAGTTAAATTCTTGTGCAGTAAATATTTAATATTTTGACTGCTCTAAATTGGAATGTTGTTGTTTTGACAAACATTTCCTTTTGTAGAAATTTTTTTTAAAAAATAAACCTTCAGCAGGCACCTAGATTAATTTGACCTTTTAAAAGCTAATTTCCAAGAATTACCTCCTCTTTTATACTAAATTATTTTGTAAATAAAAAGGTGTGACAGAGGAGCATAGGAAGCAATTGGACTTTATTCATCAATGCCTGTCTCTTGAAATCAGTCAGCACAAGGGAGCTCGATATTTCTGCTAGAGGACAGGTAGTAAGTAACATGTTGCTGGCTACTTTTTCCTTTCTTTTTTTAAAAATAATTTTTGAAGGTTGACTTTTCAGTAGGTAGCTTTTAATTGAAGGGTAAGAAACGACACTTGTGCTTTATCCATTCACAGTAAATATGAGATTCATTTTTATGGTATGAAGGAGTTGTTCTGGTATCTGCTGCGGGGATACTGGGAAGGTGGAATTTTCAGAGGTGCTGAATGACACATGCAAAGAGGTAGCTCAGGTTGCATCCAGCTGAAATGCAAGTCTTTAAACTCATACAGCTGCAAACATCCATTTGAACCTTTAACTGAGTTGTGTGTAATTTAAAACTAATTATTACTTGAGATGTACACAGAATGGGAATAAGAATGTGTGTGTGCCCTTCCCTCCCTTTCTGGCGGTTGGATTTGAGCTGAATTTCCGTGGACTCTGCCCTGTTTGTGGCCACCAGGCACCGGCAGCAGTGGGGGCACTGAGGGCTTGAGCAGCAGCTATTTTTGCAGCAGTGCCACGGTGGAGAACAAGGCCTGGGTATAGTAAAGGGGGCAAGTGCATGTCTCTTTTTCAATGTAATTTATTTCTATTTCTGTCTCTGATCGCAGTTTTTGCCCTCGGTGAAGTCTTGGGACCGGGAACGTTATCCCCTGCGTAGGGGAAAGATGATGCAATGCTGACACGGTTTCTGCCTCCTCGTGTTGCCTGTGTCCCACCTTCAACTCTGATGGAGGGGTTACTGTGCTGGGCATGTGCAGGGCATTCACTTCATTTAACCAGTTAAGGGAGCAGTTATTTTTGAGCTGATTTTTTTTAAATCACTGAATATGTTGAGTTGCAAGGGACCCACAAGGATCATAGAGTCCAGTGTGCCTGAAAGCATTGTCAGGCAGGTTAAAATCTTATATAGCCAGCTGTTCTCGCTGAGGAGGGTCAAAAGAACTACTTACTTATCACAGAATCCATGACAAATTCATTGATATTGAATATATTTCAATTAGCAAAATTAACTGAAAACATTTAACTTGAATTAGTCAGTGCTTTTTTTTTTTTTGAATGCCTGACTCTCTCTTCTAGAAAAGAATGTTTGCTTGTTTTCTTAATAAAAACCCCCTGTAAAATATTTGGAAATATCTTATTTTAGGGCTAACATCCTTGGAAGAAATCAGCTAGAATTACACCTTCTCTGTGAAATAGCAGCAATTAGGACAGACGCCCTCCTCTAACTCTGAGCCAGGCAGCTTGGGTGACAAATATGTCAAATTAATACATCACCAGGTATGAAAGCGCAGTTAGAATTTGACTGAGGTACTTCCAGCCTGAAAAAGAGAACGATTTATCAATGCAAACTTAATAACATCTATTTGAATCTAACTAAAAATCAATATTTCATTACCAAATTGTTAGTGAGAATGAAGAAAAATTGCGGAAGTCGGGCAGTTTGGTGGAAGAGAAGCATCAGGAGTTCAATGTGGAGACGGGATGATTCATGAGGCCAGGCCGGTGGAAGGGTGAAGGAGGACGAATGCAGAAAACTTGGAGGGCCCTTTCTCTGGTGACCTTGGCAGCGAAAGGAAAAAAAAAAAAAAAAACCAGAAAATGAAAGTGACTGTCAACTCCCAACAGGGATGGATCACACCATAAATCAAGCACAGCCCTGAGAGAGAAGAGAGGGGCTTAGGGTGGGGGGAGAGCACAGCGGGGGAGACCGTTGGGTAATTTAACTCTTTGAACCTTGGATGCCTTTTATTCGTACTTTAGCGGAGTTGGTAAAACATATGTGAACCCCTTCCCTTTGCAACAGTTTACATAAAAATGTGTCAGGGGCAGATAGATGGTGAGACATTGCTTTCCATTGGCTGGGATTTAGAGTACAGTACCAATAAGCATTTCCTTCAGCCCAGGAAAAGAGAAAAATGAGAGACTGAGGCTCCTGTGACACATAACTAAATCAGTTGGTTGGGAGGCCTAATCCGGGAGAGACTTTTTGGTGATTTGCAGGGAAAAAAAATATAGATTTAAGGACATTAGTATTTCTATTACTGAAATAATCTATTGATCCAAACAGCAAGCAAAAAATCACTCCTTTAAAACTAAAATACAAAGGAAACTGAAGAGCTCTTGGATTTTTTTTAAACTTTTAATATTTGTTTAGTTCTTGAAATCTGTTCTCTGACAGAAGTGAAGGAGGTGGCTGCCAGAGAGGGGCTTGTAACTGTCCTCTGAAAGGGGTGGAAGGGGATTTGTAGGAAATGTGAATATTAGCTCTCTCAATCAGAATTAAAACAGTGTCTTAGCACTTTGTTTGCTAAAGAGTGGCACAGAGCATTCCCTGCTGTTTTTTAGAGAGACTAGATTTTACCCTTTGCCCTGATAGGTCTTCTTATATTTTAAGACTTCTTTTTCTTTTCTTATCTATCACAAGAAGGGACCTGTGTTTTCTTTTGTGACCCAAATGGACATGCATTCATACCATCCATGAACAGTGAACCTTTCATTTTCAGTTGTAAAAAAGACTTGCAGTAGAAAATCTGTAATCCTACAGTGGTGGGAGTCAAGCCCCTTGTGCATCCACAGGTTTCCATGAGGGCACAATGTTCAGTATGTTCTGATCCATTCTGCATGGAAAGGTAACCGTGGCTGTTATGTTTGCCTTCTGCCTTTCTCTCTGAATATTGAGTGGTGGTAGAAATGCTAGAGGTATTAGAAATGCACCTTGGGAATGCCCTGTTGGAAATGCTCCAGTGAGGCTCCTGCTGAGGTCCAGCTGGCTGTGACACGTCTTTGGAACCAGTGTCAGGGGGTGGTTGTTGTGTTTCCACACCCCTCATAATGGCCTTCACCATGTGTGTGCTGGGTACAGCATAGTTTTCCATCCCCTCGGGAGAAGTAGGAAGCTGGCTCCCAAGCTCTTAAGGCTCATGTAAATACCTGTGGCTTGAAAGTGGTGGGAAGATGCAATGAAATGTGAACTAGTGGGTTGGGGGAGAGGGTCTGGTGTGCTAAAAATCTCCCATTTCAAAGGAGGAAGAAAGCCCAGAAACTGTGGTACTAGTCACTTTATTAAGCCAGTGGAAGTCAGATTTGCTTGAGTCTGGGGCATTCTTGGCCCAACTTTTTGTGAAGTGAGCCTGAAAGCTAATACGTTTGCTCTTTCTTGACTTAATTTTCAGTTTAACCCATTTGCTGATCTGTCTTGAGGCATTTGCCTGCCTAGTGCCACCCACAAACAAGTGGAATGGTGTCTGGCACCATGCAGATATGGGGGACTGGGCATGGGCTGTCACCTCTAGTTTCTCCCAAAGGTGAAGACTCAGGGCTGCACAGGCAACCATCACAGGCTCTGGATTTTGGGAGTAGCCTTATGCTTGGCTCTGAATTACTAGGTAAGAAACTGCTTGCTAAGAATTCCCAACAGAGCTGTCCTGCTGATAAGAGACTGTGGTACATTTGGGAGATGCTCCCAAGGATGTGGGTGGCAGAGACTGCCCAGAGCAGCTCAGAGGGCTCCAGGGATTTTGATTTGCAGGTGATGCCTGAGATACAGTGTGGTAAATCAGCTACCAGCAGGAGAGCAAATAAGGGGCAATGGTGTGGTTCAGAAAATGTGGCAAAGTATGTATGGATCCCTGCGTGCTCGGCAGTTCACTTCTGGTACTGCTTTTTTTTTAATCTAAATATAGGACTCATCTCAAAGCCTCACATGAGAAGTTGCAGATCTAATCAAGGTCAGAAGAACATTAAAAAAAATTGGAACAGGAAAAGGCCATCAGGACCAATGTTTCTGTTCCTTTTTTCCTCCTGTCTTAGCTCTGGATCTTGGCTCTAATTGCCATTTATTTTTTATTGCTCTCACTATACTTCTCATATAATGTTTATATTAATGGGCAGGGGGAGGGGGGAAGTGAAGAAACACCAGGAAATGGAGTGCAATTGGAGTATGTGAGATGTGGCTTTTGTCTTCTTTATCACTGTTTTCTTGTAGTACTTCCAGCTCAGATATTAATTTATCATTGAGAGTGCTGCAGAAGTGTGGTCCCTTGTATTTTATTGAAGGCTTGATCTAAATTCCAGATGGTCACCATGTGATCAAAACAGCCGTGGGCAAATAGGATATTTCTTTGTGTCTATATTTGATTTCTTTGCCAAATTCATACCTATCTAATCTTCTGCCCATGAGCCTGCATGCATTCATTCTTTAAAGAAGTGTGCAACAGCTCCACCTCCTCATGGGCTAGAGACAATGAGGGTAATTGCAAACATTCACCATCTAAATGTTGTTAAAATGTGATGCTGTTGCATACAAATAATAGCTCTCCGTGTCAAAAAAAATCTAGATAAAGTTTACAACAGACAAATAATTCCTCTCCTCGAAGAATGAAGGGTCCTCAAAAAATATGCAATGGGGGGCATGCGTGTGGGGACACGCTGCTTCCAGCAAGTGTTTTGAATTTGGGGATGTTAGGAGCTCTGAAATATTACTCATGAAAATCCACAGAATTTCTGCTTGTGAAATTCTGCTTGTGGAGTCCCTGCTTTAGGGGGTTCTTTTTTCTTAAAAAAAAAAAAAAAGGCAAATTTCAGATTATAACAAAATTCTATATGCTTCAGAACATAGAAGTAACAATATAAAAATCTTCTTAATTGTTATATGATTAAGGGATTTTTAAAAGCTGCCTCGTGGTCACATTTCCATTTCCTGATAAATTCCTACTTTCTTTCAAATCACTCATCATCATAATAATATGAACTGTAAAAAATCCTTCCATTTCTGCAGCGTGCCATGAAAAAAATGGGGGTGGAAAGGAGAGAATTAAGAAGGCTCCAAGTTTTATCATTCTGTTCATAAAGCAGCACAGCAACCATAACTGCAGCGCAGAAAAGAAACAGATACTGTAATGTCTGAGGTATTCTGTGCCATAAACTCCCATAATAGAAACAGATGGCAAAAACGCCTTGGAAGTAAGGGAAGTACTGTACATGCAGCTCTACCCTAACATATGAAGAGATTCAGGCCTGACACGTAAAGGAATACGTCTGGAGCTCTGCCAGCGCTACTGTGTAGTGCAGCAGTTGGTGCTGGAGATGAGAGAGCCCGTGATTTTTGGGTTTGGGGCTCCATAGCGGCTCAGCAGCAGGACCTTTTCCTGCCCTTTAGTGGGTGTGTTGTTCTGGCTGCGATAGCAGAGATGGATGACACCCCACCTTGTGGGGTGCTAGCAGGAGCTTTCCTCAAAGCCCCTTGGTGCTCTGGCAGCTCGGGTGTGCTGCAAAGCACCGTGTGTCGTGTGCCAGGGAGGGCTCTGCTGCCTCTCTCTCTCTCTCTCTCTCTCTCTCTCTCTCTCTCTCTGCTTCATCTTTCGCTCTCTGCCTCTGCTAAACAGAGATCTTAATATCTAATGTGAGCCAAGCAAAGTTGTGTGGCGAGTATGGTACGTGCAGTGAAAATGGCAAAACTATTTTATTCATCCCTGGCATCTCGCTAAGGAAACGTCACTTATTTCATCCGGCGTTGTTTCACTGGTCCTGCAATGAGTGAAAGGAAATATAATGTGTGCATTGCACTAGAGGGGGAGCTGAAGGTCAGGAGTGAAATATAGCTTTCTGCTGCACTTGGTCTCAGTCTGAATGTTACCTACATTATCATCAGAGCTCACTGTCATAATGGGGAGACCTTGTCACAGGAGGGAGGTCACCTAGAAATGGAAAGAAAAATTGGGGGGAAAAACGCTAAATAAGATAAACTAAAAAGAAGACCAGTCGGGTACCCAAACTTCCTTTGTGTATGTTTGAGAGCAGTAAATTATCTGCAAAAGACATGCTTGTCCTCCAGCACCTGAAATTCCACTGTTTCCTTGGGCCTGAGGTGCCACTCTCTTAACTTCCTGGAATTTTGTTATCAGCATCTTTCCACTAGTGTGTCCATCTTTGACCTCTGTATTTTTGCAGTGGCTTGGATTTTTAAACTCTGGTTACATTTTGAGGCAGTAACCTTCAAAATATTCTTGCAAGAGGGGGATATATCAGCTTGCCTTCACAAGAAAACAGAACGTGGCAAAGAAACCCCACTATGCTCTGTGCCCCCAAGACTCCACGTCAGACCCCTGGAATGGGACCGTGCCGGAGGATGGCCTGGCAGATGTGGTTGGCATGTGTGGAACGTGAGCTCTTCCTCACCGCCATGGGTGAATTTTGCTGCAAAGTTTTTGGAGGTCAGGCCTGTCCTCCCACTCTGTGGCTGAAGTGTCTGCGTAATTGCAGGGCAAAAGAGATTTTAAACATCAGTGCAAGGAGCTAAGTGTTGTGTTGGGCCCGCGCTGTTTGCATACCCTCCGGCCACCCAATTAGCGGCCTAATATTTGCGCGTACCCTCTTTCATCTGAAGATGTCAAAGAGCTTTGCAAACATTAATTCATATTAATATGTTGCTAAAAACAAACAAACAAACAAGTGTTTCCTTAGCGCTTCCAGGCCTCTCCTCCCTCTGACACGAATTCAATCCAGCAGTCTCCAAACTGGTGCTGGTCACGCGTTTTGACAAGGGGACCACCCACTGCCTTGGCATGTAGGCGGTGAAGGTCGGCTCTCCCAAGACCACGAGCAGCCAACCTGACTGCAGTTCAGCAAGGCACAGAGGTCACCTTCCCCTTCGTGTGGCACAGCAGATGCTGATGTATTTTCTCCTTGGTACTGTTAAAATAATCTAGATTAGCAGCTGCTGTTAGTGACAGTGTAGGAGTTATGACTGCTATGCCAGTGCAAGGGTAGAAACTTCTGTAGCTGCAACAAGCAGCCAAGCCACGGGGCTGCCACGTTTGGGGCTCAGCAGTGGCTCAGGTTGATGCTGAGCTCTGGACACATCTGCCTTGAGATGCCTCAGCTGGACAGACAGCAGGTAGCGCTCAAAGGTATTGCAGTTAATATCCAAAATTCAAATCACTGATCATGTGTTTCTCCTTTCTGGTTTGCAATAAATCCTTTGGGCATTCACTCGAAGGTTTAACAGCTAATGCTTAGACATAAAGATTTGCCTTTTCAGTCTACTGGAAGGAAGTCCAGTCAAAGAATCTTAATTTTACCTTTGTCTAAAAAAACCTCCCACCAAACCCCCAACCAGGACAAACTGAGTCTCAGTATTTAGAGTGATTAGCTTCTACAACTCTAAACCATTCTGATGTTTTTTATTCTTGTGTCAGATGTTGTGGGATCACTAACAGGTATTTGGAGACAGGAGAGCAGCTGCCTTAGCACAGTCACCAGGAGCTGGCTGAAGGGGATTTTTGTGGATATTTCCTTTGGAATGCATTCAGCCACTGAAATACAAAACCAGGTACCAATATGAGCATTAGTGCACATAAAATGCATTCTTTCATCTCAGTTTAGTTGTTACTCAGACAATTTAAGCTTCTCAAATACCATATCTCTTTTTAACAAAGAAATTGCACACTCACATGCAGAAATCATGTATTTACAGTGTAGAACACCTATTGATATATTTTGGTCATTTTAACTGAATTTGGAAGTCTTCATAAAGTGAGAAATACAACGTTTCATTACACAATTACAGCTAATTATTTTAGAAATACAGTTTAAATGCAAGTTATCTTAAATTTATTGCTTATCTGACTGGAAAGATCTAAGCAAAACCTGAAAATCATAAACCCTTCCAGAACATTATATTTTATGCAGTCCAAAATGTGACACATGGGGTCTTTAATAATTCACTGCTTGTTAACATTAAACAACTGTTAACATGCTCAAATAATTAGTTATGCTTGCTTGACATGTTTGCATCTTTAATAATTGATGCATTTATCTTAATTACTAACGGTATTATGGTCGTAATATGCATCTTTTTTCTATCTTAAAATTTTAACAAAAACTGACTTTTTGCCAAAAATGATTATCCTCTAAGTTTTAATTACTCATTGTAATTAAATTGCAAGCTGCAGTATTTTATTAAAAATATCTTTCACAAAAAATATTTAATGGAAAAGAGGTGATTTGTTGTTTATGCATCACACTTAGTAAATATTTCATAAGTTTCATATTACCCTTTCAGAGTGGATATAAAAAACATAACATTCTTAATATAAGAGTCAATTTAAAAGCTGCTATAGTAGTCTTCATTTCTCCTCCCAAAGGTTTGCAGAAGTCAGTGAATAAAGGAAGACAAAAAAAAAACCTAAACAAAAAATGTGGTGGTGATTATAAATAGGGTGCCCATAGTGACAGGAACCAAGGCTGAAGATGCTGTGCTGGTGAGTATATCACACATTCTCCAGTGGAATTAGTCTGACTTGAAATAGAGATGAGCATTAGAAGTTTTTTTATTCTTCAGTGTTCTTCTGATTCAACTTTTGTTTCCAGGCTGCTAATACCAATAGTGGCAGTACTTTGACTGTAATCATTTATTTATTGCAATGCTGATAGAGATAGGGGTGAGCTTTGTGTCAGCCAATTTAAAAAAAACATGTTTTCAAGGCCTTCCCATTGGTAAAACAGGCTGGTTTAGATTAAGATGGCTGTTTCTTGTCCTGAAATGTTGTGGAGGCAATTACCACGCCTGTGGAATGACAAAACTTGTTCATGATGTCAAAGAATTCAGCCACATCCGTGTTCTGGTGTGTGGTAGTGTTCCTTCCCAAGTGACCCATGAAGATGCTTGAAAAGGCATCAGTGTATCGGCAACCAAAACTCCATTTGAGAGACAAAAGTGTTGTCCAAAGTTTTGGAATTAAAACCCAAAAGCTGTGCAACACGGTCTCACAGGGCTGCAGACTGCATGTCAGGGCTTTGCTTAGCAAGTGAGTAATGAGAGCCCAGCTTGTCTCTGAGGTAGGTGGCTTCAGAGGAGCTGATACTTGAGCTCTGAGCCAAAATCAGCCAAAGCACTGCATTTTTAATGACAAAATGTATAACATTTTTTTAAGGCATGTCAGTAGACCTAAGGGGCAGAAGTGTCCCGTGTGTCAGACAGACTGGGCAGGGAGATCATGGCCAGATCCAGAAGTGTCTCCTCTGAGCCATCGGCTTAGAAGTATTCAGCAGGATTTACTCCAGATATGACCCTTTGCCAGAAAAACAGCGTGAGATCAGGGGGAGAAAAAAGCTAACCTGTGACGTTTAGCTCTGTGCAGAGGACCCTGCCTGCTCTCTCACATCTTTGGGGGTTTTCCTGCCTGCAGTGAATAAAACTCACATGTGTATCCTCAGCTGCCAGCAGAGCCCCCAGTCCTTCATCTTCTGCAACAGCGGCGACGCTGCAGTGAAGATTTGAACCAACTGAGAGAACTGGATACGGGGCAAAAGCAATAGGATGTTTAGACCCCAGGAATCACTTAAACCAAACTGCTGGACTGTCTCTCAGACTGGGCTGCAGTACTGCCTGCCACGGTGTCCGTCACCAGGTGGCACATCCACTGTGTGCAGGTAGGAATGGCATAGCCGTGGCCACGGCCACCCTTCTGACTGCTGCTTCCAGATTCACTGTGTGCTTTTAATTTACCCTCTCTCTTCTGACAGATTTAGAAGATTCTCACTATTACAAAGTACTCATGTCCTTGACGTGGTGTTCTTCAAAACAGCGATTTCTAGTCTGATTTTAGAGTTAAATAAAAATTTACACATCACAGATCTATTAATCATTTTTTCCCTTCTGTGGGTGTATCTTCAGATTTCAGTGATTGATTTATGTGGCCAGATGGGTGCATTTGTTTCCTGCTGTCTTTCAGTCCAGCAGAATCCATGCATGCTGTGCAGTACAGTGGGCTTGAACTTTCACTTAAAATACACTACTGTACATAAATTCTGGATATTATTCCTTCTTTGGAACAAATGGGATTCAGATGTGACTCCTTTGAACGTAGCACAAGTTGAGTTTTTTACTTCTCAGTAAAGAAGCCATTCCTTGCAACTTTAATAGGAAAACTTCAGTATCACAGAAGGAGGTCCTCTTCATGTCCTCCAGGTTTTTGCTCCAAATGCCTTTGTGTTTCCTGTCACCACATAATGTGTCGAAGCTCATTAGCTGTTGCCAGAAATAAGGAGTTATGAGAGAAGCTTATTGTGCAATCTGTAGTGTACATGAGCATTTATCTTGACCTGCTCACATTGTTTGCATATCATAGGGTCAGTGTTCCCAGATCCTGAATTGTGAGAACAGTGGCCATGAACACCTGGGAGGGGTTCTGTGGGAAGAGCTAGAACTGGAATAGAGTGGCTGTAGTAGTTTGATTCTCAGCTATCCTGTGTTCAAGATACACATGGGCATATGATGTTGTCCTGGTCTCCAGTAGCTGAATGTAAATCTTTATGCAGATGATGCCAACACTTGTGATGACAAGTCCATTTCTGACAGGGGAGTGGAAGTCTCAGAAGCAGCAGGTTCCCGAAGGCCATGTGAAGGCAAGCAGGTGGTAGGAGAGGGAAATCCAAATGAATGCTCCTACTAAGGGACTGACTTCAGAGAATCCGCATGGCACAGAGGTCTCCCAACAGCAAAGGCAGGAGCTCACACTTCATTAGGCCAGGAAGTCTCATCGTGACATGAAAAGTCACAAGAAATTAGCTTCAGAAGTTTTCTCACTCAGGGAGTGAGTTATTTTGCATGTAAGGTGTGTGTATTTCTGTATGAAACGGATTATTTTTTTTTTTCACTTCTCTCTGCAATTAAAAGATAACCTCTTCTGGTTTATAATTCATGCCCACTTTTCCAGCCCTGGTGGTGCATTAGGGAGAGACTGATAATGTTTCACTGGTGAAAAGGCTCTGGCCGAGCAACAGCAGATGTTTGGGTGAGAGTATTGCTGTGGCATGAGGGTGTTTTACATTTCTGATGAAAGAAAATGCAGTGCTGACTCAGGGTTTTGACTGGTCTGGATTGCTTCTACCATCCATTTCTCTTGGGGTTCTCTCTCCATGGGATGGTAATTTCTAGTGTTCTGAATTTTTATGTCTTGACATCGCCTGAAACTCTAACCCAGATTTGCTAAAACATAAGAAAGGCTGTCCCGGGTGCTGCTGCCAAAGCAGGAGTCCTGTTTGCAGAGTGCAGTACTCTGGCACCCACTTTGGAGCACAGACTTCCATTAGAAACCAGGCATGGCTGTGAGGTCTCCCTGCTGCTGGGACTCCTCAGCGCTGCTGAACTGGTGCCTTTGGCACTTCATTTCCCCTTTTTCTGAAAATCTGAATATTAGCAAAAGAGTTTATCTGCAGCTGTAAGGAACCTGTTCATGTGCTTTATTCAGGACCCTCAGGACTGGCTTCCCAAGACCTGCAAGAGCTGGCAGGGGACATCCTGCATCCCCCAGAGCACACGTCCCCTTGGACCAGCCACTCACGCTGCTCACTGCTGGAAACAGTTTGGCCAAAACTCCTGCTGATTCCTGTGTTCACTGAGGCTGGTGAGGAGGGGAATGAGCTCCTTTATTTCATGTAGACATCCAAAAGCGTGAGTGAAGAGAACAGGAGACAGAGGAGTGGCTGCCAACGAGGACAGGCACTGATGTGCACAGAGATGAATTTCCAGGAGGAGGCTTTCAGAAAATATTGCCCACAGAAATACAGATACTTCCCTATGAACTCTATGATCTGCAAAATATACGTGAGTTTTACAGTATTTTCAGTATGAACATGTTCATGTTTATGACCCAGAATATTTCAAGTATGAGCTAAATTCTTTCTAGCTTGCTCAGGGTTTTGACATTAGTAAGTCTTTGCTCAATCTAGGAGTATTTTTAATGGCTTGTATTAATTCAAGGTGTCCCTTTATGAACTTAAAATAAAAAAAACCTACATTTTAATGACATTTTCATTTATTCAGAATTATTATTTAAAATCCTAAATTAGCATTCTGCTCTTTGATTCTGACAGAGCCATTACATTTTATACTACAAGAGTTTAGTTAATTTTAAATTATTAAACTCCATTGGCTGCATGGAGTGAGCATCTTTAAGCAAGTTTCTGTAGTTTAGGTGCATTCCAATCAACTGTGATTACAAACTTAATTCAACATTTTTTGCCTATGTTGCTTTTTATCCTTATATATGAGAGTTATATTTCTGGGTTTCACACTCTGGCCTGAGAAGCTAAATAGCATCAGAACACACTAACAGCAGTATAGGGAGCAACCTGGACAGAACAGCTCTTCAAACTGAAGGCAGTGAAGATCACAGAAATAATAGTAAGTTTTTTCTTGTAAAGCAAAAAATTTAGAAGTTCTTGATATAAACTTTGCCTGTATAGGAAACTAATTTCTTCTGTCAACAATATATATTTACTTTGCATGTTCAAGAGTTTTATCTTAATATTTTCCATGGTGTAAAATAATTTTATTTTGATTTTCAAAGACATTGGCATCTTTTCAGTTGTTACCTGGCATGACTTAGGTAACATTCTGACTTTTTCATGAGTTAGGGATGATAATTTCTTCAGACATTTCAGTGGGGAAACAATTGCAAAGCCACTTATCTTACAGGCTGACATCTAGTAGGTGGGAAGGGCTTTGCATAGGTGGGGTCTAACAGTCCTAATTGATTGCAAAGGAGCCCAGGGGAGATTAAAATAATGTATGTAAAATGGGACAGAATATAATGGGAAGTATAGTTAATTTTCTCTTAAAACTGAAGTTACACTTCAAGGGCAGTATGTATATCTAGCAATAAGCAGCATCTTAAAGCCCTTCAACTGCTGTGACTTCAGGTGAAATTTGCTGCAAGCTATGGATATGCTTTAATTATTTTTTGAATCTGCAAACTCTGATCATTTGCATGCATTGCTAATACACTTGTCTGCTGAAACCTGAGCTGCACAGTTTGGGCTTTACAGATTTATCAAGTGAAACAATTCAGCTAATATCACATTAATTTAATTAACTTTAATTTTAAATGACTTGCTGGAGCACCTAACAAATGCAACATCTTCAAGACGTTTTAGCAGATAGCTGTGGCTTTGTTGTACACTCTCGTCTGCACAGTGAGAAAACATCTTGTTAGCATGAAAGGCTCCTCACTACTTTAGAAGAGAATATCTTGTTTATACACTAACGTTTGCCTTGATTGCCTGGCTGTCATTTCAGAGGTGAAAGAAAACAGCAGAAGTGAGGGTTGGTGGGGGGCTGATATAATTTTAACATCTGCAGCGTTCTGCAAAGTTCTCTTTCAAATCCAAGTGATAGTTTATTGTATTTTTGGGATATCCACAGAGGATTGCCTGCAGCCTGGGACTGTGGCTGAATGCCCAGATCCTGGAATTCAGTGGCTTCGGGAGAGCTGGTGCAGAACTTGGACCTGTGTTCCTGCTGTATGCAAGGTTGGTCCCAGAAAGGAGGGCAAATGTGGCACTTATTCTTCCATCACTTTTTTTTTTTTCAAAGATAAAAATAGTCTAAGGAAAATTCAGACTACTTAAAATCAGTCAGCAGGTCTTCAGCCATCCCATTGTTGATTCAAAGTTTAATGTCAACTGCTAAATATAGAGCAAAATATTCTTGTATTTATGTGAACATATATATATCTAATATATATGTAATGTGTAAGGAGGCATATTGTCCTGTCTGACAGCAAGGTAGGTGCACTAAGTATTTTCAGAAATATAAGTATAGTCTGTTCCAGACCTCACTGAGTTTACAGTGGCAAACTGGAAAAAATACCAGAGATAAGGCCTTAGTCCATGTGTGGACACAGTCAGGAAGATAAAGGCAGAAAGGTTGTATAGGAAGAGCAGTTGATGCACATTCACTTTACATCATATGTATATATTAAATATTAATAACACTGTATGAATATTCATCTGTTTAATATTCATTCATACACGGAAGTTTACAGCCCATCCCCTTAACTTTTGGTGCCAAATCCAGTGTTCAAAGGCTTATGCTGCCATTGTTTCTGCAAAACGTTTACATTTATCTGCTGTAAAAGAGGCTGAATGGCACCGAAGAGTGTCGTGTTTAGTTTTAAAATGCCACAAATAACAGATTTATAGATTTTTCTAAATACATTATTTTACCTTGACAGCATTAATCATTCATGCTTCCTTCTTTCATTTTTCTACCTGCAATGGATTATTGAAACAGAAAATAACAACGGGAAAGGCTACAAGCAGTATCAAAATGTCAAGTTTGTACTTACAGTTGTATGTGCGTAGACAGGGTCAAGAGCCTCAATTATTTGTATATGTACACAGTGGTACTACATGAAAGGTTATGTCACCTGCAGCTATTTTCTTGCAGATTTAAATAGGACTGATATTCAACTCCACAGTCAGCCACTGACATGGAACATAGAATTGTAAAATACTATGAACTCTTATGTCAGGACCTAAAATATGAACTGGGTGATTGCAAGGTGTAGCTGTGGGCAATCCTATGTATTGCAGTGTAAGTCCTTTAAATTACTTTGTGTTATCCCTGACCTGTTCTTTTCATTTAAGCATAAGCCAGAAACAACATGGAAGTACTTCCCAGGGAGAAGAAAAACCCTTGATATTGCCCATTTTTGCTGTAGCATTTGCTTGGATTTTTAGGGAGTTTGTGCTTTTTTTGTGGGTTTTGGGTTTGTTTCATTTATTTATTTATTTATGCTTTATACTTCCATGAATCCAGTCATGATAATTTTATGTTAAAAAGCTTATTTTCCATATTATTTAAAAATTTATTTTCCATAACCTAGGTATGATAATTTTTAAAAATTCAAGAGCATGGCTTGCATGTTAATGAAGTGCAAGTCTTATATCAAAACTGACAGCAGCATTATTTGGAGTAGGATGTGTGGTGGAGCTAATCAGTATATTTTCACAGTGGAGGGAGGAGGAGAGGAGCTAATCAGTAGATTTTTTGCTGGTGATTTGCTTATTTAATATATAGTTTACCACAAAAAAAAAAAAAAAAAAAGGCATAAAAAAACAACAAAAAAAAACAAACCACAATGGTATTGAGTTTTCTTGACCAAGCTCCTTGTGGGTAATAGTCACTCTTTTGAAAGGTCAGCACAAGACCTCCAGCTCAGTAAGTCTTATTTTTGAAGAAGTGATTGATATAAAATTACTCTATATCTTTAAAGCAACCTACTAAACCAGCAGTAATAATCATATATATCAATAGACTTGTACATCACTGCTGTATGACAGCATGAGGGACACAGTTCAGATTGTAAATTCAACTTTGGCATTTACATTTATGAATTCTTGAGACTAACTTACTCCTTCCATATCTGTAGCCTTAATGACAGAAAAAAAATGCTTTACTGAAGACCCAACAGTACAACATTTGTGTGCTGCTAGGCTTGCTTTAAATTATTTATAGGTATTGATATAATTAGCACTGGGAAATAACTATCTTAACAGACAAAACCATTTCAAAGAATAAGTAAATTATTAGGTATTAGCACCAACCTCTATATCTAGTCAGGTAGCACAAACCACAAATATATGTTGAATTAATAGAACTATAATTGCAAATTTATTTTGAGATATGCCATACACTTAGCGATCACGCTAATTCATCTTGCCAGTTTTTACAGTTCTGCCACTAGAAAATTCTGTTCGTTTTTTCTCTTTATCAAATCTTAAAATACAGTTTTCACTGTCTCAAAGTACATTGAAAGTAAATTAAGGCATTAAGTATTGCTGAATGAATATGATTTTCAGAACTTACTACTAAATTGAGCTACACATCCAAAAGTTTGATCCCTGTTTCCGGGAGGATAAATGTGGTCCTTATTTCCTCTAGAGCAGGGCAGTGCCATTATGTAACACACTCTCCTCTCTATGGTTTTTATTTTCACCCTTTTAGAGTTTTTTCCCCTGTTATTTAATCTCTAGAGTTATCTCATTCAATTATAAGAGATAATTGATTTTAATAAGTGCTAATTGTTCTGCAAAAATTCTTCATATGCATACACATCCTTATATCCACACACGGAGGCATTCGTGCTACAGAATTTAATATCAATTCCAGGGAAATTAGTTTGAGCTGCTTAACTGAAATAGCAATGATATGAAAATCCTGAGGGTTCTTGCTTACAAACATAGCAGGGAAAATAACATGTATAAGTCAAGATCGCTAATATACAGAAGGTGCCTTTAAGTTCTGGAACCACAGTTGGATATGTCTGCTGAGCAAAGTACCAGGGAAGGAGAATAGATGGTGGGAGGGAGGACTGAAAGGTGGAGCAGTGGGTACCCGTAGTCTGTCCTCCCAAGAGAGATGCCTTCAAAATGGGAAGTGCCTCTATCAAAACTGAATTCTAGGGAAGGGTTTCTCCTTGGTGCACTGGAGCAAGGCCTGGGACACAGCAGCACAAGGGACCAGGACAGCCAGGGCTGGGGAACACTCCTGCATGGCACTTGTTTGGATTGATCCTGCAGCCAGTGCTTTCTGGTGGGTAACTTGGCTCCACGCTGACTCTCTGGGGGAGAGATTGTCATGGGATCTTTTTCCCTATGCTTCCTTTCCTTTTCTTCCACTTTTTCTGCAAGAGCAGGTTTCATGAGTCATGTTAAAAATATTTTAATACCAGGGCAATATTGATTGACCATGAAGAAACCTACTCATAATAGTATACTCCAAGTAATACTATAAGTGAATAATGTTTTACAGTCACTTTGCATCAGTCTCTTCTTCCAGGTCCAATCCATCTGTATCCAGTTAGAAAAGACTCCTCCAAGGCAAGTTATTCATGGGTTCATCCCAATTCCCCTCTTTAGATCCTGTAAACAAATCCAATCACTGGCTGTTTAACATTTTTATTACATAAATTCCAACATGCAATAGAACATTACTGGGTACTGCTAATAATGGTGTGCCTTTCAGATGTATTTTCTTTTTGTCACGAAACCCCTTAAACCATATTCTAATAACTGTGTACAAGATAAAATTGGAAAGAAGCATAACATTCAACAACCGGAAGAAATATCTCTGTAGTGCTTTTTGTTGTTTCTGTTTTCATCTAAAGTAACCACCAGACATTTCAGTTCCTTCAAGGAAAAACAACCCATGTCTCCTGTGATAACCCAAACGTGCAAACATGCTGATAAATAAGATACATTTACAGTTCTTTTATTACTGTATTCTATGACAGGATCAAATAAACAGTATTTTGTGGAACATTACAACTTATAAAAAAGCTAAGCTACTGTCCAAAGATGCTGAAAAATTCCAGTATAAATACACTTTATTTGCAGCTGGCTCATGGATGATTAGGGCATCCCCACACTTTGACAATTTTCATATAATACTATGAAGCATTTCATGATTTTCCTTCATCTTACTGCTGCTGCCAGCTCAATACATCTTTTTCTAGTAAAAATTATACAAATCTATGGTTTTTGCTCTTCTCATACACCATAAATCCTCAAGATAGTTTCATATATGTTAACTACAATCTTTCTTCCCCCCATCACCCTTCTCTGGAGTTCAACCAGCAAAACCTCAGATATATTGCACAGAAGAGGAGTGGAACATAAGGAAACATCACTTTGGTGAGATTTGAGTAATTTCTATTTATAAATATCTACCTGTATTTCTTTCACATAAACAATAGTGAAAGACCGGGAAAAGGTTGGGTCATCAACTGGCATCTGTTTCTCTGCATGAGATGTCCCAAGAGAATAATATTTACTGAGCAAACATGAGTTACATGATGGACCATAATGTAGAGTTTTCAAATTGTCTTGGCAGCTGTTCACCTGTTGAATAGCTCTGTGACTTTTTGAGGAATTATTTGCTTGATCCTGTCAAGGCAAAAGAAAGAATTTTGATATATACAAAAAGCCATCTATGCTTTTCTCTTTAATAATCCCCCTTCACAATATACTCATTTATGAAGCCTGACTTTACTGATGAGAAGGGACAGGCAGATCTTTGGCCTTAAGAGTTTGTCTCTGCCTTTTTTTTTTTTTTTTAGAAGACTTTCTTTGGGTTAGATCTCTGATTTTTCCTGCTTTGCTTATCCTCAAGATATTCCCATTGCTCCCTGAGCCTCCTGGCAGCCCGGCTGCCACAAGTTTGCTGATTCCTCTGTTAGAAGGGAGGCACAAGAAGAACATCCAAAACCTCTGTGTCCTCTTTATCTTTTCCCATGGTTCCCACTGACCAGCACTCTGTCCAAATTGATGATGATGATGGCAGGGCATGCTGGGGTCCCTGCCTGCTCCCGTAGGGCACTGGGGAGGAAAATCCAAATACGACTTAAATGTTCTTGTAAAGCTGGAAATCCCACCAAAACTCATTTTCTTGGTGTTCTTTTCTGCTCTGCTCCTTTTTAATTTTATCACTTGTAGTGTAAATTTTTATGAGAAAAGGCTAGCAAAAGAAGATAATACATCTTTTTAGTGTGCCACTGCCTGTCACTTCCCCTGTTTCGCTATTACACATAGGGGTTTATTCTCATTTAAAAATTCTATTTACTGCCCTTATGCTTCCTTTATCTCTGAATTTAATTTTTATGTGCTCTGATTATTTGAGCAATAAAATTTTCTTTGTATGGGTCAGGGTTTTGGGTTTTTTTGGCATAAAGAGAAGAAATATAGTTCTTTGTAGTCTATCCCAGTAAGAAACTTTTGCATCCAAGGAATAGTTACAACATTTTGAAAAACAAACCAGGAAATGAAAACTATTCTCCAGTTAAGAGCACGGTCCCTCAAACAGAGGGCCTGTGCCAGGATTGAGGGCTACTTTTCTTAACTTCCATAACTTTGGAAAGCATTCAGAACACAAAATATGTTTTACTTTAAAAATCTAATCCAGATAAAATCCAGATTAAATACAGAAGATTGAAGCAAATCTCTCACTGGAGAGAGATTTGTGGGTTTGATCCATAGGTTTCAAGTGAACTGTGCAAAGTCCTCAGAGATGACAGTAAGAGTCCCAAAAGCTTGAAGGTGTCATTTTGCAGGACCGTGACCCCGAGACTGAGATTCTGCAAAGAACTTTTTGAAAAGCATCAAAAAGCTTCTTTTTCTGTCCCTAAATTGTGTTGTGGATCCAAACCTGCTCCTAAATTACATACACGCATCTGAAAACTTAAAACACACAATCTGCATGTGGAAGAGAGTAAAATCTTGTCCTTCTAATTTTGACAAATAGTTATATTTTGTTCTCCCTGCCATGAGTTAGGACACACTATCGTTCTTTGTTTCTAGCAAGTAACTGAAGTATTATTAAGATTTTCTTTCCATTTTCTTAGAACTCCCCAGGGTCTATAGTTTTCTTTGCGGAAACAGTTGCCATTAAATATGCTGTATGTCAATGCAGCAGTGAGGTGGTTAATTTTGACTGAATATTATGCTATATAACCACTTGGCATTTAACTTGAAAAATGACTTTCTGCTTCACCTGTCAGCAGCCCAGTTCTCATCAAATAAGTGAGTGAGAAAAATTTTTAAATTTCAATTTCCTGATGCTATTAGACACTACTTCTTCCATACTTAAACAGTTTAGCAGTGCATGTACATGTTTTGGTATTCATGCCATGCATCACACTACATGCTATTACAATAGCTTTTTTGTTTAAAGGGTAAAGAGATGCATGGATCTTTATCTTGGGGTTAGGAAAATGTATTGCAGGAACATGGCCAATCAGGTTTCTGAATAACTTTGTAACATAGTACCATAACCCTGATGCAGTGCAAGGAATTTAAAATACTAGGTGCCTCCAACTCCACGGAAAGAAAGCATTCTAGATGGAGACACCAGCACAGCAATCCTGCACTACACTTCCTCAGAAAACTGGTGCCTCATGGAGTATTTGTCTGTTTTATTCTGTCAACTTCCAGACACATAATTCTGATACAGCCTGCAAAATATTTATTTTTGTATTTTCAGTATATTTTAGCGATTTAAACCATTGTGATTTTACATTAATGGTGTGTTTTCTTTGTTTCTGTTTCAAATACAAGACCAGTTTTCACTGGTGGCTAATATATCCCCAAACAGTAAGTATTGCATTGATAGAGGGCAGTCACAAATGAGATTTCCCCATTTCCTTTTCATTTCTTATGCTACTTCACACAGTTTTCACTTTGCCACTAGTAAGTTTGGAGACATTTTACTCAGGTGAAAAAAATGCATCGTCTCTGCTCTATTTTCCTTTAATTTTTTGCATTATTTTTATTGCACATTGCAATATGTGTAAAACCATAGTTATATAGTAGCAAACATCAAACATAATTTTAAATTATAGTTTAGTGTAGCTGTGAGCTGGTATCACTGAAGTCACTATTATTTGTTTATTCATTTGGTTAGTCTTGACAATTGACTCAGTCCAGTGGGTTCCAGAACGGTATGGACAGCAGCATTTACTGTCTTAAAAATAGATATACAGCAGACAGGTGGTACTTAGGGATCCAGGGGTGAAAATTACATGCTGGTATTTTAAGTCATGCTTATAGTGGAAAAAAAAAAAGAAAAAAGGCAGTGTGGGGGTAAATTCTACTACTTTTAAGAACATACCAGGTTATGGATTGGATTAATCTGTCTAGTATTTCCATTTTATTGTAGTGTAACTTTGCTGAAATGAAGGAAGTTTCATCAGCTTGAACAAGGCATAAAGCCCAACCATGAATCAGGCCCAGCATTAAAAGAACTGCAGAACTGCCAGGTGTTTTCTAAGTGTCTCTATTCCTGGTAACACTCTTCAGGGGTTTTAGTCTTTCCAAAAATATGTGTTTTTCCATCTTGCAGCAGATCTCAAGGAGAGCAGCCCCAGCATGTGCCTCTGATTGGAGCACCACAGGGATCTTCTGCCTTGGTCCATGTTTGTAGGCACAAAACCACGTCTGGGAGGGAGCACAGCCTCCTGATCTTTGGATATAAATTTGTAAGAAGGCAAAGTTGTAAGCAGGTGAGAATATTAAATATACCTTGTACCATGTGGAAATAAGTGTAGTAGTTTAATGACAGTGACAATGGAAACACCATGCCCTTAGGGTTGATTACAGTTATGCTTTCAAATTTAAAGGAATAACTATTTAATGCAACAGCAGTAGACACTTCTAACCTGTGGGTAAATTAGTATACTGCTTGTATAATGGTGGGTAGTTATTAACTTGATGGCATTGCCCTGGATTTACTCTGTGGTCATTGAGCAGGGTTTGCCCTTCTTCTCCATCTCTGCCAGCATGGAGGAGCAGTGAGGGATGTCCCCTTTGGTGGCCTATTTTTATTCCACATAAATGTCTGCTCTGCTTTCCCAGGCTGAAAAATGTGGAAACTCATCACTAGTTGTGGTGTTCTCTGTGTAAAAAAGGGCATGTTTTACTATACTGGTAGAAATGAGATTTTTTTTTCCCCCTTCTACTTATAAATATATACACATTTAGGATTATGTTTTATAGGGTCTGCACATGAGCATAGTGGGGGTCTTGCAGGACTCCTATGGACAATTACTTCTGCTGCTAGCTGGGATTGAATAACATATCCATGTGGTAGTTTGTGCTCCAAAATCCTCAAGGGAAGAGTGCAAGCTCTACAACCAGCCCTCTCAGAAGATCATCTGCATTAAAACAGGGTGTGGGTTGAAAATGGAATCCTTCAGTGTCAGCTGGATGCTCCAAGGGTGACAGGAGTATTGGGGTTGTGAAGCCATTCGTGGTGTCTTGTGGAGTCCCTGTGCAGCCCAGGCACAGGTGAGGGTCTGTGAGAGCTGGACACTGCTTGTTTCCCAAGAGCTTGTAGGAATCCATTTGGCAGTGACCACAGGGGAGAGCAAAAGTAACAAGGAGAAATGTATCAGTTGTTTTCAAATCAGTGCAAGGGTCAGGGCGGAATAGGACTGGTACAGACGAGAGCAAAAAGTTAAAGCAGCAAGGTGCAAAAATCTTTGAGCTGTCCCAGGTGAACTCTTTGGCCGTGGAGAAGTGTCAGTTTGGTGTTCCACCCATGCCAAGCAGCTCTTCCGGGAGGTGGCTTCATTAGCACCAGCTTTGCACTGCCCAAGGCACGACACACAGACACTGCCCGTCCTTCCCAGGGGCTACAGAGCCCACCAAAATAACGTTCCATGTGCCAACATGTCCTGCAGAGGCCTGTGGAGGGATGATAATGGCTGTAAGACTTGTCAAAGTCTAATTAGTTGCTCACAGAAGAGAGATTTCAATTTTTTTGGCCAAATCTTTTTTGTTTGGAAAGATCCCAAACCCCTGCTTTCTGGGAGCTTGCCTTAGCTGTTAAATCCGCAAAGGGCTGCTCTGTTGGATGACAGATTTTATTTTTAATTTTTTTCAATAATATTCTGCTTTACAATGGGATTTTTTTTTTCAAGGTTAAATAAATGATAATTAGAGTTGAGGATGTTCTAACCCAATGGGTTGTATGGGATGTTTCCTCACTGACCTCCTTCATGTCAGCACCAAGGGGAGTGAGTTCATATATCACTGCAGAAAGCTCACGAGTCCCCTTGAAGCATTATGAAAATTGCTGTGCACAGCTATTTTGTTACTGAAAGACAAATTCTGTGCAAAAGGTAAGAGACAACAGGTGAACAGACACGGTGCTATTGTGGCAGTGCAGGTCTGTACATCATCAGTTCCTGTACACTTGGTCAGAACATCAGGCAAGCATCAGTCAGTCCTCCAGCCACAGATAAAGAAATTCAGACAGAGAAGTGCACAAATATCCTTATGCAAAATCCCAGGCTCTCCAAATTGAGATTCATTAGTCCCACATGCTCATACTCTTTGAAACCACGAGACTGGCACTTTCCACCCCAACTCCTGCTGATGGTTGAAGTCATAGAGGTTCATGGTGTGAATGAGACCAACATCAGGCTCAAGATCCCCAGACCTGCTGTGTGTGGAGTTGACTCGTGGGAACCTGGGATAAGTGTGCCCTGCAGAGTTCATGGTCAAAATCTAGCTGGTCTGGCTTCATAAACTATCAGCTGAAAGGAAAATTGTTGCAAATGCTCTGATTCCCTCTCAGTGCAATATAGTAGGGAGAAAGACCATATCTCCTAATTCTGTTGTCATCCATTAACATCTCATCCATTACATATTTCTTTAATCATTGGAGGGTATTTGCAAATATTTAAAAATGCTTTCTCTTCCTTCAGGAATTTTTATATTGGGTTTTTATGGAAGGTTTATAATAGAGCAAATAACAGTTTGGATGAAATTCTGGGAATTCTGCAGTGTGCTTCTGCATGATAATCATTATGAGATTGCTTCCCCACTGCTTGCTTAATGCAGCTGTCCAAGTTTTGTATTTACTGGGAATCCAATTTGTTTTAAGAAATTAACAAAACAAATACTTAAGTACTGTGCTGAACCTATCGTAAAGTTTTTTTTTCATTTTGGTGAGAAGGAAAAAAAGCATTATAGTGCTTATGGAACAGCCTTTGAAGCCACATTTATGAAATTGAATCCCTACCAAAATAATTTGCTCATGTTAATACAGATGCCGTATGGCATTGAAACAATTATTCTGTTGGTTTTGTCTCCAAATTGTGTCGAACTTTGCTGTGGCAGTGGGCTAATATCTGCACAGAGAGGCAGGCTGAGTGCCTGGTTATAGCAACAATGCCCCTGATCTGCAGAGATGCTGATGGGAACTGTGTGGTCCTTGGATACAGCGGCAATATTTATGCTCCTCAGAGGAAGGAGTGCCCTGGCACTCACAGACAGGGCTGCCCAGTCCTTCTGTCCTTTCTGTAGCCCAGCACATGAGATAATTTCTGTGCTCTTCAGGGCAGGCACTGTTTGTTAATCCCTGTGAACTCGGTCACTGTGGCATCGCTCCTCTGAATGTCCTTTGCTTAAAAGCACAGGGGAAGAAACCAGGTCTTTTTGGTCACAGGAGCACTGTGTGTATCGTACTGGGCTTTCCAGCTCATTTCTCTCTCAGAGTGGCCTCTGGAAAACTTCCTTCCTGCAGCTCAGTGGTGACTGTAACTCTGCAGCAGGTCCTGGTGACTTGCTATGCTGGGGGTCATTGCAATCTCCCCCTTCAGCCCCAGGACTTGCTGCACCAGGGACTGGCTCTGCTCTCTACCTTCATCCTCTCAAAATTGTGCAGATTTGGGTCTTTTTGCTTATGTGCACTTAGAGGATCAGTTTCTCCCTGGAACAGTCTGTCTTTTGCTACCAGATTCTGAGCTCTCTCCTCAGGATAACTGGAATGGTCAGACACCCCTGTTTTTCCCAGGTATTGCTGGCATTTTTAAAAATGGCACCTGTAATTGTACTCCTGCCAACATGGCTAATGGGCACTAACAGGAAACAGAGGTGCACCTAAAAGGTTTGTTGGTTGTTGTTTCCTTTTTTAAGGAGAAAATGCTTGCAAATGGCAAAAATTCAGAATTGAAAGGTAATAGCTGATACTGACTTCCACCAGGTTTTGTTTAGGGTAGAGAAAAGGTCCTGGATCTCACAGCCCTCCACACTGTTGAATGAGACTGGTGCCAAGCTCATACCCAGCAGGTTATGTTTGTTTGTGCTTGGCAGCCCATGTTTTTTATTTCACTTTTAAAAGTCTTTGTATTAAAATAAACCTCACTAGACCTCAACATTTTGCCTGACGTGTGATCTTAAACCTTGTATCCTTGCTTCCTTATGGGTATCCCTGCACTTGACCAGGGAGCCAGAGCAGTACCCAAAAATTGGACTGTTTTTACGAGTGTAAACAATAACCTGTGAGATGGGAATGAGCAATGGGCAGTTCTGAAGAGTCCTTTAATTCTCCCCAAATTCCTCTCAGACAACAGCTAGCATGTGGCTTCAGAAGATGAACCTGTGCCAGTGAAATTAGCAGGGTGTGTGAATGGAGCCCTTCTCACACCCCACAGCCAGCACGGGCAGCTGGGGGCTCACAGGGAGAGGCCGTGGAAGCACAAAGTGTTGGGCACCAGTTTGAATCTGTAGTGGCAACAGGTGACATTTTCTTAAGGGGAATGAAGGAGGTGGGACTGCTGATTTGGCTTTGCCTTTTGGGGAGGACAGGAGTTTGGAGGGCTTTTTTTGCCCTCAGTGCACAGGGCAGGTGAGCATGTCCTGGGCTCAGCCAGCCCCTGGACCTCTCCAGAAATGTAGCAGGGTTGCACTTATGGCAGAAGTTTTTTTGTTGTTGTTATTGTTGTTTATTTTTGAGGGCTTTTTTCCCCTCTTAGTGATGCAAAACTCCTTTCCAGCTGCTTGTTGTTTCACAGTTAGAAAATCTTCCCTGGGCAGTGAAAGGACAAAACAAGATTTCTGGCAATGAGAAGTCCTGTTGTTTTCTGAATCTGGGGCTTTAAAATCTTTCTTAATCTGGTGGTTGAGTGTCTGAATCAGAATAAGCAAGTTTCAGATATTTTCCCTGCCTGTCCACTAATAACTCGGGGTGAAACACTTTGCTTTAATCCACAGCACAACTTGCCTGACTCCAACTTTTCAGTCACGAGGGCTCTAACTGTAGAAATAGGTCTGTAGGTCTACAAATACCTGTGACTTCAGGATCAATCTAATTGTTTGTATGTTAATTTATACCAGGTTGCTTATATGTGAGTGTTGTCAGAGTTTGCTCCCTCCCCTTGGAGAAAGGAGCAGTACAGAAGTTTCCTCCCTGTGACGCTGACAGCGATGTGATCCTCCCCTCCATGTGGCTGCTTAATAACTCTCTTGCTACGTTGTGTGTTGGATGCTAACAGCAGGAAGCATTATTTTAGAAGATTTAAATTAGCAGATTTTATTTACCACACCAGTATTCTCACGAGGCATCTCACTTCTATCTAAAAGGGTTTTAAATTATCAGCTTTTATTTATCACAATGGTATGCTCCTGATTTATCACACTTCCCTGTGTCTTATTTACTCAGACCAATATGGCATAAAAATAGCTGTGTACTATAGAGAACTCAGAAACACTTGTGAATTTCCTGAAAGCAGGGGAAAATTGAAAACAGTTGAAAATATCAAAGAAACATTAACTGATACAACTTTTGAGTCTACTTTTGACTGTATATGCTATTGACAGCAGTCAGGACAAGAGGACCTCATTTAACATCTTTGCCAGTGCTGAGGAAAGCAGGGTTTGAATAAAAGTCTAAAATTTAAGGCACTTCAGCTGTAGTTAAGGCTCTATATTAAAGCTATACCAGTTGCAAGACAAACTGGTAGGAGCCTCTGGGCTTTGTGCCATTCAGTGGGCTGTTGTCTGGTTTCAGATGTCATTTCAGTTAAATCCCTGCGTAAAAAACCTTTAAGAGTATCTCATTTTCCTTTTTTCATCTCTGTAACTGCTTCACTTTTTTTCTGCTTATGGAAACATCAAAAGGAATTCAGGCTCCCTTGGTCATGGTCTGGACATCACGTTTTTATAGGAACAAAGGAAGACGTGGTGTGCCCTTCACACATGCTCATATTAAAAATTTATTAGGGAAGTCTCAACATCTTTCAATTATTAGGCAGATTTTAAGGCTCTGTAAGTAGTACAGTAGTAGTAAATGCCAGCTGATATTTTACAGAAATATTCTAAATAAAAAAACTCTTTGATTGCAAGGGGGAGCAGAACCTCCAGGAACATATCTTCATTTTTGGTAGTTTAGTCCACAGTAACAAAAACCACATTGTACCAATCAGATATTTAATGAGCCTCTAACTCCATTTCTACCTTATCCCAAAGGTATAGCAAATAGTGCTGCTTTTTTAAAATATCAAGAAAACATCATTTGCTCTAAAATGTCCCTAAAAGCAGGTCTAAATTGCCAATAAAGGCTAGGTAATTGTATCAGCATGGATCAGAAAGCATTTCTCAGAACTGATGAAATAGTTTGCGGTATTGCAGAACCTGAATGATGCTCTTCTGTACATTACACTGGAAATATCAGAGACTGGTCTCAGTTTAATTTGCTCACTACTGTGTATTTTGGATTCTCAGGAAATATTTCTCGCTAATGTCATTCTGTTTTTCTTTAAATGTAATTTGTTTGGGGGAAGTCAGACGATTTCTGCAATCATGGGTTCACTTGGAAGAACTTTTTGTTTGTTTTTTTTGATTACAGAATACTATTCTTCCAAGAAAATTGCATGTTTGAAAGTTCTCAAGTCCTGTATTCCTTATTGTGTTCAAGATTTTAAACATTTCAAATTTGAAGAATAATAATTTGCAAGATTGTTGCCCAGCTTATCAGCTCTGTCTCAGTAGTTATACAATCATTTGACAACCAAACACACATACAGTATAAATATTTAAGAAAAAGTAAATTCCATTAAGCTGCAGTGTGATAGATGCAGTAGTAGGTACTTATCTTTGAAATATTAAACTCTAGACATTTATATCCGTACAAAAAAGAGTTTCCTGCCATTTGATGAGAATTATGTGCCTGGCACTAATAAAATATTAAACTCCAATTTAAAAGATAAGTATCTTACCCACTTTTTTCATAATAAAACATTTTACAGTGCATATGAGAGCTAATATGCATCAGAATTTCCATACAATACTGTATTTACAAACTTTCATAAAAGTTTTGTGTCTGCATTTATTAGTTGCTGGCTCTATTTAAGCACTTATTATTTCATATAATGACATTGTGTGTTTCAATAATGCATGATAGAAGGTGTACAAACAGGCTTTGTTTTTTGTAGTGGAGTTTTCTTTTGTTACAGGCGACTGCTGCTAGTTAATTAAATGTAGATAGCCCCTGAAAATTGCATTATCCTTTTCTGTCCCTATTATATAAATTAATGTCAAACTGATGCAATGTTTCATGCTTAAAATAATAGATACATGTGTTAAAAATTATAGCCTGCAGTTTTCTTGTTTGACAATGTATTATTTTCAACTGGAAATGTCAGTTTCTAACCTTCTGTCAAGAATATTTTGCAAAGGGCAGTAAGCATTAAGTGTTAGTTATCAAATGTAGTGTCTTTTGAAACTTGAACAATACTATTTGTGGAGGAAAAGTCATAATATAGAGAGTTTCTATTTTGAAAATAATTTCATAAAATGAAATGATCAACAGATGGTTACCACTAAAAAGAGAAGTTCTTTTATATGAAGAAAAGTCACCTTTTCCTGAATTTCAGTGTCACCTGCTCTGTTTTCAGCAAGTGGCTCATTTTGCCTTTTCTTTTCCAACACTTTATATAAAAGGGTGTGTTAAATTCAATTTATTTTTTTTTTTTTTACTGTCAGGTATCATCCCATGAAGTCACCTGAAAGCTGCAAAAGCATTAATATGTTCTTCAGTGTCCTATCAAACTCCACAATCTCCCAGCTTTGCTTCACTACCTCAACTGAGCGATATCATATCGATGTCATTAAGAGAAGCTGTACAGTTAGGTTGCTTTTTCCTGTTCTCATAATTATCCTCTTTTATAACTTACAAAAATATTTCATTAGAGTCTTTGTACTACAGCTTTTTGTATTGTGATCAATGTCACTAGACAACTGCCTTTTTTTAATTACTGAACTGGGTGATTAGAGTTAATAAGCTATGAGATGTAAATACTGCCATTTCAAATAAACAAGAAAGCACTTAGAAACCAAAACAAAGCCTTTCACTGAACTCAGGCACAACATACTCTGAGAGATATGTGGTACAAGTGGTTCAGTATATTACTTGCTGTAAAGAAGGATGCACCTTGTTATTTTAAACAGCAAGATCCAGCAGCAGGTTTTCAGGCTTTGAGATATTCTTTTAAAAGGTGCAGCTTAAAAACTACCATATTTTCAGATCACAAAGGTCTTGTATATAAATTTTCTACTTTCCAACTGAAGAGACAGTTTTGCTCTCATAGAAATACTTTATAAACGACAGCTTTGGTTCTCACTTTTCTTCTGTAAAGGACACTCTGCTACTCTCAAAGGCAGCAGGTTTCCACAGGGCCATCAACTGTTGCTGTTACAAAGCAGTTTTTTTTACCTTTCTTTGTATATACAGGCTATAACATTTAAGATGTGCAATAGAAACTCGGGGTTTGGGTTAAGAACTAAAAAATACTGTTTTTTTAAAGCAGCAGGTACATGTAGGTATAACAAGGAAATCACCTTATGGATCCTTATGTTTTTTTCCTGCAAATTCCGTTTGTACAGATGGCAAGGTGCATATACATGTGCACTTGTGCATCACTAATAACTTCACTGGCTTGTTTTTAAATAGGTTATAAATATTATTTTGAGTAAGAGCTACTTGTAAGAAGGATGCATTTTTGTAGTTTCACACGAACTTTTCAATAATTTCCTTACATGCCTATTTTTATTCTTTTCAGAAGATATCTATTAACATTGCAGTGTTTTGTAAACTCTTTAATAATAAAAAAACCTGTTACGATCACAAAGCTGGGGAAATGGTGCCTAATTGCGGACAGGATAAACTGCACTTAATATCTGTTGTCAACAAAGCAATTTGCCAGATGATATCTTTAAATCCTCTCCCTAAATTGTTTCTAGTACAAATTACTGTAAATTGTTATATTCGAGAGTCTATTCCGAAGAGCTGCCTTTAAAAAAAAAAAAAAAAAAAAAGTAAAAGATTACAAAAACCCGCAGCAATTAGCTAAATCTGAGTTACCAGGATCAGGATTTATTTAGCTTTCTTTCGTGGAGGTCTCTGTGATCCCTTTTAGAGCAGTCTCCAGCAGCTCAGTGTTTGAGAGCAGCGTGTGCTGGCTGTCTCCGTGATTCCATTAGCGCGGCTGCCCAGCGCTCTTACAAGGTTACATGTCTGTTGCCCCCGGGCGCTGCTCACACCCAGTGCAGTGGGACCAGGACCTTCTCCTTCCCATGGGATGTGGGGGACCCCAGGAGCTGGGACCACCCTCCCTCTGCCCCCTGTGCTGTGGCAGCGCTGCCCCAGGTGGGCACCCGGGTCCCTCCATGGGCTGCGGCTCCAGATCTCAAGGCTCTTCACCTTCACTCTTGCAATTGGGGATTTTTCATTTCTCCCCTTCTTAAATCTTTTTGCAGTGAGAGATTTCAAGTCAAATGTGTTTCTGCACACTTTTCCTGAGAAGGCAGATTTACATATGCATTAGGTTCACTTTATCGGAATGCACACACAGCAATGACACATCTCATTGACAGTGTGCTGTCTGATGGATAACTCCATACAAAACACATATTTGAAAGGAAAATAGGAGGAGGAATAGGATTAAGAGTCTGTACATAAGTGACATCATGTTTTGTGAAGATGAACTGCAGGAATGTCTTGCCCTACTTCATATTTTTGGATTATTCAAAGATCCAACAAGTGTTTTGCAAGGGTAAGAAACTCACTGCTGTAAGCCATCATCAGACAGAAATTACTAGGACCGAGTTTGTCCGTACATGAAATCTTTATATGCTTCACTTGATAATGAAAATACTTAAAAAAAAAAAAAAAGGATTTTGCCTGCTCCTGCAGACTTTGATTTTCACTGCCACACCACCACGTGAGACTAATTCCATGTCCAGAGAGCGCAGCACTGTGTTTTTGTCTTTCAAAGGTGAGCAGCAGGGGTTAAATATTGTGGGCTTAATTGTGTCCTGAGACATGGGTAACAGAAGCATTGCATTTCCATCTGGGTGGCTGCTGTGGTCTGTCTGCGGGTCTCTCCTGCCGGGCTGGTGTCGGGCACTTTGCTTGGCTGGAAGGAAGTGGGATGGATGGGAGCCGGCACAGTGGCCACTTGTCAGCTTTATAGGATGTCAGTGACTAAGAGGTCTGGAAGATTTTAGGTGCCAAAGTGTATATTCCAACATTCCTGCAAGGGGAATGTCCATACACTGCCAGCCATCCTTCTTACTGCACTGTACAGGCTTCTTCTTACTTCTTTTCTCCCTTTCTGTTTCTTGATTTCAAGCGGTTTTAATAATTTAAAATATATGCAGCTCTGACCCAAGTCAGATAGTTCCTTCTCTAGGTCCATGGAAAAAAAAAATAACATTTAGTGAAACAGGAAAAGTATAAATATAATTCTGTGGTGTTTCTAGGGGAAGATGCATAGCTTCTGGGGTTTACCACCATCACCAAGGATGGATGGGGCAGCAACACCTCCAAAGCACAGAGCTGCAACCCTGAAAAGTTGTGGCATCGAGCTCGGTAACCTTTGCAGGTTTTTCTCTCTGTTTGACCGGGGTGACTGGTCACTCAGGATGGTCTCTTGTTTATTTTTCCACTGAAGGGAGATGCTACCCATTCTGCAGACTACCAAGTCTACAGAATAAAAATTTCTGATTAATTTCATGTAGACTCCCCCTTTGTGATAACAGTGTTTTCTGTGGGGATAATATTGGTCACACTCAGGTCTCTGAGTGCACGTGGCCTGAGCTTCACCTTTGTTCCTCATTCCTGCTGGCCATCAGTGAAAGCTTGCACAGAAGTGCACTCCAGTGCAATTTTACCTTGGGAGTGAAAAAAATGCTTGGATTCTGCCTTGGCTTGTTCATTTAGTGTCTCGGTGAGATAGTACATATCTTTGAATTCCTACCTCAGATTTCCCCTCTATAAAATGGGACAATAATACTGTCTCTGTGCCTTTCAAGGAGAGTCTTCTAAGGGTCTGTTAATAAATGTCAGTGATGTACTTTAGAGATCCTCTAAGGAGTATCCTGTGGAAGTATACAATGAATTATTGACTCTCTCTTTCTGACCCGCTCTCTAACACACATTCACACCCTGAAATCCCTTAGAAATAAGGTGCACCACAGTTTTAAATTACACTGGTTTCTGAAAATATAAGCATTTAGGCACCCAGCTACTTTTATATATATATATATATATACATATATATATATATATACAGGTGTTACTTTTAATATCTCTCTCTCTCTATATATATATATATGGGGTGACCTGTCTTTAATGGGAAAGTTGACTATTTGTATACTAAGCCAGCAGATTTTGTCAATTATAAACCCAACTTTTACAGAAATAGGAATCTTCATTCCCGCCCCCCCCAAAAAAAAATTAACTTCTAAAATGAGGCTGGAGTATTGGCTGTGATTTAAAATATATCTAGTTCTTGGGTGATTCACAAAGCCCCTTTAGCCCACTAGGGATCTGAGGGACTTCCAGGACTAGGAGGGATCATGGGAGAAAAATGCTCCAACTTCCTCATCCCTTGGGGACGTGAGGGAGAGTAAATAGAGATGGCAGATGTTGTTCATGTCAACCAGCACATCCTGGTAGGACTGCAGCCCAATGGCTACGAGCATCTAAGAAACTATATAGCTTTGATTAGGGCTTACTATTTCTGATTTAGGGGGCTGGCCATTCACATAGCAGACACCTCAGAGACTGGCTTCAGGATGGGGCTCAGCATTGTCCTAAGCCCATCTCCAAAGATGAGCTCTGATTTCAATTTGTCATCAATGATTGAGAGAGTTTAGAACATCTGCAGATCAGCTGTGTAAGTGCCTATGTGTTGGTTTACATGAAGAACAGAGCAAAAGTTTTCATTTGAATCCTTTTTTACGTGCTTGTGCATGAAAAGAAGAGGATCAGCAATGCTAAAATATTGTTAAATTCTTCTTGGCTGAACTAGATTGTTCACATAAAGGAAGAAAGGTAACAAAAACATCCAGGAAATTTCTTACTGTTTCACACCCATATTTTCCAACAATGTCATTTCACTGTCTTCATTTAGTGTTTCATCCAGACATTTTCAAAACAGATAATATTGTTTTATTTCACTTGACTTTGTTCTGTATTTTCCTTCTATTTTTGTTGGTTATTTATTTTTTTCATTTACTTTTAATCTAAATGAAAAAATGGTTTGAAATAAATACAGTGTCTTTATCCTCTAAGGATTTTTTTTTTCCTACTCTTGCAGTTTACCAACAGGTTTGGGAAAAAAAAGATTGTCTTCACTCAAGTGAAGTTTATTTTATTGTTCTAGGCTTGTCATGGAGTAAAAAAATCTCATTTACAAGCATGGTTCTGTATAGACCTGACCTGTGACATCAAGGCTTCTCAGCTACATATGCAAAACTAAATGTTGCTGGGTAAGGATGCCAGCTCAGGGCAAAACCTGGGCCAAAACAGTCCCTTGGAATGGAGGGAACTGGGAAGGAGAGATCCTTGAAGAAGGAGGTCAGCAGTGTGGGCTGCCCTCCCAGCATTTGGGGATGGAAAAGGAAAGGCCAATGGTGGGACCATAAAACCTGAGGTGCTGTAGCCAGCACCAGCCTTCACTGACACCTGTACTTTTATTCTAAAATTTGGAGGGGAAAAAGAAATTACCTCTTGTAAGGGGTGTTATTATCTATCTTCATTTGGTATACATTTTTAAGAGCCTATGTATGACTTCACCTTGGTCTCAGCAGCTTGTGGACAGTACTCTGGGGAGAACTTCCTCCTCCTTATTGTGTGAGTTGATTCTGGAAAACAGAAATGGTTCATAGGAGAAATCACAATCTCATGAGCTATAGGAGGGTTTAAGGGTAGATATTTAATTTTTTGCTTGTTTGAGATACTTGCATGTGACAGGTTGGCCTTGCTGGCCTGGCTTACATGGGAAATCAGTAAGGCATTTATGGATGCTCTTGCCTTGGAGAAGATGTCAAAATGATTGTACACCATTAAAGACAGTCTAATATACCTTGAGGTTAACTTACACACTGGTGATGAGTATCAGGATTTCCATAATTGTTTGGCAAGTATTCTCTCTATTTATGTAGCCAACCATTGATATTCATAGCATAAAAACTGGTTATTCAGCTAAAACCCCTGTGCAATCAATCAGTGATACAGTCTATCAAATGTCTCAGTCAGCCTGTATTCATTACTATGTTGGCTTTTTTTTCATTTGAAGACATTTGGGATGACTCAATTTCTCTAATCTTCTAGCATTCCCTCTGTCTTTAGAGGGGAATTTGTAATTGTTGAATTATTCTTGGCCATCCTTCATTCGGAATTTATGTTGTAATTTCAGCAAAAGCCAGACCTTGTACGGCAGTTTTCATCTTTTTCAAGGCTGCTTCTATTTCTTGAAATGCTGGAGGGTTTCCAATTATTCCTTCTGGTCGCTTTGGATGTGAATTGTAACAGATCATCCCAGAGTCGTGGTTCAACATTGTTAAGCTTATCAATATAAATATAATGTTAAACCCTTTTTAGATAATTGGGGGCTAGGTGTGAAAATGTGACCAATTTATGCATAAATTGGTCCTATACTTCTCTTTTTTCCCTTATCAGAAAAAATATCATCATGAACAGGTTTCAGCCTGTTCCTTGTCAGGGCTTCTTCTATACCTGTTAACGGTTGATTAGGTTGTTATATCACATTTCAATACCTGCTTAACCTGATGCCAGTCAACTATGCAAACAAAATTCATTAAGGCAAACAGAAGTCTCTGAGCTGGAATTGTAAGGCAAAAAAGAGGAAAAAAAAGGGTTGACACATCAGCTCCTACTGTATGAAACAATGAAACCTTATAAATCCGTATATTGGAAGAGCACCGGATCATAAGTAAAACTGAAAATGAGGAATGAGTTAACAAGCAGAGGAGCCTCTATACCCAGCCTTTCATACCTGCTGGTATGTGAGTCTCTCTGCCAGGCACATGGGCATGCTGGAGGGCAGTTTCAGGGTGGCAGCTGAATATGTGGCCTCACCGGTTTGTGCCCCAGCTCCAGTTGGTGTTTGCCATAGCATTTCTCAAAGTAGTTTGTCTTTTTCACCGTGCTTATTATGTTCATAGGAGGCTCGTTTGTAGCCTATCATTATGATGAAGTGAAGTTTAAAATTACATTGGGAGCCTGCTTAAGGACCATCATGTAGGTCCAGGGAGAGGGCTTATCCAGCCTGCTCAGCCCCAGCTCAGCCCAGGCAGTCCATTATTCATGCTGACCAAAGCAGGAGAGCTTGGATGGGCAAGGGAAGGACTGCAGTGCCCACTGTGGGCACCAAGGCTTTGGGCAGGGACACAAAATGCACCAGAGGGAATGTTCAGGGAGGGGTTTACTTGGTAAATTATTCTTTCAGAAATATCAGGAGTTAAGAGGGTTGAAGCAGGACAAGTTTTGCATTCAAACACATTATTTCTGGAATTCTTTGGAGAGTGTGTCTAGAGCAAGGCAAGCGCGGTGGAAAACTTTTCATACTTATCCAGTGCCTGCTTTGGATTTGTGGCTCGAGGTGTGTTTCTTTTGTGCCTGCAAAAGAAAAAGTGTGGTCTATTTTGGTAGTGTCTAGTCTTTTGATTTAATATATAAAAAGAATGCCATCTTAGTACTAAATATAACAAATAGAAACTGGATTCTGAAAGAGAGAGTGTCCCTACTTACTAAATATGCAAATCCACAGGAAAAGTCTAAAATACCTCTTACAACAGAATCATGACAGTAATTTGTCCCTTGTTGGAATACATCAGTTTTACCCCCTCCTTTTCTACCTTTGGAGAAGAGGGAGCTGGAATTAAATTTGTCTTGATTCTAAAACATCTATAGAAAAATATCAAATAGGCCATATCCTCAAACAGTTCCTGTTCTTTCAGAATTTTTCTGTTAAGAGCTTAGTATGTTTTAATGAATTGTGCTGAAGGGCATCATTACCTTCTCCCTAATACTAGTCCTTTTGGGTCAAGAAAGGGAATTGTTTGGAAGAATGATTTCTACCAAGTATGTTTTGGTGGTTAAGGTAAAATTCAAGAGCACTAAGTTTGTTTGCATAGCTTTATTTATATAAATGATCCCACACCTAAGCAATTTCAGCATCACCACTGTGCATGTTGCACACACACCTGAGCCCAGGGGCACAGTTTCAACATCAGAATTTCATACTGAGTCGAATATTTGGCCCACATAGTTTAAGAAAACAGAAAATCTGGTGATATGCATTTAATAGCAATATAAAAATAAAACCCAATAAAAATAATGAGAATTATATATCTATTGGGAGAACATTAAAGTCATAATGGTGCAAATGGGCTTTGGATAATTGATAATACCGATGGAGAAAATTGTTTTCAGTTCCCCCTCCTTTGCAGTAAAATACAGCTGCGTTTAAAGAGAAGGAAAAAGAACTTTATTCTTTTTTTTTCTATTGGCAAACAGTAACAGGGCTTTGACCAGCATCTCTTAGTAAACCTCAAAGCCACATTGAAAATGAGTGTGAAAGTGAGTTTGCTTCGTTGGCATCTAGAGCAGCAGCAGGTTCCACCTTGGGAACTGTGGAGTGGTGGAAGGACGTCGCCTCTTGGCTACAACCTTGCTGATCACTGCAAACCCGAGTAAAGGTTAATCATTCTTAATCTGTGGTTTTACTGAACCAGTGTCTTCCTGCTGCTGCTGCAGTTCTGTTGCAGCTGTGGAGCAGGAGGCAGCTCCCTCAGCTGATTTGCATCGAGCCTTAATGCAGTTCCCTTCCTTTGGCAATTGGAGATGGGGCTAAGAGGAGAAGGAGGCTGCCCTGTTTCTCCTGCCACCACCACAGGTAATGGGGTATTATCTCTGTAGTGCTGGGGCAGCAACTTGTAAAGGCTCTGCGGGAGGGTGGAGTAAAGGATGCTCTGGTCCTCTGTGTTATTTGAAGTCACTGGTCTTACTCCATCACTTGCTGAGTGTATTAACCCACCTACATCCATTCACCATCCCAAATTAATGAGGAATTGCCATCTCGAGGCATCTTCATTGACAAAGCAAAAAGCCTCTATTTGGGCTCATAGATGGTGAGGTAGATGTCCATGATTTTGTCCTAATTAGGCTTACATGAGACCCATCCTGTTACAAAGCTTCCCTGTGATCTGTCTTCATCTTAAAGCACAAAAATGCAAAATAACGAATTTGACTAATGAAAGAAGGTTTTGAAGTTTATTTTATGAGAAAAGAATATTTTTGCATTCTCAGGGTAAGTGTAGACTGAAGTGGGCAAGCTCTTACACAGCCATGGAGTAATGGAAAACAGGAGCAGGTGGCAGAAGTGCCAAAGTGAAATATATTCTATAAACAAAATGATCAAGAAAGAAATTTCATCCAGGCCAGCTGGACTGGCCAGCTAGTCAGTCTGTAAGGGACAATGCTCTTCTGTTCAAGAGCTTGCCAGACTATATTTAATGCAGTGGATTTTTAGATGAAGTCTCTAAATATTCTGTTTTCTTCTGCAAAGCAAAGGGAAGCAATAAGTCAGCATAGCTGAAATTTAAAACATAGACTTTGACTCAAAAAAAAAAAAAAGTTTGTTTCTAGTATTGGAACAGAAATCTTGTAATTTCTTTTAATATTTGTTTAGTCTTTCTGTGCTTTGGATTCTTCAACTTCAAAAAGGATACCTCTATTTAGTTGCCTGGATTGTTGCATGAATGATTGTTGCACTGAAACTTAGGTAATATAATATTTATGAAGTATTTTCAGATCATTGAGTAGTAGACAATTTGGAAAACTTCTATTGTACAGAATCTTAACTAAATCTCTATTTTCTCTCAAAGTATGTCTCTTCATATTTTAAACAAGAAAGTGTTTGTGGCTTTGTGCTTATGAATTAGCCTGTATTAGGTTGGTTTTACAATTGAACAAGTTAAGAAAAGATTGGAAATATGTTACTGAGGCCCAGCCAGCAGCCAATAAAATAGGATAACCAATGGTGTCCCTGAAGTCTCACTGTCATGGGGACTAGACGCTTTGCTGGGGCTTTGTTTGTGATTTTGACAGTGTAGATGGGTGTAGATGAAGTTCTGTCTACTTCTTTTACCTATAATATGCCCGTTGTGCTAATCACTTCACCCATGCTTTGACGAGTAATTGGCATGGTAGTTAAAAAGTTGCAAGAAGAGTGGCCAAGCATTCCAGCATGCCAGCTCATCAGTGCTGGGGCCCACCCATGGAATTTAGTGGGTGTTTGTGAAGGAATACCGGCAGATAAGTGAAGGTGACTTCAGTTTTAAGATGTATATCCTTTTTAGAGCAAGCTTTCTATTGGTCATACTGTGGTAAGGTGGGTTTTTTGCAATGTCTGCTGCTATCCCCTCTGTTATTGCTGCAAATACACCTTTCGTGGCTGACACTGAAAAATATACAGGATGAAAAGGGCTGTACATACATGGCAGCTCTTCATCCTGGAGTGCATTTAGGCTGATGGTTCAAACAAGTAATAAAGGATAAAAAGAAACTAGGTGTCTCATGCAAATATCCTCCCATTTACTGGTAATGGAAGGCAGGATCTGGCTTTGCCTTACAGCTTCAGGGTAACCCAGTGCTGCTGGAAATGCCATTAGTACCTACCCATGAAATGTGACCTGAGCTGTTCAGGGCAGGGACACTCTGGAGGGTGAGTCCTGTGTTATCCCACCAGGTCCCTGCTGTGTTCGGTGCCACTGCTGCAGGCTCTGGTGCCACGTTATGGACTCACAGGTGATGGCAAGTGTGGGCTGACAGAGAAAGCATGGAATTTAGCACGAGGAGAAATCTATGCTTGAATCTTATTGCAGCATGTTATCTGACTCCTCTGACTGCAGCATGTGACTGAATTAAAGTGAATGATGAAATTATGTACAGTCATTTTCATAAGCAGAAGTCAGTTACAAAGTGCTTCCAGATGTATGTTTAATGTATTTCTGTTTTATTATGGTGTCTATTTGATGTACGTGGTACTGACTAAATGGTTAAAAACACTGCAATGTGTACAGAAGTATATTGTACTCAATTCTTTCCAAAAGTGTCAGTGTTGATAACTAAAAACTGAAATACTGCAATCTAATCAACAGTGCTTTTATGGGCCTATGAGCATAGGCTTTTAACATTTGGGTAACTCTACTGTTTGTAGACATAAAAATAAATGGCCCTAAAATTATTTTAGGATTGTAGGTTTAATATAGGGAACTAGATAAAGCTACAAAAAATAAATCAGAGTCGAATTATTTCTGGCATCACATCTGCCAGGCCCATCAAAAAACAGATATTTTACATGCCTGCTTCCTGGGATTCAGGAAACCAGCTCTCTGCTCAGCTGGATTGATCAGGTGGACTCACAAAATTTATCTCCTTGGCTCTCTATTTTCTGATATCTTATTTTATGGCCTACAGCCATACCATTCTGGTTTCAGATCCTATCAGGTGTCACAAACCACACCGTATCCAGAACAGTCAATGCTTACACCCGTCAAGTCCAAGTGTAGGAAAGATTGCTGGAGAATAGGTGGGTATCACTTCTTTTAGGGTTTGTAATGGGCAGATGCTCCATCACACTCTTATCAGACACTGTATGTTGCAGGCACTTGGTTACAGCTAATACGTAAAACTGGCATTTTGACTTGTAAAGATACATGACCAGTCTTATAAAAGAAGATGGTTAATCTAAAAATCTGACCTTTTTTTTTTGTTGTTGTTGTGGCTTTGGAGGTTTTAGTTGTTTGTTTGCCACCTAAAATTCTACATTTAATGCAGTTGCATGTGGTGCATTTTCTGCGTTCAGCGCTGTGACAGAGGGTCATGCTGAAAGTTACTTGGCTCTATGTCACAGTCTTCTGGAGTTGACAGAGTGGATTCTGTGATTGTCAGGAGAGGCAAATTTGTCATGTCCAGAGAACCAGATCCTGATGACTGTGACTGACCATGGTCCAGGCAATACACTCAACCCACAGCAGTACTGCCCAAAGCATATGGGACTAAACTTCTGATCATCAGCATAATGTATCCCTGGAGTATGTGATCATTACATCTCTTATCACTCTGTGGGACAATATGGCTTTTTTGTTTTCTTTTTTAACCATATCTTTTTCTAGTTCTTTTTTTTTAATCTTTTTCCCTTCTACATTTCCCTCGGGGAGCAAATTCTGATTTCTCTCAGGAGAGCCAACTTTTCAGTTCTCCTTATCTGCTAAGATTATTAGCAATTAAGTAGGTAATGTTAACATGTACAGAGTGATAATTGACCCTAATTAGATGAACGGGGCTACACAAGGGTGAAAAATTCAGTTTCTCACAGGTGGTATTGTAAGTATTTGGTTTTTCAGACAGAAAAGCCCAGCAAATACTCATTTATAGCAAGATGATGTGTAGAGGTTTCTCTGCCACATGGGTGAGGACTTAGACTTTTTAAAACGAGAATTTGATTTCTATGGAGTCTGAAATGTGAATATATTGGATGGGCTTAATTTGGTACAATGGCATAATGGTTTAGGTTGCTGCCATATACATGGCATGGTATAGATTAGGATGTATTTAAAAAAACCATCTGTTTTAAATTACACATTTAAATTTCTGAGTTCAGGGGTGGTCACCATGGAAAGGACAAATGGACTGTTTGCTGTGATGTAATAACTCTTGGAGTGATTGAGGCCTAATTCTTCAATTTGTAAGATCCCAGAGTCTGAAACGCTGCACGAAGCTGTAGGTAGGGGTGTGTTTGAGAAGCACACACAGTGGTGTGCAAATAATCCTGTTTCTCACAGTCATGAATAAACCCTGTGATTCTCATAATTTTTTTTTTTTCCTTAGAGGAGATCACAAGTTCAGTGAGTTTGCTTGAGAAGTTTAATTCATTTTCACCAGGACACTATTTTTGGTCAGTTTTCTTCCCTGCTTCTGTGCAGTTTACCAGATGTATTCCATGCCATTTTTTTTCCCATGACTTTTGAGGATGGGAAGAAGGGGAAGCTGGAGGCAATAGTCCCCTTGGATAACTCACAGCTTGAGACGGGACACCAGAGCAATGCACCAAACCCTGGAGCTGGGAGGGAGAATCTGCTTTCTCAGAGCCGTGTTTGGTCCTTAAAACCCCCAAAGCTGATGGCTTGAGAGTGAGGTGGAAAACCCTGTTGCAGGGCAGAGCAGTTGGGTCTGGTTTGTTGTCCCTTCGTGGTGGAGAAAGGCTGCAGCAGTAGTTGGGGGAATTGGATCAGGACAACTGAGGAACTCAACCTGTGAGATTTGTGCTTCTAAACCCCTCTGCCTTCCCAGAGGCTTTTCTCCTTTGCTTGAGAGGGTCAAAGCTTACCCCCCGTGAATTCAGTGGACTACCAGGATGAGCAGAGGGAATCAATACACAGTGCAGTATGAATTTAATATATGTAAGCTGCACAGCATTTTTAATCAGCTATATATTTATTGTAGTGAAGAGTAACAAATTACAGTACCACTAGCACACAAAAGCTTATGGCATTCCATTATTCTTAATTAATAGGTAAGTGCAAGCCTTTTTTATTTATACTGGAGGAGATCTTGTGACTAATTTGGTTGCAAATGTATCTGTAAGAAGGGAAAAAATGTATATCTATTTATTTTGCTAGTTTAATAATAGAGCACTCATTCTTCCCTTTTAGCTTTTTGATCGTTACTTGGTTTGCCATCAAATATTAGCATGTTGGTTTTGCATATATTTCAAAGACATCCACTCTTATAAGGAAAACAAACTTGTTTGTAACAAACAAACCAATAAAATGCATCTGGAATCTAAAGTGAACACTGGAAGCAACACTCGGGTCCTTTTACCTGAAATCTGATCCAAAAATCTGCCACTGCAATGATCAGAAGATCATTAAGAGAAGAGCCTAAGAGCAGGTGACATATTTTGTTGATCCATTCAGTGGTCTCCCTTTCCTTCCATGTAGGAAAGCAGATGGACGTAGGACTCAACAAAACCTATGAGTCTTCTTTTGGAGCTTCTTTGTTAAATCTGGGGAGGTGAAATCAACTGTGTCAAGTAATTTTTATCCTTTAACAGAATTTAACTATTCCATAATTAGTAATTAGAGTCTTTGCATACTTTCCATATTAAGATCAAAAAGCTCTTGGGAAAATTTAAATGGAGTCTTAGAAACCAGAAATTTATATTTAATGTCTTCAATTTTGGTTTAGCTTCCTAAACAGAAAGAACCATTCCTATGTGGTATCAGTTGAAACTGGGGAAGCTGACTTCTGAATATTAACCTGCTTTACTATATGTGATATGATTTGGAAGATGGTCTTTAAGATGCTATTGAAAAAAAAAAAAAGAAAGAAATATGAAATGTTTAAGCTATTTAAATAAATAAGAAATTAATAGAAATCTCTTAATATTCAATTTTACTTTTATTTGCTGCAGGTATTTTGACAGATTTTGATCAATACTATGAGAATGTGCTCTTAATATAAACATGATGGAGTTCGGGTGTTTTAACAGAACAGCAGGAGATATGGGACCTTCTCAAGGTAAGTGTGGAATGATTTCAGTTCTCAGAGCAACAAAATAAGAAGTTTTCTTCGGAGGGAAGTTGTGTGTACACAGTTTTTCTGAATATCTTTTAAAATGAGTATTCAAGTCTGGAATTGGGTGACTAACAAGTTACTATTATATGAAAATTTGGTCGAGGATCTGTGCTTGTTATATGTCTTGGAAATTGGTTTTTAATATTACTCACCACAACTTAGATCTAGATCTTGAAATTCTTATAGTCTCCAAGTTTGAAACATTTGAATTTTTATGCACTGAGCTATAATGATTCTCCACAGGATGCTGTTGTTGGTGGCCTGGGTTGTGGTAGATACTCTGAAAAAAAAACCATATTAGGTTTTGAGAATGATTAGAAGGAAATGGGCAATTTCAGGTATCTTTCTAGGCTGCTTTGTTTAGTACAGAAGTTCATTTGCTTGAGAGGAAGAATGTACTGCCAGAGATGCTCAGAGAAGGTAATTTTTTTAATGAAGTGTGGGGCAATTACTAACTTCAGAAGTAATCCTTACATACGCTAATGTGTCTTGCCTCCTCTGTGAGGAATAGATGGATTGCAGTCCCAACAGGGCAGAGCATCACTGTTTGGTGAGCAAAGGCCTGTCAAGCCATTTTTGTCTGTGTGGTGATGGTGAAACTTTGCTTAAAGTAACATCACATACAGCAAAAAATATAAACAGCCCACTCCTGCTGAGCTTTCCAGGACTTACTGCTGGGAGTAAATGTTCAAAAACACTGCAGAACTTGATCAAGAACTGATAATTGAAAAGATGACACGACCTAATTTGAGAAGGGTTATATCTTCACGTGCCCCACACTTGTGTAGTTCAAAATAGTACACATCTTGTCCCTTTAACTTCAGGTGTATGTGTCTTGTCTGGTTCTTGGAAGTGACTGTGTACAGGCAGAGCATAATTGGCAGCCTGTGACATCCCTGTCTGCAAGTGTCTCTCTAAATGCAGCGTATTTCAGCCTTTATCTAGTGATGGCTGTTACCTGAGAGAAGCCCAGGGCCATCTCAAAGGGCTTGTAGCAGCTAATTGTGCCTGTTAGGACTAGCAATTAGCTGGGGATCTCTCCACTAGGCAGCTCCGACACCCACTGGCTTTCAGCTCTCTTCACGTCCTTCCAGTTAACTAGCTGTGCCAGGCAGAGCAGACAGGGACAGGTAGCGGAGCGTCGTGCTGGGAAAGGAAGAGGAGGGATGTGTGCGGGACCTCTGGGGAAAAAATAGACCCTGGGTTGTAATGACGCAGCGAACCACGACCCGATTCCTGCAGAAGCAAAGCACCTCGTTTGTAGGTGTGGGAAGCTACAGCCCAGGCAGCGCTTTGGCTTTAAGAAAATAATAAAATCTAATTACGTACAGGTCATAAAAAAGATCACGTACATATGGTGGTTACTGGTTACCATGGTGCAAACAATGGTTTCAATGGAAACATGAAGCAGAACATCGGAGAATTAAGATAATAAATCAGTTTCATTGAATAATAAAGCTTTGCACTTACCCATTAATTAAGGATAATCGTATGCCATAAGCTTTTGTGTGCTAGAAGTAATGTGTTACTCTTTACCATAAATATATAGATGATTAAAAATTCAATACACCTTACAGGTAGCAAATTCATACCTTCCTCTCTCTGTATGTATTACAAATGAAAGATGTAAGTGTTCTTTTTACACTTATGATTTTTTGGATTGGGATAGAGTGTTTCAATTACCCAACAGAATTTGAGGTTTCAATAGCGATTGGAAGACTTAGGAAAATCAACTTCTTGAAATCTTTGTGGAAATCTTTAAACATTGATGACATAATTGAAAGATATCTACAAGTGTTCAAAAAATAGGCTGGGCTTGTCTGCCACATCTGGTTTCCAATAGTGAATTGAGACATACAGCATAATGCAACACGCTGTAACACAATACAGCCTGATCTTGTATTGACCCTTCCACTTGATACATCTTTAGGTACTTTATAATCCCTAACAAATGTACCTTAAAATCCTATTGAACTGTGTAGGCAATTGAGAACAAATGTCTTCAGACCAGAAATAGCATCTGAATCTCGGACCAAACAAGAGAGACCATGCCAGATCCACAGGGTGTGCAGACTAAAGGACATGAAGGCTCCACTCCTGGGAATCAAGGGCAGAGAAAATCTTGGGAGCCAGCACAGAGCATCAGACTGGTGAGGTTTATTCCCTTTCTCAAATGCATGGAAATGAAACATAAAACATTTTAAAAACCTGCATCATTAAATCCTCACTCCTCTCAGGACTTTTTTTTCTCTTTATCTCCAAAGTGGCATTTGCAGGATGAATTTTCAGATGAAGAAGATAGTTTCAGGCTGAAGGGGTGGTGGATTCAGGCTGCATGGACCCCAAGTCCTGTTCTCTGGCTCTTGCCCAGTGCTCTGTGGAGCAGCCCAGTTCCTTGGCACAGAAAAAATGTTCAGCAACATGCACAGACCATCTTTCTTAAAGTTAGAAAGGAAACAATTAAGATCTTGGCCTTTCTTTTCTTTCTGTCAGTGTAGAAAGTTATGTATTTGCCTGTGATTCCCTGCCTTCTTCTCTAAAATTATGCATCAACATTTCTCAGTTAATCCATTCAGCTGACAAAAAATGCACTTTTTAAAATTATATTTTAGGGAAAATACTGAATAAACAGAGGCCCACAATCTATCAGTGATCAAACCATCTCAGCCTGCCTGCTGTAAAATGCAGAATGACAGTTCCGTCAGTGGACAGAACACTGGCATTTTAGCTCTGGGATCCCAGTCTGAGTCCAAATTGAAGCAATAAGAAAAATTTTTAATTTGGTGATCTGGGTTCAGCTCTTCTTTCACAAAACCATTATACATAACGGTAGAATTTTGGCTCTTTGACCACCTCTGCTTAGAAGAAGTGTGGCTTTGTTTACATGCAGCTTGAGTTTTTTGTAGATCTGATGGAGGGAATTCCTATACACTGCAGACTGATCGTACAGTGAAGGCAGTGTGAGAGGAGTTTGTGCTGCTAACAGCATGTTGAACCTCACCAGAAGGCAAAGAAACAGCAATCCTTTAATGCTTATCAATACATGAATGGATATTTCCCAGAGTATTAACCTGAATTGCAGAGATGTATGCAGGAGTTTGTAAAACACACACAATGCAAAGAGGGGGTGGAAGCCTTTTGTCAACTCTCAAAGCAGAGCTGGAAAAAAAAATAAATAAGAGAAACAAATCCAAATCCTTCCAGACTGAACTTAAGTGTTAAACATGACCTTTGGATTTAAGAACCACAAATTTTCACAGGAAGTTGAAAACACACTGAATGGGGGAACTAAAGAACAGCAGGAACAGATGCCATTATTTGGCACACAGTGGGGAGAGCAGCACAGAAAAGGCAGTCTCTGCAGAAGACATTTGCCTTTAACTCTCTTTGTTTTCTCTTGGGGAGATAAGGGTAGGCACTGTGTGAGATTTTTGTCCTTACATCAAAAGGCTTGGGGCAGGGAGGAAGGAGAAGTTTAAAAATATTTTAAGAACCTGGCCATAAAAATTTTCAGTTATCTGTTTTACAGCACAAGAGGGTTTGTGAGCAGAGAGCCTAGGAGGAATCTCTTTAGATTAACTGCAACAGCCACTTGCTATCAGAGAAGGAAAGACCTGGGAAAGGGAACAAACAGTGTGCAGTCTCTGTTAAATAGAGGTGTATGTTCCTGAAGACAGTGCATGTGAAATTCACTGTGTTGCCAGTCAGGGGCCAGAGGGACGAGCCTGACTCCTGAGGGATGAGCTCAGCCTGTCTGTGGCTGCTGTGGATGTGGGGAATCACTGGAGAGGGCAGACAGAGGCAAATGTTATTTTCTTACCCACCTGGGACGCAGTCTTGAAGTGATGTAGAAGAATCACCCATTGTAGTTTCTTTCAGCTTCTGCATTGTTAGGAGGATGAGACAAAAACAAAAACCACCCCTGTGATTGTTGCATCCTTTCAATCAAGCTCTGACTGCGGGAACAGAGCAAGCACATTGCACTGCCACATGCCCACTGAATCCAAAGAATTATTGATTGATGTTTACTTCTGATTCTGAGCTAGTAGAGAATTGTGGAATTGACACCCGATTTAATAAACTGTAGAGTTTGGGTACCCAAGATGGGTACAGCAACCATTCAAATAAATTATTCAAAGAAAAGACACAATATTTTGTAAAATCTAGTCCACTTACATGTAAGAGGTTGAATACTTCTGCCAGGGGCCTGATGACCTTTCTTGTAGTAGTCTCTACTCAGAGATGGTGGAATCAAAGAATCGCTAATTAGTGATATCTCTTTGGGAGGGAGGAGAGAGAGATTATAACTATGCTTTCACTTCTGAAGATAACACAAATAGTGGTAGCCTATCTTTGCCAACACTTTCAGTACACAAGTTATAGATTTAATGACCCTATAAGCATTCCTAGTTCAAAACAAAGCACTGGGAAGCAAAGTTAAATTGCAGGAATGGGACCAAGAAAAATATTTTTTAAAAAGTATTATTGTGAAAATCAACAAAGCAACAATCAGGTTGTATCATTAAGACTGCAAACTCCTGCAGCTTCGGAGGTGAGGCCAATGACGTTACTGACGGTGTCTAACATTGGAGTTTCTGGTTGGTTTTTTGTACGCACAAGTTCCAATTGGCACAGGGTGTTCTGAATGTCATGGTGAAATCAAACAATAGGACAAATCTATACCACAGTGAAGGATCAAACGAACCCTTCATTAGAAAGGAATAACAAAGAGACACATCATTGTCTGAGTTCATTTCCTTTATCATATTTGTTTAAGAACATAATCTTTACTAAAATTAAATTTTATATTCTCCTAAGTTTTGCTCTGAACAAAACTCTCTTCCATGGGTGCAGGAGCAAAGATGTAAGTCTTTGCAGGTGACCCTGCCAAAGGTATACACACAAAGCAGCTTTGAGTATGTAAATTAGGTAAAGACATTTTTCCCTATCCCTCTATGGAGCTCATTGGCAAATGCACGTGTATGATTCGTGATTTGAACCTGCAAAACATTTTAAGTGCAGGCACAGCCCTATTGAAATTTATGGTGTTACTTACTTGCTTAAAGTTTTAAAATGTCACTAAAGGGATCGGCAGGATCCGGAATGCAAAGAAACTCTATGTAGTCTTTGTGTGGCATGCCCCACAGCACTTATTTCCCTCCTCATAAGGTGTTAAACCCTATAAATATTTATTCATACAGAGCTATTTTTAACATGGCGTTTCACATGCAGCTCAGATTTTAGTGGGGTTTGAGGATTCTAACTTAAGAAGGGGTCAGTGGTAGCAGCCCAAGTGGTTTGCATGTCTAGGGAACAATGCAAACATGAGATGCTGAAGGTTAGGTAAAATAGGTATAATCCATGCTGAAAGCTTTAAAGTTAATTTTTACACGTCCTCTTACTGTAAGTATATGCGTAGTCCGTTGGGTGTGATTTGCATGACAGTCTTTTCACATTTTTGGCAATGTGAAAAAGTGCTAATATGTGCTTTAGTGTCACAGACCAGGCAGTTTTAAGTTGCTTTAAATGTAAATAAGAATTAGTTCTATAAATCCATTGGTATAGTGATATATTGTTACTGAAAAATGGTCAGAGATAAGCAAAAACGTAGAGAATAAAAGACTCATATGCCTAACAATTTGCAGAAGTGGACCTACAGTGAGCATTCTCTTTTGCAGGCAAAACTTACTCTGCAAATCAAACTGTAAGTAAAAGAAGTTAAACCTTTCTTTTTAAGTAAAAACATTGTTTTGTCAGTAGATTCACATTTTCTAGATTTGCTCCAAGTCAAAACTGTTTGAGAATCAGAAACACTGGAGGCCTCTTGTGTTTAATAAGGGCTGGTGCCTTTTGTCATTTGAGGGGAAAAAAATGAAATGGCAATGGAAGCTATTTTGCTAATGTTTTTATCTATTCTGTGACTGACATCAATAATACATAACAGTTCCATTGACATTGCATCCTGTCCAATGGACCCACTGACCTGATTCAATGTCAGCTGAAATGCCTCGTACATCATAAACATACATGACTTCTCATAGATCCATTATCCTCCCGCCCGGTCCGGGAGTGCCAGGGATCCAATACTAAGCCTGCAGGAGTTTGAATTCTTTTTCTTCAGTTTATATTTGCTTTTCCACTAAGAAGGAGCAACTCTATACTTCGTAGAATGTAACTGGGAGACCCCTACACATTTTATGAATACATGAATGATAATGATGTCAATAGTCGTTCAGATACTCGGCTGATAAGCCTGTGGTATACAAACCCAGATAAATACCTCATACCTTGTCAGGAGAGCCTGCAAACCTGATATGTCATTCTGCCTTATTGTGCAAGAATATATGAATCATAATATTCCCATTAACATTGTACAAAGTCTGCAGTAGTTGGAGACTTCACCCAATGACAATACAACTTTTATAAAAATGTGGATAGTTAGCATGTGCCCCTGCTGTGATTTCATTGCCACTAAAAGCAAAGGGAACAGGAATGAAAAGTATTCCAAGGTTTTCCATTGGTCCCCCTGAACAGTGCACTGCGGCAGTATATATTTGTTTTACCACTGAGCCTGTTTAGCAGTCAAAATGTAGGAAATTGAATATACACTTACTGTATAAAAATGATATGCTTGGTTAGTGATACTTTAGAAGAAATAAGTGCATCAATCATAGAATAGCAGGTTGTCAAGGCTTTATGTGTAGGAAAAACACAGAACAAAGAATGTAATGCATGTTGGGCACCTTTTTACAAAAGTTTCGTGCCAAAGTTGATTTACAATGAACATTTCCCTCCCTCTTTCCTCCCAAATTCTTCTAAAGAAACGTTCAAAGAAATCTGAGCAAACTATCATGCTCTCTGTTCTGACGTGTGTGTAATTACAAGATCATCCTCATTGTGAATTTTCTGTTTGGTTGATTTAAGAAAAAAAAAGAAGGTGCATACTCTTAATGCTGTTCTGTCATTCAAACTCAGAAGGGTAATTTTCCTCACAAGTTAATGGGAAGAAGACGACTTAATAATTAGCCTGGTTTAGACAGGGCCAGATCCCTGACAAGGAGCAGTGCTTGCACCCAGGACGTGCCTTGGAGGCTGAGCAGTTCTCAGGGCAAGCCTGTCCACGGAGTTTCATTGTAAGTACTCTGCCCCAAAAGGAGGGTCCTGAGATGTGCACTGCAGCTGTCCTGGGCACCATTTTTGTCCAGTGGCACATTGGTCATGCTCAATTTCCCATCAGAGCCCTCTGAGATGTGTGGCCCTGACACACAGTCTGTACAAGGCACAAGCTTTCCTGACAGCATGTGAAAACCTACAGATTAAAACTGCCACGGACTGGTCTATTGCTGTGGACTGTTGCATCACTCTGCATGATCCAGGCCCAAAAGCATGACACTGAGCCTGCCTCTGCCCAAATGCAAACTCACATTCTCTGTTATCAAACACTGTAATACTTCAGCTGGTAAAAAGATTCCTGGATTTCCAGCTCAGCAGCTATTTTCTCACTCTGTTTCTTCTTTGGGGCATCCATCCACCCTCCCATGTACATGACTCCCTCCATAATACAGATTTGTGTCACATACATATGGCTCTAGTTAATCTGACAATAGCTCTTGCTCCCTTCTAAGAGATCTGCTATGGAGAAGTAATCATACATTATAATGAAATATAACACAAAGACAAGAAAGACAAAGCCATCTTTTGAAGTTCACCTTAAATATTGTCGTTACCAATGCAACCACCCCAAATATCAAAATAATTGTAGTTCATTTCTGCTGTTGGCCAGTATAAAGTCACGAATCTTCAAAATTCTATGCCTAAATACATATTTAATTGTTTCATTGGTCTACCCATGTAACCTCTGCTCATTACTAGGGAGAATCAAAGCAAATAAACATTGATTAGGCTATCTCAAAACTACTGATATGCACAAGTGGCCACTCGTGCCTCATCACCCTTCTAGTTACTGTGGGTAAAACTCCCTGATTGCCATTTGTCAGCAGTGGTATAAGAGCTAGAAAAGTTCAGTGTTTCTTTCCCTTTCCAAAAGTGGAATGAGAAAAGGGGTGGGTTCAATCAATTTCTTCTACTAGGAAAAGAAAAAAAGTCCCGTGAGTGTTATCACAGGTTTTCTGGTCAGAGAGGAAACCCGCATGGGGTTGCAAACACCCCTGCAACCCCTGGGGCCTACGAGCAAGGACCATGCATGGAGAAGCAATAGTCCATTTCTCATCCCAATGCCACATCAACTTTTGGTACTTCTCACTTGTGACTTTCTTCCACCAGATCTATTCCTGGGGAAGGTCCAAGACAGTGCTCCAAGGACAACTCCAAACTCTTCATTTTTGGGGTAACTCAGGTATGAGTCACAGTAATGACATCCTCACGGCATGTTTTTATTCCTTCACCTTAATCCATCTGGCTATGTTTGTAGAATGGAGTGAAGAGAAAGTAAAAGCTCTCTATCGATTTGACTTCGTAGCATTAAAAAGTTTAGTAGCATGAAGGTTTACAAAATCTGTGTTATTTAATACTTCATTGTCTGGAAAAAGTAGTATTCTTAAATGAAACATAGAGGCATCTTTTTGTGTCTTTTGGTAGAATAATTTCTAATTGGTCTCCACCTTAATCTCATTTTAGTTGATTTCATTGTTTGTAAAGCCCTTTAATTTCCCTTTAAATTAAACAAACAAAACCCAAAACTTATTTTTCCAGGACCAAACAAGTACATATAAACAGATAAGCTCATGCTGAACAAGAATGTAATGAAGATACTACTAAAACCAGAAAGCATCGTCTCTGTGTGCAACTGGGAACTGAACTCTGTATCTGGAAGTATTCCTTTATCTCCAAGTTCAGGGTGCAAGTAAGTGCAGTTGAAATGTCTTCTACAGCACAGCTTTTAAGTGGAGTTTTCACATAATCTTAAAATAAACTGATTTGGTGAATTACCTATTGGCTCTCCTCTCTCTCTCTTACCTCTCAGAAGGTGTATGTTTTTGTGGTTTTTCTATTTCATTATTATCAATTGTGTGGCCCTCGTGGATTTCCTTTAGGATTATTGCAAAACAGGTGATCCAAAACACTTGTGCAAACCGATGCAAAAAAGGAGTGGGAGAGGGTGTGTGTGTGTGTGTGTATCTATATCTGTATCTGTCTTTAACACCAGCTTGGACTCTAACTGAGGACTTTTGTGACACAAACCAAACATTTCTATCCACTGTGAAAGGGTGTTTCATCTTTATAACTCTGCTAACAGTGTGTCTAGATGAAGACTTTCAAGTTTTTATGGTGAGGCTAATACAGCTGCTAAATTCTCAAATACCGTGCAGCCTACTTACAGCCTGGTGTGATCTCACAATCAGTGAAGGTTTTTTTATGCTGTAGACTGATTTTGCAAAGCTGCAAAACCTTGTACGCTCAGGAAGTTCTGGACACCAGCCAGTTTGCTTTCAATAATCCTAGCTGAAGCACCAGGAGTTGAAGGCCTTGGAACTTGTTAGCCTTTTCTGAAAATCCTGATAGCCTGGGGAATATAGCTGTTTATGTACAGCTGATGAGTTCTTTCTGATGTAGTAGATGTTGTGAACATACATCACAGGTATATCTACCATACAACCTTGTATGGCTGCACTGGAAGGCGGCTCTGGACAAAGAAAAAGAAAACAATGCCAAGTTGCAATACAAAGAACACAGTGATCATTTGTTGAGTCTCACAGGACAGTCAAACTCTAGAAGGTGAGAGCTCTGGGCATTTCCATCACAGAGAGCGCTGCTCTGTCCAAACATAAGGGGATTTTATGAGGAATTTCCATATCTACATGGAAATGTTATTTCTGAGCGTGCTACAAAGCATGTGCAGGACTTAAATCACTTTCTGTAAGATTTGAATGTATTAATTTTGACTTTTTTTTTCACAGATAGTGTGCCAAGCTCAATGTCTGGGAAAAGAAGTTCTGCAATACCTTAGAGCCTTAAACCCCAGCTGTGGGGTTTCAGAAAACCTCTCCAGGAAGTAGCAACTGTAGAAGGGAGCTCAGAGAGGGAGACTGTACTCATCAAATGCCCCAGGGGGACTGTGCTGCAGCCTAATTATGTGAGGGGAGTCTTAGAGGGGATAGATCCCAACACTGCATCCTGATGGATGTTGAACAAGAGGGAGCACAGCTAAGCTGTGAGACTGGATCTCAGCTCTCCTGCTACTCGGTGAGCAATTCCCGGGATGAACAATGCTGGTACTGGCGAGCCTGAAACCAGAGAAAAACAGAGGTGTAAGAGGGGAAGTTAAATGGATAGTACTGAAAAAGTTGCTAAAAATATGAAGTACTAGCATCAAGTCACGTAACACATAGTGGCTTTTATTCTGGGACAATAGGGGATGATTCAGAAGTGGTATTGAAGCCCCTCTGCAGCACTTGTCGGGTGGCAAGTGGCATTTTTCATGTTACTGGAAGAAGCATATTGTGTACAAACACTTCTGATTGAACCCTGCTCTTATAAAAGGGTTTTCTAATAAACACAAATAAAAAACAAGGCTTCAGTCACTGAGAATTCCAAAGATATCAAAAAAAAGACAACTCAGCTTCTCTGCCTAAAAAGTTTGAAAGGTTCAGGTAACTTTGCCTAGATCCAGACGTATTTTTTCTCCTTCTAGCTGTTTCTGATGTGACCTGTTACATTGTTTGTTGCTTGTCTTATTGTAGAGATAGGTTGCTATTCAGATACATATTTTTTCTTTTTGTTATCAGGGCTGATGTGATAAAAATGGGAGAGAAACAAGGAGATACAGGAGGAATATCCAGAAAGTATTTCCACACTGCAAAAGGATGAAGAATAAAAGACACGACAAGTACTGGCTTGCTACTAAGGATTAATATAAGATATTATCCATCAAATACTTCACACTAACTGATCCAATCTCTCTTGTCATGAGTTTATTGGCTGCAGTGCTACTTCTGAGTCAGCCCAGGTACCCAACTATGCCGTAGAGTTAGTCAAGCAATACAATAATAGTGTAAAAGTTGCAGGAGGTGAATGCAATTGCTGGAAATGCTATTGATGGCATTACTTATTTATTTAGTAGACAGAATTTAGAATGGGAATAAGGATTTGTCTGTCACCATCACATCAGCCATCAGTTCGGTGCTGCCCTAGGCAATGAGTATGCTGTTACTAATTTTAGTTTGTTTTGTTGTCATTCAGTCTGGATAATTTTTGAGGTTCATTTAGTTGCTGTTAATAAAAAAGAAAGACAGAAATACTGTGTTCTGGGAAAGCAGGGTACTCAGAAATCCACTTCTTAAATCTCAATCCCTTCAGATTTTGCTAGTGACATGACAGTGAGTTAGTTATTTCCTTCAGAGACAGGAGCATTGACTTGACTTCTCTTCATGAGTTGGTGCTTTCTCTTGGGGGACCAATGTCACAGCCACATCCTGCAGATTGCATGGCATTTGTGCTGCTTTGGAAAGAGCACTTCCAGCACTGAGCACTTGAGGGTTCATACTGAAGAGGAAGAGAATGAGAGAAAATGCACTAGAGGTACTCAAAATAATGATTGAAGATGAATGAGTTGCTTCTCTGCACATAGTCTCAAAATGCTGTCATTAGAGCTAACTGGGTAGTGCTGGTGAAAGGGGGTATTACCTTTGCTCAAGTTGTGATTAAACTGCTCAATTCACGCCCATGGGAAAGTGAGGCAGAAATTTGTGAAATTTAAAAATGCTCTACCTGTCATTTGTTTATTTATTCGCATGGTGTTTAGAGCCCAGTGAACAGAGATAGCTAAGCTGACACAAGAGGTCACTTCCTGCTCTCAATGGCTTTGGGGCACAAATTATTCACCTGCCAAAGTAATACTTTTTTCTTTCGTAGCACCATTCCTGTATTGTCACCACTGTACAGTTATTAAGTGTCTCTAAATCCCTCTGCTGCCCCACATGTTGCCTTTGATGTAAGTGATAACAGATATATCCATTTTACAAGTCTGTGGTGGGTTGACCCTGGGGAGGACACCAGGTGCCCACCAAAGCCAGTCTATCACTGCCCTCCTCAGCTGGACAGGGAAGGGAAAATATAAAGCAAGTCTTATGATTCAAGATAAGGAGAGATCACTCACCCATTACCCTCAGCTGCAAAACAGACTCAACTTGGAAAAAATAAATTGATTTATTACCAATCAAATCAGAGTAGGATTATGAGAAATAAAGACCTTCCTCCACCCCTCCCTTCTTCCCAGCTTAACTTTACTCCCAGTTTTCTGTATCTCTTCCTCCACAGCAGCCCAAGGGGACAGGGAATGGAGGCTGTGGTGGCTGTGGTCAGTTCATCAAACGTTGTCTCTGCTGCTCCTTCCTCCTCAGGGGGAGGAATCTTCACACTCTTCCTGCTCCAGCATGGGTCCCCTCCCATAACGTGCAGTCCTTCAGGAACAGGCTGCTGTCACAAGTCCAGCCAACAGACCTCTCCATGGGGCACAGGTCCTGCCAGGAACCTGCTCCAGCACGGTCTTCCCACAGGGTCACAGCCTCCCTTGGGCATCCACCTGCTCCAGTGGGGTCCTCCATGGGCTGCAGGTGGATCTCTACTCCACCATGGATCTCTGTGGGCTGCGGGGGCGCAGCTGCCTCCCCATGGGCTGCAGCACCCAGAGCACCTATTCCCCTTCCTTCCTCCCTGACTTGCTGTCTGCAGAGCTGTTTCTCTCACATGTTCTCACTCCTCTCTCCAGCTGCAGCTGCTGTTGCACTATCACCATTGCTGATGGGCTCAGCCTTGGCCACCAGTGAGTCCCTCTTGGAGCTGGCTGGCATCAACTCCGTTGGACATGGGGGAAGTTCCTTAAGTCACTGACCAAGGGATACACAGTAAATCAAAAAGGGTAGTAATGACAATAGGAATTTGGATTCTGGTGTCTACCTGACATCATAAGTGTTATTGCAAAATCGAGTTTTCTTGCCATGAAATGTCCAAAAATGACAGTTTGCAAAATACAGTGATTTTGTTTGTGCAAAACACACCTCTACAACCCCTGACAGGATTGGGTGAGGATCCCAGGATGGCTCTGAACAAGCAGGATCTGCAAGTGAGGCACAGCAGTATCTGCAGCGTCAGTGCAGCATCCAGGAAGCCAGCCAAAGTGGATTGCCCTGCTGAGATTGCTGTGCTGCTTCCAGGGCTTCAGGGAGGCAGTGCCAGGATTTCATGGCACTGCATCATGCTCCGTGTATGCACCCAAATCTCTGCTGGTCCACAGCCAGGAGCTCCCAGAAGCGGCAGCACAACATGTTCACAGAGAGGGCAACGCTTCCTTTGTGCTGGGGCAGCTACAGGTTTAATTGCATGAGGAGTCTTGCCTTCATTCCATGCCAATGATTCATGGCAAACCCAGAGGCTTTGGGAGGAGGGAGGCCCAGCTGACAGTGCAGTCTGCAGAGGAGTTTCTCTTTGCCCTCTGAATAAGGAGCAAATCTCTCCTCAGCAGGTCCCCATTCAGGACTATCACAAAATAATAGTGCACGTGGGGGCAGCAGGAGAAGGAAAACCAACCAGGCTGGAACAGTTGAAACCACCTCCTCTATGCCATGTTTTTGCACCTAAGAGCTACCATGCACTAATCTGAAAGGACAGAATCTGAATGGCCCAGGCCCCAGCAGCTTGCAGGGTTCATTTCCTCTCGCCCATTGAATGGTGGTGGGAACCACCGGAGGTGCTGCCTTGTGTAGCAATAAGACATTTGTCACAGCCTGAGATGGAAATCCTATCTGGTATAATTATTTTATATTAAAATAGATGAAATTTTGATATGGAGATGTAGAATGTTGTACATTACATTAGCCAGAGAACAGGATATTCATCTTTACTTTAATTTGTAGACTTCATAACTTTGTTTGCATTCACTACAAGATAACTACTGTACATTCCTGAAAAATGACATCTTGCATGAAAAGACTTAACAAAAGCCACAGTGCTGATAATTTTCCTGTGGATCAGGGAGGACAGATCTCTCTGTGGTTTCACAGACATGGACCAAGGCTCGCCTTTATCATTTTCAAATAATTGTAATGCTGTCATGGCCGCACATTAAAGGAAGTTTCTCTTGATGAATTATTTTACTCAGTCATGTGAAACTTGATTTATTCTCCTGGAACAAACATAAAAAGGGCAAAAACTTCATTTGGGAAGCTTGTTTGGTCAGTAAAATGCAGACATAGTGAATGTTTTAGAAATAGGTATATGAATTTATTAATTTTTTATCTGCTGTTGCTGAACACATTTCAGATTTTTGGAAGCTGTTTGTGGGATTACGCTTTGAGGCCTGAGAAACTGAAGGCAGGGCAGCACTGAGAAATACATGTGGAGGAAGGTAGTAATATACTGTCATTGATTATTTTGAACAGTGAGGAGTAAATTACTTCTTGGAGGACTTTGGCAGAAGGGTGAATGGTGCATATGCAGCTGGCTGCTTTCTGAAGGGTGCTAAAGCATTGGTTTTAAATAATAACATCTTGATCAGGATATATCTGTATTTTGGAAAGCTCTCTGGTGCTGTGCTGGCTGAAGTTACCTGAGATGACCACCTTCTGTAAGCACCTTCCTACACAAGGAATGTGATCTTGTATTAAAGACACCTTTGGTCCTTCACACAAAAGCGTAGCAAAATCCCTGTGGCAGAGAGCTGAATCTTCACATATTTGGAGCAGTAATAACATAGACTTTTAAGATCAAGAGTCTTTCCAAACTCATGATCTGCTCTTGCAGTTGTTCTCAGTCTGCTTCTATTCTGTGATTGAGGCAGATTTTCAGCTATGCTATACCCAAAAATAAATGCAATTTCCTGTTCAGCTTAGATGTTTGCACTTATAGACTTGCAATCAGGACTTCAAGAGAAGTGGACTTTTCAGTTTAAAAAAAAATGTAAAAATGCCTAATTTTAATTATTTGTAACCAAAGAAATCCCTTAAATATCCAACTTGCACCTTAGATATGCCATCATCATTGATTTAGGAGTCTGTGTTCCACAAATTTAATATATTTCAACAGATTAAAAAAAAAAAAGAAACAAAGCTCAACAACCTTTAACTCATGTTATAATAGTTTAAAAGAGCATTAACTGAACCACCAGGGAAAATGAAAACCTATAATCAGACGGAGTCATTACTCTATATTATGTTCAGCAAGATTTAAATCCCTGTAAAAAAAAAAAAAAGTAGTAGATATTTATATTTTTGTTGTTATTTTTCTTCCTTACCCTGGACATATGGCACTTAAAATTGTGCACAGACCCTTTGTAAAAACAGTGTGAGTTAAGCACAGAGTATTGCCCAGACATGTAGCTTTAACTGTGAATTTCTTTGCTTTGGTACCAGAGGGTGAAAGTCAAATTTTAGGTGTTAACCAAACATAGGGTGTGTGTGGTTGTTTTGCCATCAGTTTTTAACATGCGAAAAACTTGATGTCTCTTAAATAATTAACTGTTTTTAATAAGTGTCAGAACTGTCTCCTGGTTTCCATTTGTCCTTGTGGCTCAGGCAGAGCCCTGCTCTGGAGTTGTCTCTCCTGGCTGGCTCGGAGGTGGGAGCTCCCCCCGGCCAAAACTTTTCAGTGACGACAAATCATAACCGGTTTGGAAATGAATCGATTCGCAAGGCCTGTTGCCAGAGGTCAAATTTGCAATTGCATGGAAATGTTAAGGTGCAATTGCTTCAGGCTTTAATGAACTCCAAAAAGAAATATGCAGGCCGGTGAAGCTCATCCATTAGATCCTGACCTACAAATGGCAAGGAATAACAGCAACGCAACCAAGAGGTGTGCTGACTAAGGGAATTACCTTGATACAATTAGTTTTACATGTTTTGGCATTTAATCGTGGTGTCCAGGCAAAAGGGAGAGCACACAGAAATTACAAATTATAGTAAGAGATGATGTGCAGATTTTCTCCTGCTCTCCCTTGCCCTCAGCAGCAGCAGTGACAGCTCTCCTCCAGCTTTGGGAAGGAAAGGGTGGCAGTACTTGGCAGGTGCAGGGGGCTGCACACCCCTGAAGGCAGCTTACCCTGGCCCTAAGGATGAGCAGCAGATGGGAATTCTCCTTGGTTAAGGAAATGGGGACAGGGCAGTGTTTCTTCTCAGAACTCCTGCCTTCCCAAGAACGGGGAAGACCAAAAATAGGAGTAATTTGAAGAGCTATTCATAGATTGCACAAACCAACCTGAGAACAAAAAGAAAAGTAATCACAGTCCAAAAGAATTAGCAGGTCTTTCTAAGGAGATGACAGAAGGAAAGTTTATTTTGTTTATGGTGTTGGTGTTGTATTGTAGAAATTATATTAATCCTTCTATTCACAGTAAAAATTCCCTGCTTGCCCAAGACCCCTGAGATTTTAATTTAAAAAGTTGTTACCAGACACGGACCAGAGATAAACCCCCCTGTCTGAGTACACGTTAATTGCTGGTGGCTGGAGGCAAGCGTCTGCTCCAAGTATCTCAGCTCCAAGTATCTCAGCTAAGCCTCCCCTCTAATGAGACAAACTTCTCACAGTCCAGGAAAGCCAAAAAATCCAGCCCTGAACGTGCAGCTCCACCTGACCTCGAGTTGTCAGGCTGGAAACTGTCCACATCCACTTCCATGCTGTTTTGAGAGGCTTGTGTCCTGATGTTGCAATGAAGGAATGCTGTGAAGGGATCTGGCATGTTTCGGTGCCAGGTACAAAACAAACACACAAACAAGCAAATAAATAAATAAATAAACACAGTTCTCATTTGGCACAAACCTCCTAGCAACATAAATAATCAAAACCTGATTAACAAACTGGTCAGTTTAAAATGAAAGTAATGATCTTCCTTTGCCTTCCTGCTCCCATCAGGATGATCACAAAAGGTTATCTGTTTGAATAAATAAATTAGAGTCATCAAGCTGGCTTGTTTGCCAAGGGGAGGGTTTGGTTTTTGTGACCCAAGGGCAGCTTCCCAGGATGTCTTCCCCTCAAAGGTGCCACTCAGCCAGTGGCTTGGCTAGGGCACTTCCAGAGGGGTGAGTGCAGGGCTCAGGGCCAGGTCTCAGCCAGAGCAGCAAAGCCCTGGCAGGGCTGGCTGGGCCACACGGGCCAGTGCTGGGCAAGTGGGTGCACAGGGAAAGGGATGGGATGGTTGTCACCCCATCAGCCCCTGCCCCCTCTTGTGGCCAAAAGTCATTCCTCGGTAGCACTTTGGAGGAGGTCAATTAGTCAGGAAACAAAAAGAAGAAGAGAGAAAAGAGTTTCTCTTATTTATGGAGAGCCCTTTTTTGAGCCTGGATACCAAGGAAAGCAGCTCTGCTTGTATGTAACTACAGTATATTTTTTTCCTCTTTTCTGCCTTGCCTTTTTTTTTTTTTCATTCAAGGGCCAGGTCATTGCTTCTGAACCTCTCTCTCAAGAACTGACACTTAAAGTGCAAATGAAGCTAATGACAAGAGACAATATTTTAATGTTAATTAGATATTTCATGTGTCTTAGTTCATCAGAGCAATATTGCTCTTTTATGTATTACATGAAAGCAGAGCTTTAGCTTGGAGGAAAACAGGGAACACAGTTGGTCATAGAAGTAGTATTCTCGGGTTTGTAATTATTAAAATTATTGTTACATTTAGGAAATCCAGGAAACTTTGAAAGGAAGATACTTAATAATAATAATGGAGCTACTGCGCTATAGGAAGCCCTGGCAAAGGCTTTACATCTTTCCTTTTCCTCCTACATGAGCTGGCATTGTAAAAACTGTACTCTCCCAAGCTCTTGCTAGGAGAGCAGATTTGGCTTTTCTGCAGGATTATATTCATATATAATGCAGATACTAAGACTCTCTTTAGCTGGATTCCCCCCTACTTCCCTTCCTATGACATATTACCTTTATAATAGTTGTGTTAAAACACCAATGTGAGCAGCTAAGGCTGTGCACCCCGGTGAAATGGCCTGATGATGATGTTCACCAGAACTAGGTACATAATGTACAATATTTTCTGTGAATGTTTGCATTCCTTGTGGCCTGGTTTCTGCTCCTTTTGCGTTCCTTCACTGGCTATTTGAGAAGTTGCATTTCACTGCCAGAAAGTATTTATACAAAGCAAATTTCAAAGTTGTGCACATATTTGAAGAAAATGAAATTTAAGGCCCTGTCACAGCAATGAGCTTCTTTCCAGAGAGACCTCATGCGTGGACCCTGAATGCAGAAAACGCCTGGAGAAGGTCAGTGCCTCGGTGAGAGCTGCATTCACCCCCCTCCACCATGTCCTGGCTGTGGACACTCACTAGTGCAGTCAATTTATGATGAGTTTTTAGGAGGTTAAAAAAACCCCACAGTAATCATGTTATGATTTCCTGACCATTTGTGTTTCAGCTGGACTTGCTTTTGAGATCGCTCTGGGCAGAAGAAATATGTGAAAAGCAATATTTGTAAGGAACAACAGGGAATTTCAAACTGAATTTATATATATTCTGGAATAAGAAACATTTTTTATTTAGCAGTTGGTGTGGGTGCCCACACCTAACAGGAACAGCAGTGTAAAAATGTAGTTAAGCCTTCTATTTTTGTCCACAGCTAGTATTTAAAAAAAAAAAAAAAGTGTTAGGTCTGTGGTTTCTTTATATGTTGTAGAGAGCAAAGACACAACAGAGAGTGAATTCATTGAATAAAGTAGTAGTGCAAATGATTTGCTTGGCTTGGAACATCCTTGCCACAGTGCTTAATTACACTTTTTTTTTTTTTTTCAATATGCATCCCAAAGGAGGATCAAATTTTCGGATTAAGACTTTCATGTAAAACACTGAAGTTTGGGTGGGGAGTTTTCTTAATGATGCTTGCTCAAAAATAACACTACATCAGAGGTGAGTATTTCACCTAAATGGGTGAAATGAGGAGCTCAGGGTCACAGAGGTTTGGGTTCCCATCAGACTGGGGAGCTCAGCCATGGCCAGACTTGAAGCGGGTTTGACACTTCACTTGACGAGGAGCTGGGGAGCAAAAAGGCTTGTGCAGCACATAATCAGCCCATCCTGGTTGGTGATCAATGGCAGCACCAGCATCAGCTCCAAAACACCCCAGGTCTCATTCCTGCCCATCTCTCAATGTATGCTAGCATTGGAGACGACATGCCGGAAGGATGCCAGAAGGAGGTTTTATTTTTTAATGAGAGGGGAAAATAATTTCATAACCCAATATTAAACACGTGCACACACATAAGATAGACATATGTGCTCACACACCCCAGCAACAGCAACCTTGGTCCTGTAACTGCTTGTAGAAAGGAATAAAACTTGTGTGTTTGGGGTTCATTAATATACATTAACAATTGTAAACGTTCTGCCTGAATAAAAGCTGTTTGCTTTACTACTTCAGGGTTTCTGCCCTTTCGGGACATACAATGGGCAAATCCAATACACTGATAGAGGGCTATAAGTGCTGTAAGTTACATTTAACTAAAATAAACAGGCAGATACAGACACTTCTGCTCTGCTATAAAAAGACTGCATATGCTCAATGCAGGTTTTCTTAAGGTAAGGGACAGAGCTTAGGAAGCTCTAAGGCAGCTAGATTTGCCCATATGGGAAGGCGGTCTTTCACTGATGATTTTGCAGACAGAAATTGCCCATCTGCACTGTTTGCAGGTGTTTTGAATGATTATATTATTAGCTCTGTCTGTTCAACTTTGCTTTTTTATGGTGGCTTTAGTATTGCAGTAAATAAAAAAAAAAAAGAAATATATAAGCAGCCATCTGGTTCCCAATTTTTGACTAGCGCTCTTTGTCAAGAAAGAAAAAAGAATTCTCAGATATTATTTCCTAGTTCTGAAACACTGGCAAATGAGGAGAACAAATCCCAAAATTCTGACCTGAATATAAAATGGGGACAGAATTTTCTACTTTTTATTTAACTTGCTCTGATTAATTCATTTAAAAGCAATTGTTTCTGTTCTGTTCTCATTTACACCTCTGTGAAGTCAGCAGAGTAGTTCTGGGTTTACACCACCCTTTTAGGAGCAGAATTTCCTCCTGATGAAATTGAGGGGGGGTGAATTAAAGTGAAAGCAATCATTGTGAAACCATTTTCTTTTTTTCTAAATGGGCAACAAAGACAGCTGGGAAGTGGTCCTTTGCTGCTGGATTTTCCAGGAAGGATTCGCATTTCCCTCAGATATTTTTGAAAAGTGATGACAAAACTTTGCAAGACCTTTAGAAACAAAGAACAATCTATTTGCTATCTCAGCAGTAAGTTCCAAATTCTTAGACTGCATTTAGGTTTCTCCGAGCATAATATTTGATTATTGGCAATATGTTTCCAGTTAAATATTTCATACAGTGCATAAAGGCCTCTTCTGCTCTCGAGCATTCTCTAGGTATTAATGAAAGCAGTGGATTTGTAGATTTATCTGGTGCCTGAATACCTTTTGCTGCAAATTGTTTCAGAGCTGGATTGCAGCTTTACACGGTCATTTAATGTTGCCTCTATATTCATGAAATTGGAATTATGTATCTAAATGTAGGTAGATTGACAGCAAATCTTCTTTGGAGAGATGGTGCCAAGCCTCACAGATATGACCCAAATCCAAATATTCTCCAAGACCACAAAAACCCACGTGGACTTCCTTCTGTTCTCCATGAGCAGCAGTGCCACATCTGGGACTCATGGGGGAGAGAAGGGTGTGGAACTGGCTGACAGGACAACTAGGAGGGGCTCAGCACCAGCATTTGCAGGATAAAACCAGGTATGCAGCTATTATTGCATTCCCTGAGATACAGACACATCTGAGGCATGTGCTTAACCTGCAGTTGGAGATTGCATTTACCTGCCTGCTCCCAGGCTGCTTCTTCCTGAGGGTGAAGGCCTTTGGAAAGACAGCAGCCTGTAATGGATTACAAGTTAATCCAGGAATGCCTCAAGTCCACCTTGAACGAGGAGCAAAAAGAGAAGTGTGTGGATCAGGTATTGGGTGAACATGGTGACACTGATGGGCAGGAGGAGTCCCTGGGTCTACTGGCCATCAGGTGCACAGCCCTGATGTGGTGTGATGGCACCACAGAGCTGCTGTGTGGACAGTCATAACAGGAACTTGGCACAACCCTGCTGGCTTTAAGGTTGCTCATCCTCATAAAATTTTACTTAAATATGCCCTTACCCACCACTTGCCTTGTTAGTTTAGAAACTACCTCATTTCTTTAGATCCTTCTGTCCTGTGCAAACAATTAACCCTAATCTACTCATCACTCCTGAGTCTGGGCAAAATATACACATCCTGTTTGTGGGGCAAGGATGTAGCACGTGGCAGGTAATTGCTTGGGGTTTGTTTATTGGGGGTTTTATATGTGCACGCTGTATTTCTGCTTGTTTTCCATCAGTCCAGCTACTAAACTAAAACCACACTCATCTAGTTCATTAATCTTCTATGCATCTATGCCATTAATATTCTACTAATCTGATCCTTGTATCCTTAAATTAATAGAAGTCAGCATTCCTAAAAAGATTATACACTTTTGCATCAGCCATGTGACTAATAGTAGCATAGATCCTAATTCTTCCTCGTGCAGGTAATGCAAGTACGGCTGGGATCTCACTTTAATCCTTAAGAGTGCTCTTAATTCTCCAGGCACCAGAGCTAAGGCTGAGGCATCATGTTTTTCAGCAGACATTGTAATCCATGCACCGTTACGAGACTGTAGCAGCTGAATGGTGATATCAGGGATGGGGCAGGCAAACAACTCTGAGTCAGCTGTGCCCTGTTGTGGGAACTTCTCAGTGAGCTAAGAAAAGAAAATGCTTCAAGAAAGCATCCAGCTCCTCACGTCCCTGCAATAGGTGTGTGGAAGACAATTCTAAGCAAAACAAACAAACAAAAATAGCAGAAAAACCCAAACAGCCCCATTGATTTGTTCTTAGCAGTCAGCAGTCTGCAGCTGTGTCTTGAAGGCCATCTGGACACCTTCATGGAAGCAAGGGGTTATTTTGCATAGTAAGGTCAGCCCTCATGGAGAGAGAGCTCACCAAGAAAAGGCATCAGAGGTTCAACAGCTTTTGTTTGCACTTCCAGTAATAATATGAGACATACTGCCAGGTTTCCCAGGAAGGTTGTGGATGCTCCAACCCTGGTCCAAGGCCAGGTTGAATAAGGCCTTGAGCAACCTGGTCTAGTGGGAGGTCCCTGCCCATGGCAGGGGGATTTGGGACTAGATGATCTTTGAGGTCCCTTCCAACCCTTAACCTTCTATGATTCTATGACGTTGGCCAGGCAGTTTCCATCACACATTCCTGTACTAGACAGTGTGCAGAGAAGATCCTGTTGCCAAACCCAGAAAAACTGTAAGGTTTAGGATCTTGCTGGTGATGCTCCACTCTTTCTAATTTCAGTGCTGTTTGGCAGTTTCTGCTCTTCTGGATTTGTCTCTGACACATCGGCGTGGCAGAGCACAAGACACAGGCATCTTTCTATGGTGAGGAACAGGCTTGGACACGAAATCCCCTCTTTTGTATTTCCCTCTGCCAGCTATGACTTGAGTATGTTTATTTTCCTAGCTGTAAGTTATTCTAACGCTTGTGAAGAACACTAAAAAAGTCTAGAAAATCACTATTTTTTTATTATTCATTGGCAGATTCGGGGAATGTTTTGAATTCCTATGGGATTTTCCAGGGCAAAATGTATTTTGTGGCTGCAGATCCACATCTACAGGGATAGTTGTGAGATGTGAATTCCTGTCCTCTGGATCCTAGGATTGGGTGTGCTTTAGTTGCAAATTTTGTTTCACTGTTTTCATATCCTAGTTGATCAGTACAAAATGACTAAAACCTGAGAGATGGATTTATTTTTTAACTAATGCAAATAATCATGTTGGTTATAATTGTTATTAGGGCTCCTTTGGGAATCTGTTGTTACAAGCACTCAACCCTTTTGTATCTCCTTTGGGTCTCCAGGCTATGTTGCAATTTATAAAGATACCAGACCTTAGGCTAAATCAATGTCCTTAGGGTTATGAGATGTTGCTAAATATCAAAACAAAATCCCAGTGTTCCAGTTCTTTAACTTCACTATGTTTAATTAGCCATTCCAATTAACCTTCCCTTTGTCTTCCCTCATGTTTAAAGGGTTATATTAAAAGTACTGTAGAATTAAAGCCATTTAAAATATGCTGAGTATATTTCAAGGCATTCAGAAAGCCTCTTCCATGGAGCTGTCCTCATTTCAGTTTCACTAATGACTGGTCACTAGGGGCATATTTTCAAACCTCTGCACCTAGGTTGCAGAAATTGTAACAATATACCTCCATGTGCATCCAGGTCACAGCGTGCTCAAATGGGAAATCACTTCTGCAGGTCTCTCACTGTATTGCTGTATATGCCTGTGGGCACAAAGGACGTGTGAGGGAAGACATACACATTCTTGCTCGGAGAATTTAGACATCGCCAAGCATTTAGTCAACGTTTTTGCTCAGAGGCCTGACAGAAAGACAAACATCTTTGTATCAGTATTGCTGAATTCTGCTTTCTGAGGTACTCCAGACAATTCCCAGATTTAGAAAAAACAGCAGTGTGAGAAACAAGGGAAAAGTCATGGGGAAACACTAAGCTTCTCATCCCAACTAGTTCATAAGATCATATTCCTGCATTCTTACAGACAGAAGTACTGACTTTTTTCAGTTCAAACAATAACTTGCAAGAACAATAAACTGCCAGCACTTTCTGTGGCCTGTGCCCCCACCCACACCTTGTGCCTGGACAGGCAATGTCCAGGTCTGTTGAGAGTGATGAGAAAGGAGGGTCTCCAAAACTGTTTCTGTGGTCTTTACGAACCTATGCATTTGGAAATGGATGCTGAGAGCACTCGGTGAGTAGGAGAATACTGTTATGCCCATTTTATTATGCCCAAGGGTGAGTATGTTTTTTAGATTTATGTTATATTAGGCAGATTTTCACTTATTATTCTCTGTGCCTAGCTCTCTGGATGCTTTTTATAAGTCATCAGGATTTAACTCATGGCTATGGATTTTGTTTTGGAAGAGCAGGTACCTAAAAAATCTCCAACTTGTCCAGTGTCATTCTACATGTCTGATGGCAGAACTAGGAAAAAAATCCAGTCCATATATCTAATCCCCAACTCCTCCCTAGGTAACTTTCTCCAGCAGTTGTATTGAAAGATCATTTTAATTCATAGTTTTGTTTGTTGGAGGATATGAATTTATCTGGGGTGAAATATGATGACAAAACAGCATTTATTTTTCTACTTTCTATATTTGGAAAGAGCTGAGATAATTCTAAGACCAGACTACAGTGTTATTTTAGTTAAATTTTTTCCCTCAAAGAATTTGTCTTTAGATCTTCCTTTAGTCTTTATAAAGGATAGGGAGGAAAAACAAAAGAGATGTTTATTTTATTGACGCTGTGATATTAGAGGCTTTCACTTATGAAAACTGTTGGAGTTCTGTCTTTGTTTTCTAAGACAAGGTCAGTTAAAAATATATCAAGTTTTGTGTTAAATAGTTTGATGGCATAAATTCAATAAAGACATTGTCTGGTGTCCTCACTGTATGAGTAGTATGAGATACAAAGGACACTAAGAAAAGCAAAGATTCATTTCCCTTTCCTTCTTCCTCTCCTCTGCTTTTCATTGGCAACAGTAAAGTTCAACTGCAAGACATGTGACTGTAATATAATCAAATAACCTGCTGGTGTCTCATAAAGAAGTACTGGTTGTTTAAACGACTATTCATAACAGACTTAGATGTTTCATAGCTGGTGATGGTTTAAGATTCAGATAACATCAAATCACTTGGAGTATGGGCTTCAGCTCCTTTGAAAATGTACAAAGAACAAAGCCAACAGCACTACTGATGACTGACTAGTTAGGGGAGAAGAAAACAACGAATATATTTAGGATTTTTATCAAGCCTGCCGAAGAATCTCAATGTGAGGCATGTGATAAGCATCAGAGAAACTAGAGATAGTGAGAGCTGAAGAATATGGGACATTTAGTATGTCTAGCTCCACAGTAAAATAGTTTATATAGAGAAGAGAGACGGCTAAATATAAATCATTCTCTAACAGTTCTTCAGGGCACATTGCTGGGAGACACTTGCTAACAATGTGATCAGTTTATTTTGTATATCGACTTTGAAGCCAGTGCAGGGAAAGAAAGAGCTGTGATTCTGTCCATGTGCTGAAACACTACCAGTCCTCCCTGGCAGGGAAGACTCAACCTTGTGCCTTTTGCACAACCCTTCCTTAAGGGTGTTTCCACAGCAGATGCCGAAGCTTGAGCTCACTCCAGGAGTAACTCTTTCATGGCAAGACATGCCTACAGTAGCACAGCTCTGCGGGGAAGCTCATGTTAGGGAACAAAAGCACTCTAGGAGAACTCAGATGTAGAGAAGTATTTTTTGAGATTCATTTATTAGCCACTGTATTGCTAATTGCTGATCTCCTGTTGAGCTAACCTCAAGTTCGATGGGCACAGTGTTTATGAATCTGGTACTTAAAAGGGGAAATTTGGGGCAAAACAAAAAGTAAGTGTAACATTGATCTTTGAAGATGCACCGTTTTGCCTTATCAGCAAAGGTGCATTCAAAAATCAGGCAGTTGCCACTAAGAGTGAGAAATAAAACAACAACAAAAAAAATCCCTCCCTTTGCTTCAGGCTTTTGGATGCACTGGATTAAGTTCACTGCTAATTAGACACAATTGTGAAGCACAATTATTTATGAACCTTCAATGGGCCGAATTCATGAAAGGAATAACGAGTATGTATTTCCCTTTTGTAGAATTTTAATGAAGAAATGGCATTACTATTCATTATTTATCCACTTTCAAATTGTAATGAATAGTTCTACTGGCAAACACCAAATTTCTGTATTTACAGAAAGGCGGAACATGTGTAGATAATAACACAGTTCAGTATGTATGAAATTCTGTAATTCTATAAATATAGAAATAAAGAAATTATCACCAGGACTATTCATTAAATTTTGAAAGTTGTAAATAATAAATAGGAATAACATTTATTCATTAAAATCCTCCAAACAGAAAATATTGAGTCTTTTTTTCTTAAATAAATTTAGCGAAAGCTGGGGTTTATGATGATTTTAATTTTTTTTTCTTTTGACATTGTTTCATATGCAGCCTTTATCCTAAATGCATTTTAAATAACATTAACCCATGTGTTTTCATTAAAAGTTGAAATAATACATTATGCTGTGAAACAAAGACAATTTAGGGAGCCTGTCTTCCCTGGCTGAACAAACATTTTAACACCATTCTGACCATGGATATCTGCCTCTTAAAGAAAATATGCTTATGCCCACCTCCCTGAATATTATCAAGGGCATTCACACATACTGGACCCCAGTGTGTGAAGAAGAAGGTGCAAATGGGACATTTTGATTGCTTAGGCCCCCAGACAGCTCAACTGAATTGCAGACCCTTCAGTACCCAAGTCCTATGAGGATTTTACAGTCAGTGAGTGGAAACCAAAGCTCCTCACTCTCAGCAGTGGCAGGACCTAGCACAGGAAGCACTGAACTGCTCAGTAGCACAGACAAGACTGCATGGGTCACCTCTGATGATTTTTAACCTAATAAGTGCCAATATATGAACAAAAATCCAAAGAAAGGTTTTCCCATAATTTAGTTTAATATGACTGCGAACTGAGCCTGATGTCTCTCCTGTATCCAGTGTCAATCCTGTCCTCCAGCCAGTGCTTTCCAGTTTCTCCAGCAGAGCCTTGCTGTCCTCTGTCCATGGGGCCACAAGGTTGGTGCCAAAGGTTGAATTCATGTAGCTTAAGCAATGTCTTCCCTTAAAAATACACCTAAAGTTTAATTATGTATTGGATTAATTAATCTTCTGAAAGCTAAAACTTCAATACTATTTTAATTCCTTATACAGTAATTAAACTCTTTGAAGCTAATAAGAACATAGAGATTGACTTTTTAAACTTCAACAGAGTACAGGATGTTAGAAAAAAACTTGCAGATGAGTTAATTATGGACTTTGATAGACGATACTTAATATTTCAGCCCAGTGTAGCCAAACCTTAGGGCCTTACCAGGTGGTCCAAATTTCTTGCAGTTGAGGGCATCTCTCACACTGCTCAACAGCAACAGCTCTGTTGTTAAAAGTTTATTCCCAAGTAAGAAAATATCTTTTCTCTTTAATAATCCAAGATCCTGATAAATCTCACCGAGTATCACAGACTGGTTTGGGTTGGAAGTGACCTTGAAGACCATCTCATTCCAACCCCCTGCCATGGGCAGGGACACCTTTCACTGGACCAGGTTGCTCAAAGTCTGATTTATAGAGAGACTTGTTTACATGGTGAGATGTTTCTTTGCCATGATGCTATAAATAACATTTAAAGTTGAATATACACATATGTCTACACCAGTGTAGCCCACCCCAGTCATTTTCAAGACTGATAACAGAAAAAAACAGTCCAGAAAAATATAGAACTGGTCACAGGGTGTTTTCCTTTTAATGCTCTCTTAGTTTATTTTGAAAGAAGAAATTTAGTAAGTAAATACAGTACTTTACACCATTTAATTAGGTGTACTGCTCAACTCCTTTGAGATGCTAAGAGGCATGACCTCAGTATTTTAAGGAAAACCCTTTCCATTTTCAGGAAGTTATGTCCCGACATATACTGGGTGCAGTGTGGGTTGAAAACCTCTTCTGGAAAGCAGTAGAAGGAGTTTGAAGTGTGCCTGGAAACAGGGTGGATTTTCCCATGGCTGGGGACATGGCAGCACTGGGGGAAGGCCACAGTGCCCTCCCCAGCCAGCAGCAGAGCGAGTGCTGGCACAGCACAGAGGGTCAGGGCTCTCCTGTGGTTGCACCCAAATGCTTTCTGGTTTGTGTCCTGCCTCTGTGTAACGTGGAGAGGAAAAACCAAAGGCTGGTGGGCTGGGCAGGAGGCTGTGGGGCTCCCTAAACCACAGCAACCTCGGGCCTCTCAGCAGCTCAGGATCTTGAGCAGCTCAAAGCAGGGCTCCTCGTTAGGTGGAAACTGCATCTGCATTTTTCACACGCGTTTCAAGGATCTCCACGTGGTTCTCAATAGGCAAACCAGGACTTATAACCCCCAGTAATCCTGGCCTCCGTCCATAAGGACTCACTTACAGATGATGGCATGTGGCCCTTGCCATCAGATTAGCTTAAAAACATCTGTTTGGCTTTGGTGTTTTGGATCTTTCTGCAGCAAGCTGCTTTTCCTTGCTTTTCAGGTTTGCTTTCTTGTATGTAACATTTACATCATGATCTAAAAACAATTTTACACATAATAAAGTTTAACTATTTGATATTTTTCATTTCAAAACTAAATAACAGACATTTAAGGGAATATTCTTCTTTTTTAATGACACACATGATAGTATTTTAAAACATCAAATGACATCCACCGTAAATTTTTTTATCTTCCTCTAGCAAATCCTCTATGAGTAAGGTTTGCCTATATTTATGTTTTTTTTTTCTCAAGATGTTTTACTGCTTTTGGTAGAACTAACATCTACTTCTCCAGGGACTCTCCTATTTATGACAATTGGAGATGTTTTTGAAAATTCTTTGAATTAAACTTAGCCTGCTCAGAAGTGTTTCCACAGGAGCTGACTGTACATAGAGAGTTTTTTACTGATGACACTTGACAGAGCTGTTAATCCCTCTTGACTCTGATGTATGATATCACATTACAGGAGCTGGAGCAATCCAGTGATATACGCACATGCAAAGTAACATTTACCGATTAGTTACCGTTTGTTCTGTTCAAAAACAAAACCCCTCGAACAAGCTGTTTCATCAACAAAGAAGGAAGGAGGCGACTTTGCCCATTAATATTGCTCTTCAGCCTGCTTCTGGTATTTCCATGGCACTTTCTCCTGGCACAGGGTGGCAGTGACCAGCGGGCAGGTCCCTCTGCCCTGTGCGGGTCCAACACCCCCCTTCTGACAGCAGTCACTTTTCCACTTTTCTTCTCCCGTTAGATCATGGAAATTTTGCCAAGACTTCTGTTTCAGCCTTCTGCAGAATGAAATCCAAGAGGATAATTGTGAAAAGAAAAACATTTTTGCCAGCTGAGTCTCAATCTTCACATCAGCAGCCATATTCTTGTGTGTAAACTGTCTTAAAAAAAATGCTCCAAAGTGCAAGAATCTTTTGGGATTGTTACTGATAAAATCTTCTGCTTTCTCTAAAGAGTGAGGGTCCCTAGGGAATTGTCATGAGTTGTGAGAAAAGCAAGGTGTTGCAATATAATCCAACATTATGATTTAAATGTGATACTGTCTGATTATCATTTCTCTTAAGTGCTGAATTTGCAGAATCTTTTTCTGCACACTCTTATGAAATCAAATGCAAGGAAAAAAGAGACACTTCAGAAAAACAGAAGTGATGCTTCTGCATTAAAGTGATATCTGTGCACTTCATAAATTTGATTGCGAATATAATTCTAAGCCTTACACTATTTATGTTGGAAATAGAAAAATAAATATTTTCAGTTGTTTTCAAGTCTCTAAATCAAAGTACTAAATGGAATCTTCCCCAGTAGCCTTTCTGGTCTTTTTACTCATATCTGAATCTTTGCATTTTGGTCAGAATGAAATATCTGTGACAACATGAAAGAGAAAAAAAGGAAAAAAAATTCTTCTTTTGATGAAGTAAAACCATTTAAAGTTGGATGACATAAATGAATATGGACAATAGGAGACTTCTTTAACTAAAGAAAAATTTATTGATTCCTGAATATGCAATGTCTTTGACTTTGTCTGGAAGGGCGTTTCCTTGGTCAAGAGGACCAGGTCCTTTCACTGATTACATATTATCCTTTCTCCTCTTCCATACGTCTAATTATTTCTACAATTAAAATAGATTGCATGATCTTTCATCTAAATCTTTCTCTTTAAGAAAAAGAGAATTTAAAACTTAATTTATGAACTCTGATCTTATTAACCTTTCATTCGATTTGCTTCTGGGCCTTGATCTTGTAAACAGGCTATTATATTTTCTGCTGTTTTATTTAGTATAAGCTATTTCGAGACACTCCAAAAACTAAAGCTCACCTGCACAGCCTAAACTAAACCTTTTCTCTCTTCTGCTTCTTTGTTTAGTGTTCTGAGTCCTATAGTTTGCTTCAAACGTTAGGAAAAAATCATTAAGCAGCCTGCACTAATGCATAGGAACTTTGCTGCCTTTTGCCAGTGGTTTCTCAAGCAATCCCCTTTCTGTCCAGAGCACACAGCTATTCTCGCTTTTACCTCCTCCTGAAGGAATTTGTGCTCTCCATTCCTGCTGCTGTTTCTTCAGATACACTTTGTTTACTTCATTTTCTGTGTATCTGCTATTTCTATCAGCCCAGACTGTCTTTATTTCCTTTTTTTTTCCTCCCCTCTGTCTTGATTCCTTTCCTCCTTCTATAGACATCAGGACCTTAGCTTACAAAAATCAGTCAAACTGCTCCTTTTCCTCCCTAGTTTTTACCACCTTATTTGTTCATCTGCCTTCCATTCTTCATCCCTTTTATTACAGTCTTGCATCTTCTTCCTTCTCTTTAATTTTCTAGGATTCTACCTGGTTCTCTATCTTAGATCTTATTATTGCCCTGGATTCCCCTTCCTCTGAAATGCCACATCTGCCTGTGGCTGCTGATGGGCACTTCTGCTTCCATTCTCCTGCCAGTACTCAAGATGAGGGAAGGTGTTTTCCAAGCCTGCACAGCCACTTCTCTCAGGAGCAAGAGCTGCATGCAATTTAGACTTTTTTTCTCTTCTCACTGAGTACATCCTACCCATGAATTTCAGAGGAGGCCAAGTTCCTTCTTCTGGGCATTAGAGACCCACAGCCTGGGCAGGGTTTGGTGCTGTGAGGCAGCACCATGTAATTCCTCATTGCTGTCCCAAAGTTTGCTGATCCGTGTGCTCTCTGAAGCTCAAGGATTGGTGGGACTGTCTCAGCTGATGCTCAATAGGCACCCTGCATTAACTGCTACTTACCACCTTTATTTTAACTTCTTTGTTTTGTTTTCCTTAGAAATCTAGAGACTAGTTCCATTTGCTGGGAGAAAAGAAGTAGCGTTACTGAGTTTGCTGAAGGCTGTGAGATTTTTGTGGAGGTCAAAGAATGGTGGGACAGAGAGCTGGGTATCTCCAAAACAAGTTCAGGATCACACAAATATAAAAAATGTTCTGTGTTTAAGATTGGAATTTTGTAATTTCTCTGCTTGCAAAGCTTGTTTTGTTTAATTTAACTTATGCAAAGGAAAAGTGAAGGGATAGTGGTTTGGGGTTTTAATATTTATTTTTAAATAAATACCAGAAGGTAGATTCAAATAAAATCAGGGGTTTGATTTCAGGACTAATAAGAAGGCAAAGAAAAAAAGGGGGGTTTTTTTTGCAAGAAGAAACAACCAACAGTCCAAATCACTGTTCAGTAGTATGAGAGCTTTAGGGGAAGCCCCCATCAAACTGCCCAGGCAACAGAATTAGTTTAGTTTGACTCTATGGTGACTGAATTCACCACTAGTAAGTTCAGACTTTACCCTGGTCTTAGTCTCACTCAGCTACGAGAATAAAGAGCCCATGTTCCAACATGAGCAAAGGGCTGGAAGGATGGAGAGAAGTGCTGTGATTTCTCTCTGTGCAATATTGAAAGGCTGCAGTTCTGCAGGATGTGCTAAGATTGGATGAAATACAAAATCAAATATATATGCAGGAGACAAAGCCATGCTGGATTGCAGAATTTTTCAACTGTTGATTCATTTAAAATGTGTCACCAAAAAAAAGTAATTAATGACTTTTTTTTGTCATTAAGGTCACAATGAAGCAATACCTTTTTTACTCTTCTATTTTTTTTCTTTCTTTGTTTTCTTTCTTACTTTAATTCCCTATTCACTTTGCATAGTTGCTAGTTACAAATTTTTTCTTGCCAATCCCCGGGTACAAACCAACCTGCCCAAATAGGGCTGGTTTGGGGATCAATCTTTCATGAATCATCATTTCATGAATCATCATTTTATTAGCATGCTGTAAATTTTATTGCTTTGGGTTTTGTTTTATTTCCAATGGCTGTGCATGGCCTTTTCACACAGTTTTGGTTGCACCATTGAAAATCCAGGATAATCAGAGCATTAGAGAGTGACCTGACACACACACATAAAAACATATGCACACGTGTGTGTATGGCTGTAACTTTTTACAGGAAGCAAAGCAGGATGCCACCCATATTTCTTGTACAGAGGAAACAGAAGTTAATTTGTAGGTTGGTGAGAGAGGGCTTGTGACACTGCACTCCATTTCACATCAAGAGACATTAACTTGAAATTACTGTTTCCAAGGGAAACACTTATGACTCAAAGCATTAATTTGCATTAGCCCACGATAAGGCTAGCCTGTAAATTGAGTTATTGAAAATAACTCGCGACCATAGCACCAAGGAAGGAATTAACTAGGAATGTTGTTCTGTAAACACAAGCTGATTTTTTTCCCAGGTAGTTAAAATATTAAAAGTGTGCAAAATGTAATCAATTTAGTTTTCTAGTAAAGTCATTCTTTAACAAATTGTCACTATGGAAGTAATCAGTTTGGATAAATTTGTGTTGGCTGGGTTTTATCTCCTCACTTTTTAGTTTCATGTGCACAGCCTATTAAAACCCATGGTTTGGGACAAGCTCTACATTTTTCTCTTACAGCTGTGAGGACAATGGTCATTCTTTACAAATTTAGTTCAAGGTAATGTGATGTTCTACCCAATCTGGCAGAAAGATTTATAACTTAGCAACTGGGGGCTAAATTTCTGTGTTGTAAGCAAGTCTGGTCTCAGGCAAATTTCACCTCTTTTGAACATCATAAAGTTTATTTAGAAAAATCTCCATAAAAGATTCTTTTTACCCTCTGTTTGCTCCTACAATAACCACTCAGACAGAGTTAACAATCAGCAGTATTAATTACTGACATTTACACCAGCAAAATTATTCAAAACTCTTACTGATTACCAGCTGCACATGTACCACCACTGTTTTAAATCTGGGTCAGCCAACATTCCCCAAGTAAATATAGTCAAGCAGGTCCAGTTTTTTCAGTTCTCACTCAGATTTCCATCCTCATCCAGCATCATAGTTTTGATACAGGAATGGAAATGCATGCAAAATTTCATGTCTCTATTAAAGCTGGTCCTTCTTTTCAGTAGCAACCCAGACTGCTAAGCCAGAGGGGAAGTGATGTCGTCCCTGCCCGCCAGGTAGGCATGCCCCATCTCTGCATATGCATAGGCAAAAGGCACACAGATTGCCTTTTGGCCCTCTCCAAAAACACCCTTCCAATTTATTAGACCCAAAGTTACAATGGAAGAGGAGAGAGGAAAACAGTGAGGACTAATTTTCCAGACTAAGAATCTAAATCCAGGTGCTCTCTCCTTGTACTACATTACCATCTGCACCTATGTTTGTAGTGTAGCAGAAAACCTTTTGCTTTCCTTCCTTTCTCTTTAGTTCAAACTGAACAACAAACTTCCAAACCCAGCAGCTCAGCCATAGCCCAGTAGGGCACTGAAACACTGATGAGTTTGTCCAAAAACCTGGAAGGAGACTGATATACCAGTATAAGAAATTGTTTCCCCTTCCCCAGGTAATGTGGTGCCCAGGGAAGTGAAGGTTCACCTTTTGGGCTGGAAAGGGTGAAGAAAACCTTGAGCCACTCCAGCAGCTGAAGGATCAATGCATGTCTGACTTACAGGCATGGCTTTTCTAGGTTAGACACAGGATGTCTGGTTTTCTACTTGCACACCCATATGGTAAATAATACGATGTCTATAAAGGGCAGGTGACAACGTTACATGTGTAGGCAAAAACCATTAATAAAGGAGCAGGCTCAAGGCCTGTCGTTTCCCATACAGGCTGTGTGTTTTCCATAGAGTGTCTCCCTGCAGTGCCTTACCCCTGCCCTCTCACATCCCCTCTTCCAGCTGCCTGACATGCCCGACGGGGCACCCCGCCGTGTATCTCTCAATTGCTTCTCATGAGTAAGGACATTATTTTTGATCCAAACTAATATGTAATTATCTATTTCAGAATGTTTTATTAGGAATTAGGACCCTTTTTATATTTTAACCAAACATATTCATTTCACAGCATGTTAAAAATCATTTTCTCTCTCCTAACTGTGTTTATCCTTTCTCTGTAATATTTCACAGCTGAAGTCCTTTTCTAAGAGAGCTTGAAAAATATTATCTGGTTATTTTTTTTTTTTTTAAATTGAGCATATATGGACAAAATCTGCCCTCTCCTTTCTTGTCCTTAGCATTCTAAAATGTACCTGTGTTCAAATATTAAGAAATAAAACAAATATAAATTATGCATTTTCCAAGTTAATTTAAAATGCATTATGCACTGCTTTGTTCTCTGGAATTAGTATTATTAAGGGGACAGATCTGTATGGATTAATTTTGAGTCAGTTTATTCACTTCTTTGTAATTCAGTGGCAAGAATTTCTGTCCCCAGGCATCAAATTAAAATTTTTACTGTAAGTAACACATACACAATATAGACCTTTTTGTATTGTTTCTTTGTTTTTCTATCAGACAACGTATTTACATATTGCATTATTTCACAAAACCACCTCTTTCAAAGTAAACAAAAACTTCCCCCCTTCTTGAAGATTATTTTAATGTTCCCATTGTCATTGTACCCAACAGGAACCTGGTTCTAGTTTCAAGGTTTTTTTCCCTTTCCATCAATAATCACATAATATTTAGCTGTGTCTTCCCTGAGAGCTATCACAAACTGAATAATCATCCAATATCTCTTTCTTTCCAAATATTTTTGGTGGTGTTTGAGCTGCTGCTTCACAATTATTTTTTTTTTAAAAAGCAAGCTATCCAATAATCCTTTTAAAATAATGTTTTACTGCAATAATTCTTTGCACTTACATGTTTTAAATCTTTATTTTTCCCTAAACTGAGCAAGAAAATAGAGTCTGCTTTCTTAATTAGTCTTCTTTAAACAAAATATCCTTTCATATGCACTAATAAAGACTAAGGATCATTTCTCTCTTGTTTAAATAACTGCTTGCTGTAGTATAAAATTGTAAGAGACATGATGCAGATCAAGATGCTGGCTTGAAGTGGAGAAGAGGAACAAGCAGTGCAATAATAAGCAGATTTTAATGATTTACTATAAATCAGCATTTTTGCTCTGTCAGTGAGATTGAAGAGGCAGACAGCTCCTCACATGTCTGCCTAGCAAATGTCTTCCTGATGAATCATGTGCTCTGAATCACTGATCACAACATTCAAACAGCACATCCAAATAATGAGGAAAACATATACACAGCATTCTTACAGCTAGTCTAAAACTGCAGGAATATGTGTTTTTAGTGGTGTGGTAGTTAAACCCCTACACTGATACTGTGTCTGTTCAGCAGAGGGTAATATAAGGTTAACTATTGATGCCCTAGCTTTGCTTCTCCTCGTTAAATCAACGGGGAAAATCTAATCTTTACATACTCTGCAGGAAAAAAAAGGAGGCAAAAGTGGATAAAAATGTATCTTTTTAAATACTTTTCAGCAGAGAAATGCGTCAGCTACTCATTGAGGGAAACGTTACTGCGATTAATTAGGACACTACCAAGGCTATTGTTTTATGCAGGGTAGTTCAGATGACCACTGTTAATAATTTCAGTTGGTCACTAAGGTAATAGTGGTTATAAAATGTTATGCATTGCATGCCCTAATGTACATCGATTCTCCTCGCACTCCTGCCAATGGTTTCAGGTAACCAAATAATTGTCATCAAAATCCCCTGCAATGGGGGCGTCTCACAGGTTCTCCATAGCAAAACAGAGGTTTTTAAGGATGACTTGGATACAGTGAGGAGTTCACAGAGGTGAATGGGATGAGGTGCAGCCCCAACAGCTCTGGGAGAACTAAGGAATGAGCTGCAGAGTGTGGTCTGGTTTCAGCCTTTGCAGGCAACACTCCCACGAGCAGTAGTGGGACTTAAAAAGCATTAGACAAAACCTGCCCGAGCAAATATGGAAGCTGACTCACCTCTCCCTCTTGGGTTCAAGAAGGCTGATAATGTGCCCAGTAGTAGAAAGGGTGACAATTGCTGTCCCCACTTGCAGGAGATGCTCTGGAGAGGCTCTCACACCGCCACAGCTGAGGGAGGGAAGGCCCATTTGCAGGTCAGCCTGGAAGACCTTGTCCTGCAGCTCACTAGGTTGGCTGTTGGTGGGTAAAATAAGGACTTCAGCTTCCAGCAGTCTCTGTCCTTTAGCCTGTTATTAACATCATCATTTATCCAGAAAACAGTTATGAAAGAAATAATTCTGTATTAGTGGGAAACTTGGATTTAGAGACTTGGAAAAAAAATATTCAAAGTTTGGTTGTAGTGATCCTTTGAAAGATAGTAACTTGTCATTCTGAGTTTTTTAGACCGTAACTTTTGCATTTATTACTAATTTTCTGCACTGGTCTAAGTGCACTGTGCACATTTACTTTAAAATATGTTAGTACCATTTACGTACATAGTATTTGCAGTTCAAGTCATCCTTGTGCAGACTTAGTAAAAGGTTTCTTCTGGAGATCCTGCAGATGAACTTGCACTGGAAATCCACTGATGTTTTTTCCTCCATGTCCCTGTGTCCTGCCACCCATTTTATGCAGAGTCACAATATGTTTCTGCAAAAAGCTGCTGTCCATTGTTTGAAGATGTGAAATTCAAAGTCTCGCCTTTTCCGGTTTGCACTCAAGGGAAAAAAAAAATAATGGGCTTTTAAAACAATAAAATATCAATGTATTTTAAACATGACCATGTCAGGCTCAAAAATGTTTTTGAAAAGCATATCCATTTGTTTAATTTGAATAAGAACATACTTAATTTCATGGTCATTTGGTTAAAGCAGTTATTTTTATTAATGTGTTATTGAGCTAGAGGCTGAGGGCACTGGTCAGTTTGCTACTGTATAACTCACTCGCTTGGAGAATGAAGTCTTGCAGTACAAAGGGGAAAACTCATATGTGCTATTTAGGCATCACAATGGTATATTTGATCTGTGTTCTTATTTTATTCAAAGTAAGGAGAAGAAAAAAACAAACGCTCAGACTGCTGATTTCTGCAGAAAAAATCTGCAAATGAACTGTTCTATTAGCACAAATGTACAAAAGTCTTTAGAACCTCTCTCTTCAAAAGCATAATTAGGTATTTATTTCAGACATACTAACATCTTTGCAGTAGCTAATAAGATGCAGCCCATTTGAATATTAATATAATAAATGATTAAATTAAACAGCAAGATTCAGACTCAGAAATAGCCTTTATAGGTCCCAGGGGGTCACTAAAACTGTATTCCATTTCTTCCTACAGTTAACATAGTACAAGGGACATGAATGCGTAAAGCAATATTTGTCTTATGAAACATGGAGTTTTATATTGTGCTATTCAGTTTTATTACTCCACAGTTTGAAGCTGAGGCCTGTGATGAAGTCACCATGCTGGGACCCAACAGCAACTCTTCCTGTTTCAGTGCTTTTTGGCATCAAAGTGACGCATCGTTGCTTTGGCAGAGGCAAACCTCATGGCAGGCTACATATAAATAGGTTAACAATGTTGACGTGTGATAAACTAATAACAACACACACACACAAAAAAAAAAAGTTGCTGTAAAGTAAATGGCTGAGGAATTTTTCATCTGTACATTATTATGTATTTATTATTAATATTATGTACACAATAATGTGCAGAATTAATATCAACGGCACAGGGATGATAGGTTAGGCTTATTTTTTTCCCCCTGTACACCGGATAAAAGAAAAATAGGCAAAGTAGGCAATTATAATTGGCCATTATTCCAATAAAGGTGTTTCCCTTCTCAAATTAGTCCATGAAAACTGCACACTATCCAAATCCCAGGAACCTGAGAGGTGTTAATAAACATCTGGTCATGGTTTTTGCTTAATTAGCAATCCTTAGTTTGGACTGAAGTCTGTTTATGTAAAACAAAACACACGTACACACACAGAGGCACACACACACTCTCTCTCTGTTGCTCCCCCCTCATAACAATAACAAAAAAAAGGGGTTTTTGTTTTGTGAGCCACAGCCCTTCAGCAGTCCAAAGCAGCTTCTTGTAAGTGCTCGGTGGGAGAATTGGATTTTTAAGTCTTATCATTTGTCAACACAGCAGAATAAAATGAAAGCTATTTGGATTTGTCTGTTTCTGTTCATTTTACCCGACTAATGTCACCTCAATCAGCCCTACAAAATCCTGGTATTTTATTGGAAACTAAATTACCATTTTTAAATGCAAAAAGAAATTGCGTACTTACTACAGGTTACTGAAAAATGCCATTTTATTATTCTTAGCATCCCAAATCTTACAGCACCATCTCTCTAAGGAGCAGCATTGGCAGGGAGGTAATGGATAAACATGCAACTGTGCTTGCAAGACTATACTGTCTAAATTAGATAAAAGAAAAGTAGGAAGAAAACTCCAAGATAAGTGGTACAAAGTAAATCAAAACAAATCATCTTACCAAACTTTATTCGCATCTGATACCATTTTTAGAAATTAAGGTCAGTTTTGTGGAACTAATAGGGAGTTACACCTATATATCTTGGGCACCATGACAATGCTTGAGAGGAAGATTTATACACTATGGTTGCAGATGCAGAAGAAAGATATGAGAGATCAAATGGAAGTGCATGATAACAAATGAAAAATGGTCCCCACAGCCTATAAATTAATTGAGAAAAGAAGGTTGTCATTATTTGAACATGCTTTAAAATAAGGTATGGGGTCCAGATGGCAGAGAATAGATAGGCCAACAAAGTTTGAGTAATTGATGACTTAAAAATAAAACAAGATCTTAAAGAAATGAATCACGTTGGGAGAGTTAGAGGAGGAATATTAGATGAAAAAGCACAAAAACTCCTCGAAACTTCAGAGCAAAAATCAAAGTATAGGAAAACAGACACATTTTTTCGTGAAGGATCTAAATAAATGTAAGTAATAAATATTTCAGGCAGCAATTGTATCCCCATTAAGGACACTTTTCTATTGTCGTTTCATTAACCTATTCAGCTTTGTTTTCAGGATTTTATTTCTCCTTTTTTTTTTTGTGTGGTCCAAGTTTTTTTTTAGGAATAAACAGAGAGAAATTAACAAAGACTGTGCTATAAAAATCACAATTACCATTTCTGCTCCCAACACTGTCGTTAGCTCATGGGGTCACTGCAGAGAGCCCTTTGGTAAACAGTGACACACTTCCAGAGCTTATTGTCTGCATTTACAGTGCCCCATACCCAGCAACAAACAGCCTGTGCTGCTTAAACCTAAACCTTGCCTCAGTTTCAGGTTAGTGGGGTCAGGCAGGTCGGGGAGGAAGTGACAACACTTGCATGGGTCTTATCCATGGGGTTTTATTCCCCTTAGCCTTCCTTTCCCTTTCTCCATTCTTATTCTTTGGCCCCATGCTGAAGGGGTGGGAGCACATCCCTTTAAGCAGTACATCAGTATTATGCAATGCCAGGTAATAAATAAATAAATAAACTGTGTCCAATTTTACTATTTTTGCCTTTGAAATGTCCCCCATCTATCCACAGAGGTGGTGTAAACATCTGCATGGGGGCAGGTGAGTGTGCCTGCAAGGAGATGTGTGTATGTGCTCGCATATGTATCTGCACTTTGTGTGTGTGTATGCATGTGTGCATTTTCCATATTTATCGCTTTTCAGTACATTAGAGCATTTAGTACTTTGGAAGGCACTCATCCAAACAGAGCTCCATGTAAATGCACAGTGTACAAGCCAAGAAAGAACGGCTCCAGGCTGATAGAAACCTCAGAAGTATGTTAAATCATAGTACTCAACTGTTCCTCATTAGAACACTCCTCATTTCTTTTTTTTTTTCCCTTCCACTTAAAAAAAAAATAATTTTTCCTCAAAGCCACTTACTTCGATGCTGCACTCTAGGAGCATATTATGAATATTCAGATTGGAAATAGAGCACCATCTAATAACGTGGAACACAAAGGAACCCTGAAATGTATTCAGCCTCTTATTTACATTGTTATGAGAGATATTGCATTATCAAACAATGGCTCCGTTCCACGCTGCATCCGTTACCCCTTGCATTAGGCTCCTTGGGAACTTATTATTGATGACAAAAATGCATCTAATGAGAGGCTGCAGAGTTGCTAAATGTATAGGTAAGCTATATTGCCTATAAGAAAGATAGCCCTAAAGGAAAAAAACATCAAAGCCTGAGAGCTGATTTGTTCAGAAGTGCAACTGAGATGGGAAGAAAAGCAAACTTGGGGACCTTCCCATCATCGCACACAATGATGTCATTAAGGTACATTAATCTCAAGAAAAATATATACAGGGAAACTAAAACGTGACCCTCAGTGGGGAAGGCAAGCAGAAAGGCTTGAAAATATTCAGAAGGCAGAAATAGAAGGCAACAAACATTTCAAGGGAAAGATAGTTGCCAGCAGGATTGATTTGAATACTCAAACTGGTGATTTATTTTTCATGCTTCTCATAAAAAGAAGAGAGCCTTTCTTTCCCCTCCTCTCCCCCTCGCTCTCCTGCTCGTTCCCAGGCAGGATGAGGCTCTCTGTGCCCATTGAGCAATGGCTGCCCTTTCACAGACACCACAAATGAATGCAGGATGGTGGATGGACCAATTCAAACACTTTACCAGGAGTATATAAAAAAATGGGATAATCCACATTCTTTGCATTTGTAACAGAAGAAAGGGAAAAAGGACAATTTCATTAAAAGTCCAGCCTCTGTAAAGAGAATGTTAAATAGTTTCTTACCCAAAACCCAAACTGCTTTGAATGCAAGTCCTGCTTTGCCCTTAACTGAAATGAATTTTCACAAATCCGGCTGTACATAGAGAAAGAAAATGAAAGACAAAATATTTACTCATGGACTCAATAGTCCCCTTTTTGAAAGGGAGGGGTTTAACTATTGATTTTTTAACAATATAAATTTAGCATATTTCACATGATCCATTACATTCCTTAGAACCATTAAGATGCAGTTTACATGATTTATTCAGAATAAGGTCCACTTTTAGCTATATTTAAGTCTCCTATTTGTTATTTAACATGTGTTTAATGTTTTCTGTCCCTGCTGTGCACAGCTGCAAGCTGCTATTTTTTGGCAATTTTTGTGACTGTGAAGTGATTTGTGTCTTTGAATCTCACCTTTCTATTCTATGGCCTGCTGTTTTGATTTTTTTCTAAACTTTAAGAAATAAGTTGCACTGTGTTATGACCTTTACTTCACTTCATGGAAGTAAACAAGAAGTCTAAAAGTGCCATTAAAAAATCATGGCAGGTATCCTTATGGGGTAGCTACAAGGACACATATGTAATTGATTTAGCATTTTGTGACACTGTAATTCAAAGCAGTTTAAGGAAAACCCTCTAAAAATCCAGTAATGACATAGAAACTACTAATTGAGTGCTGGCAAACACTTCACTCACCACTTACAGTCTAGGCATATAAATCCTCCATAGCAGGGAATCTTCCATACAACTTCTTTAAGATTTTTTCAGCTGCTCTCAGTTAGAGAAAATCTGACCAGAAAATAAGTTGTTATTGTTGTACAGCATATTTAAAATATCCTACTTATTTTTACAGTCATAAAGCAGACAGAGCATGATGTTGAAGTGCATCAGATAGATACAAATGATTGTGGGGAATTTTGTAGCAAAAGAACTGTCACGGCATAAGGACCCTGGTATTTCAATTGGTTTCCCAGGCACAAAACTTTTGAAAAGCAATAATAATGAATGATGGCAAAGCATGACAGCTAGAGCAGTGTAATTGTCTTTTTTTTTTCCTTTTTTTTTTTTTTTTGTATTAGATGGGACTTTCCAAAACATGGCTATGAGCAATTGTGAAAGTTTGCTGAAACGCAATGAATTCATCTCCAGTCACAGTAATCCTGTGCCATGACTGTGAACCCCCCAGCCTGTGCAGGGACCCCCATACCTGCATTCTGCAGACACCTCACACCCTGCCAGTGCCTGCCAAAGCCTGTGCCCACCTCAGTGTGCCTATTGCACTTGGGGGTCCCAGACATGGTGCAGAACCTGACCCCAACCCTGGCAGACATGACCCCCTGTCCCTTTCCCCATGGAGATGGAGCTGCTCAGGGTGGGAGCCCCAGGGCCAAATATCATTGAGGGAATAAGAAGCACCACAAATGCTTAATATTCATCTGTCTCAAACACCTTCAGACTGATGAGTGGCTCCTACAAACACGCACACAGTGCTGCCTTCTCCACTTATGGCTTTCCATGCAGAGGTCAGTGCACCCGCAGCCTCCCCGGCATCCCTCGCCTCTTCACCCACTCCCTTTTCCTTTGGCCACCTCTTGATTTCGAGGAAATGAATCAGTATCTCTCTTGCAAATTCAGATCTGCATATAATTCATGGGCAATGAATGTGCAATGTTCATATAATGATCTAAAAAGGCAGTTAGCAGTGCATAATGCATATGCTGGTACATATTCCTTTTTTATGTGGAGTAAGATGTGGGAATGCTTTGTGGTGTGCTGAAACCTCAGAAATGTGGGCAGGTGAGTCACACTCCTATTTGGAAGGTTCATATTCCACGTCACCAGTAAATATAATGAAAGTGAAACACTGTTGGGTGTATTGAGGGTATTTGTTGTTGCTCTTTATGATATCTCTGGATAATTTCAGTGTCTATCAAACGGCTACCTTAATTGATAGGAGAGCATTTCCCCTTAACAATTTGAAGCAAATATAGTACGTAAAATTCCTGTATCAATTTGAATACATCTACCTGTAAGTGGCAAACTTAGTAACTTCATTTATCTGATTTTAATGAAAATGGAAAATGCACTGCTATATGACTTTAAAAAAAAAGTTAAATATAAGTTATTACTGTTTGATATATGTTCTCCATCCTTTTCTAGGATCTATAAGAGAAAGCCATGTTGAAACAGTTTAATGCAATGCCTTTAACTTATCTAAACCACATTCAACTGACTGCACTGGGAAAATTGAATCTTTTCCTCACAATCTTAGTGACATGAAAAATATATAATACGGTAAATGATTAATGCAGTTATAAACTATACCTGAGATAAGATTTAAGTATTCATATTTCTATCATGTTAATACAACACGATAAACCCATGAAGCAAACTTGACCATAGCATTTGTTATTCTGTCCAGTGTTCAATTATTCTTTGTCCAAATACAATTTAGGAGCTTGCTGGAATACATTCTCCGGGTACAAAGCATTATGTGCTACAGTGAGATAATCAAAGCAGTGGTCAGCAACTGTAGACCTCGATCCAGTACACTCAGAGCTGCAAAATAAAAGGGAGCCCAGAACATAACCACATGCAGGTTTTTTTTATTTTGGTTGTCCAGCATATGTCATTTACAGATAAAAGCCTTATTTTCCCTTGATTCTCTAATATTTCACTCAAAGCTTTATGTTTTTAGGCAAATCTAAGTTGTTGTAATCACAGATGTGCTTAGCAACTACCAAGGCAATTTCAAACCACATTGCTTTAATAACTAAGCTCTTCTAATTTCTGCAGCAAGGGTCAACATGGGAAACACTTGTATAGAGCTCTGAATGATACCAAGAGAAAAAATGAGCCCACGCTGATGAGTGTTTTGGTGCTTTGATGGGCATTTTATTACAAGGATCTTGTGCCTCCATGTAAATAATAACCAATTGTCCTGTAGACAGGCAGCATTCCTAGCAGGAAAGCACAAAGCTGCAAGACCGGGTAGGAAATCTGTGGATCTGGCCAGCAGCTTTGCAGTGGGTTACCTCAACTTGCCCTTTTGCAAACCCACTACAAAATTTCATTTTCAAAGGTGCATTTCTACCCTTGAATGAAAGGTGAGACAATTTTGAAATTAGATCAGACAATAAATAAAGTGATGCAGGTATTTTACAATTTTAACACAGCTTTGTGCAAGCAGTTGGAGTAGGTGATATCCAGAGGTCCCCCTAAATTATTCCATGATTTAACGAATGCAACCCTTGGCAGCATTGCTTTTAAAGTGCCTGCTGCTCCAAGCCCTTGTCCCACAACTCCAGGCACTGACTCACCATCCCCGTGTATGGACATCCCAGATGTATCTCCTGCTGTGATGACCCACCTTAACCCACCATGGTAGACTGGAGTGTCCTCAGGGACAGCTGAGAATTCCTTTGAGCTCTCTGAAAGGTTGATGGTTTCTGAGCTGGAATTGGTAATAAAAGCTAAAGGTTCCTTAAAAAGCTACTCAGAAAAAACGCTGAAGATGAGCAGGATTTAACAATGAACTTTTTTTTTTTTTGGTCAAAGCTTTCATTGAAAAATTAAATTGCCAGGAGTTTTACTGTTTTATTTGCCCCCCAACTCTGCTGTCAGCTGAAGAGCTTTTGATGAAAACATATTTTTGAAATGAGTATAGAAGCCAGCTGGGACAGCCAGGCAAGGTCCTTTGCTAAGCTAATCTGTCACTGCTAAGGTTTGGATGGGAAAGCATTCAGGATGATCTGAGGTTTGCCTAGCTTTCAGAATGGTAGGTAAGCTTAATAGCCATATTTTAAATAATACTGCTACACTACATCACATTGCAAATATGCCCTGTAATCAAAAGGAAAAAAAACCAAACCAGGGAGCTGACAGAACTAGAATAGAATATAATACACTTCTCTGGGTGGAGTTATTTTATTTTCCCAAAAGGAGACACAAGCTCTCTTTAATTAAATAGGCCTTAAGAATACAAACAGCATCAGAAATGATAAGCAGAAATTAAATACTTCCCATTACTTGTTTAAAATTTGAGTACGCTGCAATAATTCTTTATTTCCATGACATTAATTTTATGGGCTCTTTCACTTTCTATTTGATCAGAACTTCTACATATGATAGTTATCAGCATTTCAAACAAGAAATCATACATGAGTATATATATACACCAGGATACTGATGCTAATGATGGTAGTGGGACATTTTTACTTAACAATTAAAAAATGACACAATTTTTGGAATAGCAACAGGACAAGAGAACATAGACTCACGTTGCACCAGAGGAGGATTAGGTTGGACATCAGGAAGAATTCCTTCATGGAAAAGGTGTTTAAAGATTGGAACAGGCTGCTCAGGGAGGTGGTGGAGTCACCCTCCCTGGAGGAGTTCAGGAAACAACTGGAGGTGGCACTCAGTGCTCTGGTCTGGTTGACAAGGCAGGGATCAGTCAAAGGCTGGACTAAATGATCTTGGAGGCCTTTTCCAACCTAAATTATCCTGTTATTCCAATTGGCCAGCCCCAGCAGACAGACACCATTATTGCTCTGATGAAATGTGGTGCCACATGCAGCTGTTTAAGTAGGTATTGATATCAGCATTTGCTTCTATAGACACTGATAGTAACTCCATTTGCATTTCTCTGTATGTATTTTCATGTATATATGTAAATCTGACCTGTAATAAATATTTAATTTCTATCACATATTCCTCATTTACTTTTATGCCTGTTGCAAAACTTCTAGAAACACAAATGGCTTCTTGTCATGAGCAAGATATGTCAAGTGTATTCCTTTCTGTAACACATTTACATTTCTCAGGTTTTCTAGCTTGGTTTGTGCTACTCTTAGCGAGGCAAACTCTTGCACACGGACTTAACATCCTCACAGCAATCTTAGAACAATTTCAAAACATGCCTATGGTAATCCCATTATCACACAAGCTTGCAGTGACAAAATGATCTCAGTGCAAGTCTGCAGTGACCCTCTGGAAGGCAATACCATTCTAATGAGAGATTATACAGGTAAAATGAATTCAGCAAAAACACACATCATGTTTAAATTTCAGTGTAGAGCCCTGATGAAATGATAAAATCAAGTTCACCTTTATGCTAAATTACGTTCATGTTAAATGCAAGGGTAGGATGTGAGGAGCTATGCTCAAACGACTTGTAGCAAAAGTGATGTAAAATACAAAGGGGCTCAAATAGGTCCAGAATGGAAATCCAACCAGTTTACAGAAAAAAAAGCTCAACAGAATTGTTCAAATGTGGCAACTTCGGGGGGGTGCAATGATAAAACCAGAAGCTGCCCAGAAGGCCAGGGATGCACCCAGCAATGAAGCCCAACACTTCTGCTCTGCTACCCAGTTGTGTCACCTCCCACCTGTGGGCACCTTCCTCATCATCTGTGAATCCTAAGCCACTTTCAGCCTTCCACCAACCCACTCGTGATTACTCTTTATCATACCTTCTCAAAAGGGCAGTGCAAAATCAACACTGAATTCATTAATTTATTGATTAAAAGAGAGGAGAGGAATACATGAGCAACTTCCAGAAACTCTCCATAAAACTCTTTGGCTCTTACCTCATCCTGCAGGAGCAGAGCAGACCCAAAGGCTGGGACCCCATTTGGCCAAGGATGCAGTGATCTTTCCTCAGGGAAACAGATGCTTCCCTACACCTGATTTAGATTATTATCCACCTTACCAGAGTAATCATTGCCCTCCCCAGCACACAGTACATCATCAGGGGCAACAGGGCACTGCTGAGATGAAAGGAGGTTTTGCTGGGCTGGTTTGCAACATAACCAGGTGAGGTGACACCCCCGGCCAGCACCCCCAGAGAGCCACCTCTTTGCCAGATGTGTAGGAAACACAAGTGCATGGAGCAATATTTTGGCAAGTGATGGGTGGAATCATTCTCAGCCAGCATTAAATATGTAAAGTCATCTATGGAGCCTGCACTAGTCGCTAAGCTACATCCTTTTTTATAATCAGTGGAGACTATAAATCCAACTCATTTGACCAATACTAAGACTCTGTCTTAGCACAAACTGCCCTGTTTCACTCCACTGACTTTAAAGGGTAACTAGCTCAGACTTAATTGTCTAACTTTTAGACATCAAAGTCAAGGAAGATTAATATTATCTACCCAATATTCCATGGATGTCAAACTGAAATGAGCAAAAATAAGGAGAGACTAGTCAAACTATTTCCCCTTTTGATAATTAGGAACTGCAAGATGTTTACTTACAGAATATGCCTTTCAGAAATAACTTCAATAAATCTGTGAAGCTGTCAAGTATTGCAGATGTTTTGTATCTACATCTGTAGGGATTTCATAAAACTTATTAAAAACCTTCACACATGTAGCTTGGGAAAGCCCTTCTGGATGAAAAGATGGTTTCCAGGGATAGCCTGTTCTCCTCAAGCTTTTTGAATACTGTTGGGTTAGAAAGTATGATTTTTCTACTTTGAACCTGAGCTGCCTATGTAGTCTTGAAGTAAAACAGTAGGAAAAGTACATAAATCTTAATGCTAAAATTAAGAATTATCTTGCATCAGTGGTCATATCTGGGATGAACCACTGGAAGTCCCCCACAACCTGTCTTACAGGTAACAGCTGTCTGAAAGTCTCCAGGAGAGTTGCCTGTGTGTCATTTGATCCCTCTGAAGGAAAGATCAATTGGACATATTCAAGGAGAGTGGCCTGAGACCTGACAGATCCAAGTTTAAGAACAGGCCAAACAAAGTCGCAGTTCCTTATGTCCAATGATTTTCCCAGCCAACCAACACAGGGCAGTAAGGAAAAAATCAAGGAAAGCTTTCCTGTGTTACTGCTTTCACAAGTGTCTCAAAGTGATTGACAGCGTTCATATTCTCATTATGGCATCTGCAGATAATGAGGTACCGAGGCACAGGAATATCCACTGCTAGAGCATGCCAGGAATATTATCACTGACGTTTGAGCAAAAACATTGCAATTCCACACAATACCTCTACATCTTCGAAACGTCAAAACACAGCCAGATGCTGGAGCCATGGCTGCTGAAATCACATGGGTTAGCTGGTGTATCTTGAAAGAATTATTAGAGATGTAAGGTATCCATTAAGCCAGTCAGGACTGTGGGTTTTAATTCTGCAGATAAGAGTATGCTCTCCCCAGAATTTAAAGACTCTCTCTATTCCTCCTTTAGAAATCTTTGTAATTTTCTATAAACAAGGCTCAAAAACTGTCTCAAGTGTTGTCAGAAAGACTTTTCTGAGTCAAGGAAGGAGCCTTATGTTTCTAAGCTAAATGGCAGCTAAAACAACTCTCTTGAGGGAAGGTTGCAGATAACATTCAGTCTCAGACAGCTGAGATGGTCCTGAAACGGATGGCTCAGGGCTAACTCTGCCACCAACCTACCAGAGTGTGACCTTTGGCAGGATACTGTGCCACAGCAACCCTCTCCTGGCTCCGGTGCACACCACCTGGTCAGCTGCCAGGCTCTGAGCCAAGTGTCCTTCACCCTTCAGAGCTGAAGATGGAAGGGAAGGACAAGAGACAGAATAACCACACACAAGTGCACATGCCCATGACTGACCTGCAGGACATGCCTACAGCTTCAGTTTTAAGCACAGTAAGGTGCAGAACAACTTTTCAAATCTGGAAATTAGGCACAGAAGCTCCTTTAAAATTCTATTCCTGGAAGGTGTGGAGGTCACATCTAGGAAATACAGTGCTGCCAGCATCAACAGGGTTGCTCCAGCTGTGCTGGGCAGAGCACAGGGCACGGAGTGAGCAAGCAGCTCCTCCCTGCCTCAGGGAAAATGCTCTGAATGCATAACAGAACAATGCTGGAAATGCACACCTTCTTTGCTCCTATCCTCCCTCTCTCAGGAGCTGACTGTAGAGGTGGGGAGGGAACTGCCAACACCTACTGCTGCCTTACCCTTGAGACGTGAGAGATGCCGAAGCTGGGACACCTCCCAGCTCCATCTTCCTCATTGTCACTGAGTGTTTTTATGGCCTTAGCAGGAACCCCATGACTTTTTCTTGTCTTTGAACACAGGTCTGGCATAGGTGGCCTTAGAATGGGAAGGTTTCCCTAGGAGGAATAGGTGTCCTTAGCCTGAAAGCAAGCAAGCAGATCTTCACACACATAACAGAAAGAAAGGATGTCTTGACACATCTTTGCAATGTCTTTGGATGTTACAGCTGCCTTTTTCCCCTACCGTGCCTCTGCTGTTTGACCCTTGTCCCAGCTAAAAGCACAAAACATGTTAGGTGCAAACTAATATTTTCAGTCCTGCTGCTGCAATAGCCAGTGATCCACAACAGCCTTGTAGTCATGGAGCCTGTGTGGGGACGTGTGTGAGCAAACACAGGGAGATTTGCAGAAGGCCTTCATTCAAAACTAGACAGCTCTGCATAGGGTCAATATACAGCCTTCTTTCTTCTAAAGAAATTGTTTCTCCAGATGGATATCAAAACTTCAGTCAAACGTTCCGTAGAGATGAAGAGCTTAGAAAAAATCACTGTGGCTAAAAAGAAGTTAGTAAAAGAGCTGAGACTGCTTCTATTCCTTTACGTCACCCATAAGTTAAACTGCAGCAGGTGTACTGAAATGAAAATGTACACTAGCACATTCATTGGATTGGGGTTTGCACTCATTTAAAAGGCTTCTTTCAAAAAAGTCCACATTAAAAACACTAAATGTTTCCTAGATAACAATCCAAAAGAATCTCACAGCAATAGGCTACTAAATCCCCATAATATTGCATGCCAATACTTCTAAGTTATTTTTGTGCCAAAAATCTGAAAAAAAAAAAAAATCACAGCGTGTCTTAAATGAAAATTACAGAAGGATTTATAATGTTTAGGAAAACAAAGCAATGTGCTCTGGCAGGTCAAACAACATCCTGAGATGTAATATTTTGCTAAATACTAAATAAACCTTTTTTAATTATGACAAGAAGAAAGTCTGATGGTTGAAATGTGACAAGTTTCCGTTCACCGTGTTGTTCCACCTCAGCCTCCAAGTGTGACTTTGGTCATACTATTGACCCTCTGCTTCCCATCTGCAAACTGGAAAGGTGACTCCCTTCACACTCTCCTGGCCCAGCTGCTCTAATGAGGCAGCAGCTCTGCTCCTGCTCAAAGCACAGATGTTGGTGAGGTCTCCATGTCTGGCTGTAACACAGCCAATAACTGATAAAATGAGGGAGTCTTTTTTTTTCAGAATTACAGGAGAATTCAGTAAAAAAAAAATACCAGAGGCCTTAATCAAGTATATTCCTAGCACCAACCTGGAAACATGCTATACTTCTGTTAGAACCGGTCTACCTTATGAAAATAATAAATCCTACGTTTTGATGAGGGCTTTCTTTTTTTTTCTCCATGTGCTTAGAGATTTTCTATGCTTTGCCACCAAGTGCCACACTAAATGTTGAGCCCTTTCTGCAGCTTGTAGCTAAGAGGGAAGAAAATAATGATGTCTCCTAATGACAGCTGTCGACGGGATTTGTGGGAATGACAAAGCTTTCTGGAAAACCCAGTGTACAAAATGCTTGACCCAACTGTCATTACTTCTGCCTGGCCCAGCCACTACCTCCTGCACCAGGAGCCCACTCCTGTGCTGGCTGAGGTGAAGGCAGTGTGGGATAGGCAGTGAGAGAGAGCAGGGCAGCTGCAAACAAAAATCACCCTGGGGAGGGTTACAACTAGATAAAGTTTTCAACAATAAGATTCCAGAGACTGCTGACTGGAGAAAAGCTCAATATTTTAGTCTCAGTACAAATTTGCTTCAATCTTATACAACTCCCATGCAGCAGCATCCACAGCTGCATGCTGTAAACAACAAACAAATCTATTTCCATCAGCCCTGCTGATGCTATGAGAAAAGTGCCTGAGCATAAGACATGCACAGATGTAGAGTCTCACCTGAGCCTAGTGCTGCCCTCCATTTGGCCCCTCTAACTTAATATCGTTGTTACAAAGCTATTGGTCTCCTGGTAGCGAGCTGGCTCAATGCAGAGCCTCTTCTTCCAGCTAATCTGACAACTCCGATCCAAGAAGCATCAAGGGCCCAATTAAGAAGACACATCTTATCAAGGAGCTTATTTTGCATAACAGAATACAAATGACGAATAAAAATTTAATGTTTAATAACTTAGTACAAAGAGGGCTGTTGATATAGAATGCCTGGAATTTTTATGGCGGCTGTCAGACTTGTGATAAAACTGTTATATAGGAACACTTGGCAAAAAACAGCGTAGAATTTTTCAGTAATGGTGTGTGCATGATATTGCATTAATTCTTGATAGGAAAGTAACTGTAAGCCTGGGAATCAGCCAGTTTGAGTTTCACTGTAAGATGATTTTTTTTCTTTTGAAGGACATCTAAATACATTTTAATGAAGAGTTAGCTGAAAGGATAGTCAGTACTTCATAAATGCATTTGTGTGTTTGCTGAAGTCCAGAAATTACAGGCAAATCACCATAATCCCTCTGGGTTCAGCATAACTTTGTCAGATTCAGTGATGTGGCTGCAGTTTGCAGTACCCATCACTAATGGATGGAAGGCAGTAGGCTTAAAGAGGAAGGAGAGGTTATCTGTAAGGCTTTGCCCTTGCTGAATAGGGGCATTTCTTCGATTTACTTGCGCCGTATGGAAGAGCTGAACACCGATGTAGCTCTTCTCTGACTTTGAAGATCATAATCTGAAGGAAAGGTTGATTTGCCTTTGTTCCTACAACTGCAATTTATACATTAGAAGTCCTTCATGCTAATGAGAAAGAAAAATTTTGTGCTTTATGTTCCGATACAAAAATCAGTTCTTCAAACAGCAGGTATGCATTGTATTATCAAAGAATTATTGCAGCCTCTGTAATACCATATTCTGTAAATACATCAATACCAACCTGGAAAAAAAAGAGGTTCAGAGCTTCTTTTAACCATTTTCAGAAAACTGATGCTCTTGCACAGGTTTGAAATGTTTGCATCATATTCTGATGAATTTGCCATACACCTTAAGCCTTTCTGTAAAAAAAAAATAATAAAAGAAATTTAAAGAAATCTAAATATCTTATTGTAGCAATTAAGTCATCTTTATCAGTACATTTAAAATAAAGTGTCCATTAAATAATGCTAGACTAATGCTGAATTAGAGTGGAACTCTTCTAGAAGTCCGTATCACATCCATATGAACTTTAAATGAATTTCTTATTCATTCGATTCTATTGTATTAGTGTTATTGCAATGAATACTAAATGAATTCCTAATGATTGGATACTTAAAATAAAGTGTTACCCCTTTACAATAGTCATCAAACTTTAAGGACAAGTTGAGATTAAAAAAAAATTATGTACTGATGGGAAAAAAACGTTGAACTGTATAGTTCAGAATATTGAACGGTGTAATTTATCTGATGATGCTAATATTCAGATGCAGTCTTATATTAGAATTAATACTATAGGAGTGGACCCTTATACAGAGGATTTGTTGCAGAAATAAAATCTATCAGTAACAGTTTCATTGTTCCATCATTACGAACTCATTTGGTATTCACTGTAATAGCACTGATCGTAATGAATTTGTTTGATATTCATGTGGCTCTCACATGCATTAACATAGGCTTTCTGTTGTAATTCAACATCCAACAAGCATTAGTTAATGCAGACTTTGGATTAGGCATGGGCCAGTATTCTGCAACTGGAGTTTCCTTTCAGTTTATAAGCAGTTAAAGGATATTTTCATCTGTCTAATTCCTGGGCCTCTTTTTTTTTTTTTTCTCTGATACGTTATTTTTAATCTGAAAAGCCTCCTGAAAGATCCCACACTGCCTTTTCGCATGAACATAGGTGTGTGCCATCTTCTGTCTCAGGCAACAAGCCAGAAAGCCAGAATTTTATCACCCAGGCACATTACCTCATTATCCCCTTGGCAATAGTGGCTTTGGCACAGCCTGGAGCTGGCAAGGTACTGAGGGAGCAAGAAATCCTGACTCCTACTATTAAATGGATTTTTTTTTTCTTTTTTTTTGTGCTTTAGGTTCAGAAATGCCAATACTTCCTTAGTATGGGATAATATTTATTTGGCCAAATGAACTCCTGTCCTTGCAGTATCTTCCTCAGAGAAAAACAACTCCGTGGCAAAAAGCAGGGCAAATCTTTGGAAAGTTTTCCTACAGGAGGGAACTCCGCCAGGTTTTCCGCAGGTTTGACTCACTGGAAATTTTTTGGGCATTCCTCAGGCAAAGCTTGGCTAATGCAAGCTCTGGTGTGATTCAGCCCCAGCCAGGGTGTTAGGCTCTGTTTCCCCATTGTGCCTCATGGTAATTATTCCTATTATATCTTCAAGAGATTATAGATGAGCGATAGATGAACTGCAATGACTATTAACAAGAATTACAGCAATCTTTATGCATAAGTGTTCAAAACACCAGGGGCCACACGCTCAGGTAATACACATGGATTTACATCATGTAATCAATTCGATTGCAGTAATTGGTAACATGAAATTACAGTCAGGTGACCTGCTGCTGCTATCAGCACTGCTGCTGCAACCCAAAGTGCTTTCAAAATACTGTCCCCATTTTGTTTCAGTATCTCACAAAGGAGGCTTTCCTTTGGTTTTCTTGATTGCTTACACAACAACACAACTCTTCCTACCACACAACTCACTTTTTCCCACCCTTCTGTTCCCAACAGCCTCCAGCTAAAAGGATCTCAGGTTGGATCTCAGCCCTCCTTGGCACATGGGGCTCCTTTTTCTCTCCTTGGGGCACTGAGGGTGTTTGGAGTCTGGGAATGCTCCAGAGAGACCCCCTGGCTCGCAGAAACCTACCAGGAGAAAGGAATACCCTTCTCAAAAATATCCTGTAAGGCTGACCTTGGGATTTGGGGAAGGTCATGTCCCCATCTGCTCCCCTTTAGAAGCAGGGGTGGATCTGCAGCAGGCTCCTTGCCCCACTCTCATTTTTGGCAGGACATCATTAAAGCCCGCTGCTCTCCAACCCAGAGGTGGAGCAGATGTTTGGGATGGCTGTGCCAGATGCCCAAAGTGGGCAGGCTCAGTAGAACTGAAACTGGGAGTGCAATTAGGAAAATGAGTACACTGAGTACAGCAAGGGGTGGGTTTGGGTGCTCAGTGCCTGGCAGCAGGGCACGGCCCTCTCTGGCTGTGCAAGGGTGGAGGCACAGGGAGCAAGGAGAAGCAGCCCTTCACCAGGTGGGAAAGACTAGAAAATAAGAAAGGGCTGCCCTGAGGGAGTTGTTGGAGGAGGTCTCCAGCCTCGTTATTTCAAAAGCAGATCCCCAACGATGGACTGCTCTGACCAGTAATGGCTGTGAGGGGACCTCTGTCCCTGCCATTTAGCTTCCTTTTTGACTTGCAGACGGGGCAGAATTTGTCAGAGCTCGTGGAGGCCCTGATAGATGTAAACTCTGTTTAATTAATTTGATTTATGATATAATTGCACCACTGTGCTTGAGGGTTTAAGGGAATTCCATTTCCAATGTATCTTCCTAAAAGGGATTTCAGGTAAAACTTTGTCAGGGGAGGCAGCGCTGCCCTGGCCAGTGCAAGAGATGTGTCTGCAAACAAATACAACATCCTGCAAACCACCCATCTAACTGCAGATTCATTCTCCATTTGAGCAAAGGTATTTAGGTGCATAATTTTTCCTTTTCTGCCTGCAAATGTTTTTTTACACAGACAAATCTGAGGCTCAGCTGCACTAGAAAATGCACATGTTTGAGATATTTTTTGTACCAAGATTGTGTTTAGGAAAGAGAGCTGTCTCACAGGACTATGGAAAACATGTATTTTTCTATTCTTTCTTGTTATTTACCTCACTGAAAAATTATCTTGTTTAGTTCTTTCTTAGGTAAGACTAAGGGCTATGACTTTTTTCCTGAGCTTCTAAGGAAAACACTTTCTGACTTTTTAATATAAAATATGCTTCTAAATAGCTGATATACGTGAATTAATACCTTGTGGTATAGAAACACAGAGAAAGGCTGTAAGTAACGAGCTCCTTTATACCATGTTTCATGACCAAGCACAAAGTTTGGCTGCATTTAATGGAAAAAATGGTGGGGAGTGTTCCCTGGCCACTGCAGGATACCTGTGATAATGTACTTGCATCACTTCACAGTTAAACTAAAGCAAACGTATGTCATTGCAGCGTGTGCCGTAACACCTGGGCACAATAGAATGAATTCATGGACTGTGCACTCATAAATCTTCATTTCCTAGTTTTGTGGGTTTGTCAGGCCTTTAAAGTTATTTAACACGCTTTTTGCGGTGATAGATAGGTACTGAGAGTGTTATAAATACTAACTTGTGTCTGAAAGTTAGGCTGTGAAGCTATCACCCAGGCTTATGGTGTCTGTGATTTTATATCCAGCTAACAAGTCACTGTCATGGGTCGAGACATCATCTGGAGTCTGTGAATGTGTAAGAACCAACAGTTACTGTATATATGTTAGGTGCTGTTTGATTCATATTTACAACATTTCTTTTAGGGGAAAAAAAAAAAAAGAAAAAAAGCAGAGTAAGAGTGTTCCTTGCTTTAGTTTTAAAAAATAAAGACCACAGACCTTACTGGTGTCTGGCCTATCAGGAGTTCATAATGAAAATGAATGTTCATTTTTTCTTTAAAAGTGTCTCCAGCTAAATGATACTGACGCTTTCAATTTTTAACATCATAATCAATAAAGGCTGCTTATGCACACTTTGCAAAACCATCAGTTTAGAAGTTTGAAAAAAAAAATCTGCATATGGCTGCAGCTTGCTGACTGCAAAGCTCTAGCACTAAATCTTCTGAGTTAAAGTTTTACTGGTGTGTTATGAGTAAAAATGCCTTGTCAGCCATCTGCCAGTTTTTCTCCTAACATCCATATTTTCAACCCTTGCTAAACATTGGGAGCATTTGGCCACAAGAGGCCAGCTCTACAATTAAACAGCCGAGTTCTGCAGCAGAAGCAAGGGCATGTCAAAATAGAACTGTCTGTTATTAATTTTAAAAGTCCATAAAGGGAAGCTATGACCCTGTCAGGGTGATGGACTGGTAGTTAAATGTATTATAAACTGTTAACTCTCAGAGACACAAAAGAAAAGGAAAAGAAAAACAATGCAGCAGTGTCAAAAGCTTCAATAAATGCTAATCATGGCAGATTAATCAGCCTCTAATTCCACTGATCCAAAAAGGTTAGAGTGTCAATTGTGTAAAATTAGCTCTTTCTCATGTGTCCCTTTGCATTTGGAGAATCTGTCTGTTCATTTGCATCTTTTGCCAATGTTTACGAAGAATTCAGTTCATTAGCTCTTAAACATAAAATCAGACACTGGAAGGGGGATTCATTGCCTTTTTCTGCTTAAAGTAGTACTTAAAGCAAATAGCATTGCTACAGTGTACATTTATAGATTCTATCAAGCAGCATTAATTACTGTATATCTCATATCCAGAAACCTTCTTTTCATAGGAAAGGTTTCATGTGAAGTGTTCTATTTAGTCTTTTAAGGAGGGCTTTTTTGATGACTTAAGATAAAATGTTTAATCATAAGCTTGAAATGAGACAAATGGCAAACTGGAGCTGCTAGACCTCAGTAAAGTACATGCTACAAAGGGCTCCCAGAAGTGTGTGCACTATCTGCTTGGGGAAATACCTGCTTTAACCTGCGTTTGAAAATCCTGCAGCTTGCCAAAGAGAATGGCAGTTCAAATGAACGACTATGCAGAACACAAGAAAGCCTGAGGAAGGATTGCCTAATGGCAAATAAAGCAGGAGATGAGAAGATGTATTAGCTGGTGCTGTTTGAAGTGTTCTAACTGAACTCGGGACCAGACAGGACTCACCTGCTTTCCTTACAAAGCCGGAGTCCAGACAGGATTCATTCATCACCTGATGGTCTCTGGCTGCTGGACTGAGCTTTGAGGACTCACACTGCCACGACTCAAGTTACTTGGGGAGTGCCTCAGAGCTGAGAAATGCAAGAATTTCATAACATACTTGAAACCTTTACCAACCATGGCTTCCACCATGTGTATGGTCAGCTGAAGGGAACCTCAAAAGAATAAATCTATACACGTGGAATACATCCATACATGTGGAATGCATCTACACGTGCTCTCCTAATGTTTGATTTGCCTGCAGTGCCTCCGTTGGGATGAAATTTGTTCCTGATTTCTCACTCCCCTGCAGAAAAAAATTATATTTCTTACCCACACCAAATGGATCACATGATTTAACAGAAATCTCGGAATTTCCCACCCCTTCGCTTCCCCGGATGCACACTCACGTTCAGTTCTCTGCCAGAACCCTACCTGAAAGCCATTTTCCCAGACATAAACAGGAGTGTGGAGGAGATCTGTTCGTCTCCCAGCTGTCCTCCTTTTTGGGCTGGCCTCCCTGGGTGGGTCAGGGCTTCCTTCTCAGGGGAGCACGCAGGGAAGGTCTCCATGTCACCTGCATGAAGAGCAGAAGAAGCAAAGGGTTACTTCTACCACCTTCCCACAGGAAAGGGTCCCTGACTGCAAAATCCCACAGCAACTGTGGGTCAACACCAATCTGCATTGCCTTTGGCTTGGCCCTCACTGACATAAACACATAGCAACATAAGCATCTATTATTAAAAAGTTTCAATGCGAAACAGTCCTTCAACAGATGCCTGGGAGAGGAGGA